>NC_044039.1:18288915-18627252 GCF_901765095.1 Microcaecilia unicolor
TGTGCGGTAATCATCTGCGCACATCAAGCCAGAGTTACCACCCGATTTTCACCGTGCACCAGAAAATAAAATATACTTTCTGGCACGCGTAGCAGACGCACGTAAGAAATGAAATTACCGCACAGGCCACATGGTAGCCAGGTGGTAACTCCAAATTGACGGGCATTGGGCGCACGTAGGCGCCTACGCGGCTTAGTAAAAGGGTCCTTGGGTCTCCAACACATTCACATTTATTTCATGTATTTTGATTACATGTATCCTGAAAATCTGACTTGCTGTGGGTTCACCAGGACAGGTCTGGGAAGCCCATGCATTGGCCATAGTTATATGGCAACTTTTACTACGTCAAATAAGTAACTTTTTTTCTAGCCGATTCTACAGAGGCCATGTTTCGGCTGAAAAGCCTGCATCAGGGGTCTTGACAAACTTGAATATAAAATCAAAAAGGCACATATGCACTTAGCAGCAAGGAACCAAACCAGAGACAAATATCGTTTGAAGGAAAAATCCAATACGTGATGTGAATTCAGATACAAGAAAACAGTATAGCCCACATCATGGGAATGAAAGAGAGAAAAAATTAAACAAGAACAATAAAGGAAATCAAGTTTAAACCACAAAACACAAATCCTGGCTAAACTATACTAAGCCCTATAGATCTTATCAAAAACACCCAGAATCATCTTGCTTCCTTGTCTAACAACAGTCTTTCTAACTGTTCTGGCTTAAGAATACTATAAAATATATTATGAACGGGTGGAGTGGAATGGGTAGACGTGAATCGTTTGTTTACTCTTTCCAAAAATACTAGGACTAGGGGGCATGCGATGAAACTGCAAAGTAGTAAATTTAATACGAATCTAAGAAACATTTTCTTCACTCAACGTGTAATTCAACTCTGGAATTCATTGCCAGAGAATGTGGTAAAGGTGGTTAGCTTAGCAGGGTTTAAAAAAGGTTTGGACGTCTTCCTAAACGAACAGTCCATAGACCATTATTAAATTGACTTGGGGGAAATCCACTGCTTATTTCTGTGATAAGCAGCATAAAATGTATTGAGCTTTTTGGGGATCTTGCCAGGTATTTGTGACCTGGATTGGCCACTGTTGGAAACAGAATGCTGGGCTTGATGGACCTTTGGTCTGTCCCAGTGTGGCAATACTTATGTACTTATGTAAATGTAATTATACATTTCACAGGAAATTTTAAAAAGAAATTTGCACCGAGTGCTTGCACTCCCAATTTAAACTAAAAAAAAAAAACACAAAAGTTTACGTTTAAGTTCTGTTGCTCTAGAAACATCAGGAAAAACCTGAAGTTTCTTTCCGCAAAACAGAAATTCTTTTTTACCAAAATATATCTTCAAAACTATCTTATCTCGCTCTAAAGAGAACGTTCAGTTTTAATCCTTTCATTAAGTCTGATTTGCTAATTCCAACATTTGTAGCATGCCTTTTGCTTTCCATTCTGAATATGGTCTAACATTTGGAATACAGAAAGGTCACAAAATGGAAATGAATTCTTTCTAAATGTGGTACACAATCATATGAGACATTTGCATAGACATGTCTCTAGTTTTATTATGATTGAAGCAGCCCAAAAAATGTATTATTCTTTTTTTTTCTTGAAGGTAATTCAAAATCCCAGCATTCCGTAGGTCATACACTTAATTAATGTAGATTAAATTATTTCTGCATACTACTAATAATGGTTCCTATCTATAGTTCTATAGCAAATACTAACCTGCTCTGTTCAAAGACATACATTTTATGGGGATAATACTCAGAATGTCCATGAATACTTTTCACCAAGTTTGAAAGAGAAGGTACAAGCTTATTTTCACTTTGTAACTTGCCATGGTACTAATTACATTCAGTCATTTAGAACTGCTTTTTTTGTACAGTTAGATTTTACATGGAAAATAATACAATTTAGGCACATTATTCCTCAATCTGGGCCATAACATGCCTTTGGGACATCTCTCTACTTACACAGAGCTATATCATCTACTATAATAAAACTCACCCTCAACTTCTGAGGACACTGACGTCAGTGAAGCCAAGCTCTGACTTCCTTCAAAAAGGTTCGAAGGCTCGTGGTGGTGAAGCCACCAAAATCGCTCCGGGCCCCGCCCTCGAGGGCGGAGCAATGGCAGAACAACGAAGGGGTTGGCAGGGAGGGAGGCAAGGAGGCGGGGGGGGTGGGAAATCGCTCCGGGCCCCACCTTCGAGGGTGGAGCAATGGCAGAACAACGAAGGGGTTGGCAGGGAGGGAGGCGGGGGGGTGGGAAATTGCTCCGGGCCCCGCCCTCGAGGGCGGAGCAATGGCAGAACAACGAAGGGGTTGGCAGGGAGGGAGGCAGGGGGGTGGGAAATCGCTCTGGTCCCCGCCCTCACATCAAACGTCATGACGTTGGGGGCGGAGCAATGCCAGAACAACGAAGGGGTTGGCCAGGGAGGGAGGGAGCGGGGTGTTGGCGACGAAAACCTTGCTAGCGCCCGTTTCATTTGCTCTGAAACGGGCTTCTTTTACTAGTATATCATATATTTGTACTAAAAGGGAACAAATTTTAAGTAGCCAATTTATAACTCATATTCGGTAAAACAAAATATGAAAGTGCTAAACCCCTACGTGAAAAGCTACACTGGCTCCTACTTAAAGAACGCATCACGTTCAAAATATGCTCCCTAGTCCACAAAATCATTCACGGAGATGCCCCAGCCTATATGTCAGACCTGATACACTTACCACCCAGGAATGCTAAAAAATCATCCCGCACATTCCTTAATCTTCATTTCCCTAACTGTAAAGGTCTAAAATACAAACTAATGCATGCGTCAACCTTCTCTTACCTAAGCACACAATTCTGGAACGCGCTTCCACGCAACTTAAAAACGATCTATGAACTAACCAACTTCCGCAAACTACTGAAGACCCATCTCTTTAACAAGGCATACCACAAAGATCAATAAATGTGAACTCCTTTACATATATCCAGAACTGTCTTACGATATTTGCTTGTTAAAATACTATCATGTTTTTATTATCGTGTTACCCAAAATCCTTCTGTAATACTAAATGTATGATTTCTCATGTTGTCACTGGATCCCTGTCTAAGAAGCTTGAAAAGGCACCTATTGTATAAACGCAATGTGGAGGGGCATTTTCGATATCATGTCTAAGTCCGACTTTGGAGGTTTTGCACAAAACGTCCGAAATCCGAATAGAAAAGAAGGTCATTTTCAAAAAAAGAAAAACATCTTCTTTTTTTTTTAATTGCTTTTTGGACCATTTAGTTATCTGGTGAGTGGCACTTATTTGAGTGGGAGTGGCTCCTGCCCAGATAAGGGCTGCTAAATATCAGACTCTCAAATATGTATGTGCAATTACATTTGAAGAGTGGTGGGCTAATTGGTTTATACGTGTGCTGTTGATCAGAATTGACGGAGACCATCGTGAATCTCCATGATTAGTTGCAGCTGTGTCTGGCCAGTATTGATTGTTGTTGTTGTTGGGGGTGGAGGGGGGGGGGGTTAGATCTCTACCACATCTGTTGTTTGCTCATAAGAGGGGAAGAGAAGACAATTCAAAGACTCCCATTGGCTCAGAAAAGCAAACACATCTGGTGGAGTCATGAGAGACTGAGCCCAACAGCAGGAAAGCTCACTGCTCCTCAGCTCTGCATCGATTATATATGCCGTTCACAGTGTCATATAAAGTAGAAATATAAGGACACAAAACACAGGAAGACTTTGGTGCTTTTCTGCAGCATGTCCTTAATGCAAAACTTTTCATTTTCTTTTCTTAAAATTTCATTTATTGCCATTTATATATTGCTCTTATCCAAAGCGGAGCACAAATAAACACACATAATTTTTTTAAAAAAAGCACATCAATCACAAAACATACAATAAACAAAAAATACAATCAGACTCATCACTACGCTGTATCCTTACAATGCTGAAGTCAAATCCTAGCCCGCCTCAAAAAGTGCTGTTTTAACAGTCTCTTAAACAGTCCCAAATTCTTCTGGCCTGTGAGGGAACCGGGGGGGTTTAGTCCATTCTATCGGACCTGCTAGAGAGAAAATCCTCCTCCTTGTGCTTTCCAGAATCCATTTTCTTTGCTTCTCAAATGGTCTGTTTGGTCGTTTCTGAGATGGGCGTCCTCAGTTTCCATTATCGTTGAAAATCAGAAACGACCGAGTCTAAGGACGACCATCTCTCAGGTCGACCTGAATTTCGCGATTTGGGCGTCCCTGATCCTATTATCGAAACGAAAGATGGACGTCCATCTTGTTTCGATAATAGGGGTTTCCCCGCCCCTTCCCGGAGATGTCCTGTGAGGATGTCCTCAGAAAAACTTGGGCGTTCCTTTCGATTATGCCCCTTCAAGTCAGTTACGACTGGTAGCACTATAGAAATGATTTATAGTAGTAGTAGTAGTAGTTATCCATTGTGGCCCAACTTCTTTTTAAGTGCTTGTTGGATATGAAGTTTTGATATGGTGCAGCCAAAATCACTATGCCCACACTAGCCCACTCCTCAAGTCACTTCACTGGCTCCCTGTCCGCTTCCGTATACAGCTCAAACTCCTCTTGCTGACCTTTAAATGCATCCACTCTATGACCCCTCACTACCTCTCCTCTCTCATCTCTCCCTACATTCCTCCCCGTGAACTCCGTTCTCTGAGCAAGTCTCTCTTGTCGTCCCCCTTCTCCTCCACCGCTAACTCCAGACTTCGTTCCTTTTACCTTGCGGCACCTTATGCCTGGAACCGTCTTCCCGAGCCCAAACGTCCAGCTCCATCTCTACCTGTTTTTAAATCTATGTTGAAAGCGTACCTTTTCACTACTGCCTTTGGCCCCTAACCGTTACTCATTTGCTCTCCTCCTTCCCTGTTCCTCTTTACCCTGTAATTCCCTTGCCCGTAATGTCTTGTCTGTCTGTTTTACTTAGATTGTAAGCTCCTTGAGCAGAGACTGTCTTTCTATGTCAAGTGTTCAGCGCTGCGTGCGGCTGGTAGCGCTATATAAATGTTATTAGTAGTAGTAGTAGTCTCTGTTTGTATAAGTTCTCATGGCACCTCCACGCCTGACTGTTGCCTTGCAATACAAGGATGAAGTGTTGTCTGGCTACATTATGATCACGCAAAAACACTTCTTTTACATTCTGCAAATGATCTTAGAAGTGTCGTCCAGCCCACTGTTAGTATTCTTACCAAAAGATCATTGATGCAGTGTTCTGGTTTTGTGAAATGCTGTCCCACAGAGGTGGCATTCCTGGCTGGTTTAATATTGTATCTAAGTAAAATGAGCCTTGTCTTTAGCATCTGGCTTGTTTCTCCAGTATATCAAACTATATATAATATAGAATACTAAATGGAAATGTTAAGACAATCCAGGAACGTAAGACCTTTGAAATCAGAATACAGCAGCCAGATTAATCTATGGAAAATCTAAATTCGACAGTCCTAGACCCCTTCGAGAGAAACTACACTGGCTTCCAGGAAAGGAACGAATTACTTTTAAAATTTGTACCCTAGTCCATAAAATTCTTTATGGTGAAGCCCCAGGTTACATGGATACCCTTATCAATCTGCCATCTAGGAATTCTTGCAGATCATCCCGTTCATACTTAAACCTCCATCACCCTACCTGCAATGGTCTCAAATACAAGTCCACTTAGGCTACCACCTTTTCCTTTATTGGCACTCAACTATGGAATGCATTACCTAAACCTGTGAATATTATTCATGATCATCTGAACTTTAGAAAATCTCTCAAGATCAGTTTATTTGGAAAGGCTTATCCTAAAGGACCCGTCTTAAATCCTGGAATACAACTTATTTATGGACCTCATGGACTCTATTACCCTTCGCCCCTTTTCCCTCGCCCCTTGAAATTACTATCCTGCCCATTCACCTTATTATAATTCGTTTGTTTGTTTGTTTACCGGATTGGCGATTGCCTTTACGTTCTGATGTCAGCCACATTGAGCCTGCCAGTGGGTGGGAAAATGTGGGGTATAAATGTTATAAATAAACCACCAGACAGGACTCAACAAATTCTGGGTTTCCTAGCCCATTATCAAACATATAAATGGCGAGTGACCGTACTCACTCGCAAATGCGCAGTAGAGACTTCCCTCTCTGCCCCGCCCCCGCTTCAATACGGGGGCGGGACAGAAAGGGAAGTCTCTACTGGCATGCTGCAGACGTCGGAACCGCTCCCCCTCCCCCCTCCCCCGGAGTTGCCGCTGCCCCTCCACCCGGCCCGAGCAGCACTGTAAACTTACATCAGCACGCAGCAGCAGGCACATCAGCAAAGCTGCCGTCGGGCTTCCTTCTCTGCCTTTGTCCCGCCCTCGCCGACGTTACGTCACACGAGGGCGGGACACAGGCAGAGAAGGAAGCCCGCCCCGATGGCAGCTTTGCTGATGTGCCTGCTGCTGCATGCTGATGTAAGTTTACAGTGCTGCTCGGGCCGGGTGGAGGGGCGGGTGGCGGCGGCAACTCCGGGGGGGGGGCTCGGAACCCCCCCCCCCCCCATTCCAAAAGTAGCCCGTTTTCACGGGCTCAACGGCTAGTAAACTATAAAATTCTACAGATTTGCCACTCTCTTTTCTACCATCCATCTCTCCCTGTCTCTCACCCACCCAGCTATCTCTGTTTCTCACATAACCTACCCCTCCATATTCTTGTGAGACTGTCATTGTAATGCTTTTGCGTTTCACTTATATATTCTGATATTTGTCAACATTTGCTTATTTACGATCTGAAGAAGAAGGGTTACCTTCGAAAGCTAATGAAGCGTTGTATTAAACTAGTCCAATAAAAAAGGGTATCATCTTATTTTCTTTTTTATGTTTTGATTTATTTCTATTTATTACCTTTAAAAGGGGACTAACACGGCTACCACACCACTTTACATTAGATAAGATACAAACTGTTTCAACTCATCCAAACTGAAAAATAAATGAATTATGGGGCAGATATTCAAAGGGGTTTAAGCAGGTAGAAGAAGCTTTTGGCCACTTAAACCCTGAACAGGGGCATGGCTATGGGGGGGCCACGGGGCCTGGCCCCCGCAAATTTTGTCTGGGCCCCTGGTTTGGCTGGAAGGGATCCTCAACCCCCGCCAGCTGAAGCCTTCTTCAGCGCCGGTCTCCGGCGCAGCCGCGTTTGCTGCCTGTCCCCTGCTCTTCTTTCTTCTTGCTCCTCCTGTGCACGCTAATGCTGAGCTGCAGAAGGCTTCAGCTGGCGGGGATTGGGGACCCCCGCCAGCAAAGTATTTGTTTGTGAGGGGAAGCAGCGAGGAGGTGAGGTGAGGCGGTGGGGGGGGGGGGGCGACGGGGTGGCACTCAAAATGTGCCTCCAACCTCGGTCTCTGGCTCTCTCCCACCTGAGCAACGGGTGGGAGGGGGTATTCAGTGGCATTTAGGGGCCCTTTTACTAAGCCGCATAGGCGCCTACGTGCACCCAAAGTGCACCAATTCAAAACTACAGCCTGGCTACAGCGTGACCTGGGCGGTAATTTCAGTTTTTTTACGTGTGCCCACTACAAGCGCAGGAAAATTTCCCTCATGTGGCACTAACCGGGCGGTAATTAGCATTGTATGCGCACTGATTACCATCCGGTTAACGCGTGAGACCTTACCGCTAAGTCAATGGGTTGCGGTAAGGTCTCAGGCCCAAAATGGACGTGCGCCCATTTTCAATTAGCCGCACGTCCATTTTTAGCCCCCCCCCCCCCCCAAAAGGCCTTTTTTGTAGGTGTGCTGAAAAATGAACCTGTCTGCATCCAATACATGTGTCTACACCAGTGCAACATTGAACCCCCAGTCTGACTAATTATTCATTAAGATAAGAACTTAAATCATGAAAATATAACCAAATTGATTGCATTTAAAAGCCAATGAAGAACTTGGTGATAATACACATTTCCAACATAAGGTAAGAGTTGGTCATGAGCACCGCTGAGGCAAAAAATTGGAAAGAAAAAAAAAATATATTTAATACTGTTTAAAATTTGCATGGATGATAGAAGGGAGCATAATTATATCTAGGATCCATATAATTTGACGTTCTGTACACCAGCGCAGGCCACTTTTTGGCGCACCTTAATAAAAGGGCCGTTTAACCAGGCAGTGCTGTTAAATATCCTATTACCTGCCGTAGTTGTCTGATTTGTGCTGAGGCGATCAGGGGGCAGAGCCGGCAAATATATCAGCCATGCTCAATGCCAGTGTCCACTACCTAAAGTACAAAAAACTGTTCCCAGTAGCTTATTAGAATTCTATTGATTGAAATATTATTAGAAAACAGCTGCACAAGATGCCTCCATTGGTGTAATGTTGCCATTGTTATGTTTAGAATGTTAGGAGGACGTAGTTCGTTCTGGGATCGCTTTTCTAGAATTAAATGGGGATTGCTGCAAAGTAGCTGAACAGCCAAAGTCTCCCTCTGGTGCTAAAAGTCATTATGGAAACAGAAGACCTCTAAATTGGAGACATGTATGATTTACGGCTTCCAACCTGCATCTGCTCACTTGGAGTTAAGGCTACTCATTTCCCCCAAACTTCTATCTGTAGAAATGTGCAGCGTTATACAGATACCTGCTACGTTCTGGGGGGGGGGGGGGGGGGTTACCGACAGAGCTCAGGTACTGGTTCTAGAATTTAGGTCTTTTCCTACATTTGGCAGAGTATAGATATGCTTTACTGGGTCCTAAAGTGCACAAGCCAAGACAGCGCAAAAGGAAGCACAAAAGAGCCTTCAAGACTGGAGCAATCAAGAGTCATTTAATAAAGAGACACAAGACGGGCCGTGTTTCGGTGTACATACGCCTGGGTCAGGGGACAAATGCTGTAAAATCATTCAAATAGATCAGAAATCAGACTTATCTCCGGAAAAATGCTGACGTGCAGTCAGCAGAGTTTGAAAATGTGTCTCAATAACCCGCGTCTCAATTCACTGCCATTTGCTGCTCTGTGACGCATGACTTTTTGGCGGCATTCGCTAACGATAACAGTGAATTGAGATGCGGCGTATCAGTGGCGGAACTACGGCTGGGCCTGGGTGGGCACAGGCCCACCCATTCTTGGCTCAGGCCCATCCAGCAGTGGCACCCCACATCAATATCTCTCCTCCTCTGTGGCATCCCAGCATCTGCCCGCCTGTCGCTGAACCCCGCCCCTCCCTGGTGTACCTTACAAGTGTCCCCGGCACCCTCAGTGATTCAATTATTGCTCCCTGCGCTGACCCTGCAGGCTTCCATTGGGCGGGTTCCGCCAGACAAGTCACATCCAGGATAGTTGGGTTAAGGCAGTTTCAGTCTGAAATACAAGTCCCAGAAGGCATTGCAGGCAAGGACCAAGGAAACAAAGGGGCAGACGATCTGCAAACTCCAAGATGGAAAATATACAAAGCAGATCGTTGATAGATAAAAATGATTTTAATAATATACTAAACTATGCATACAATAGCCCGACACAGGCAGTGTTTTGCCCTACTGGGCTGCTTCAGGGGCTACTCAATGTTTCTCCACTATCAAAGGAGGAGTAAGATGATAAAAGCAACTGTAATATAATATGCAGTTGATATCTTGAAAAAAACGACTCTCCCAGAGATATTAAAACAAATGATCAATAGCATACGATCAATCAAACAGTCACTTATCTCCCAGAGCGCTCTGAGAGATAAGTGACTGTTTTTTTCATCATCTTACTCCTCCTTTGATAGTGGAGAAACATTGAGTAGCCCCTGAAGCAGCCCAGTAGGGCGAAACACGGCCTGTGTCGGGCTATTGTATGCATATTTTAGTATATTATTAAAATCATTTTTATCTATCAACGATTGCAGGCAAGGAGCCAGGGGGTGAGATGAAGAACCCGGACTGGACTCCTAGCTGCAATAGGGGAAGACAAGGGTGTAAGCTGGCAGGACGTGTAGATTGGCTGCCACTAGGGGGAAAGAGAGATAGGAAACCCTGTGTGCAGGAGCTCATCATTAATTTAATGCTTAACTCAGCTGGTATGGGTGTAGGGGAAGCTAATGGAAGGAGAATAATTGGGTGTGGTAGCAAAAGCCAGGGATTGATTAGGCAGGTGGGAAGGAGTCCCAGGAGAGAGGAGAGAAGAGGGTAGAGTGAAGCAGATGCAGGCTGAAAATCCTTGGGTAAGAGAAGTCCCTAAAGTTGTGCAGGCTGAAAACCCTTGGGTAAGAGAGGTCCCTAAAGTATTGAGTCTACTAGTGAAGCAGATGCAGGGTGGAATCCCTTGGGTATGAGAAGTCCGTAAAGTATGGAACCCATTACGAAGGTAAAGAGAGTAGAAGGTAGAAACTTCTGCTTTGTGGTTTAACTGTGATAATGAACTGAATGAACTGCTTTTATTTGGAGTTGAGCTACTGTTACTGTGCCCTGGATAAAGAGCCCAGACTGGAGCTGACTGTGAGCCTGTATTGAATCCTGGTATGTGCTGATAGCCTACTGCTTAAAGGAGACTATTTGCCACATGCTTTCAGGTGGCTTTTATGTGCTTAAGATGGAAGGTGAATGCTGCTGTTGGAACTGTGTAACAGGTCTACTAGAAACCTGCATGGAATAAAGTCCTTAAGATTGAAGCTGTTGGTGGACATTTATTTTTTGACTGTACCGGGAGCCTGTGGCTGGAGGAGATTGTTCTATCCTTGGCTGCACCTAGAGGTCCCTGGTTACAATATCCAGAAACATTTCCCAATGGGCATTAACCTGCTTCAAGTCACACACTACTGTTGGCTTTCTTGTTTGGGCCTGGGTTTTGGAGACGGGTTTGAAAGGTGGTCTAGTACTTCCCTCTCAGGCTTTCAAACCACCTGAAAATGCCAACAGTTATTTATTTATTTTTATTTACTTATTTATTAGGATTTCTTTGCTGCCTGTGCTGGCATCGGCACATGTTTTTCACGCGTGCCGAGGCCCCCTTTTACTGCAGCGGGTAAAAGGGAAATCTCTCTTTCCTGCAGGAAATGGCCATGCGGCAAGTAAAGCACTTGACGCATGGCCATTTTGGGAGGGGGAGCCCTTACCGTCACCCAATGAGGTGGCAGTAAGGGCGTAGTACTGCCCGATTACCGCCGGGTACACTCCGGCACTACAAAATAAATATATTTTTGTAGCACCAGATATGACAGTGTGCTAGAGGTGGGAAGTACCACCGGGCTGCTGCGGTAGCCCAGCAGTACTTCCTGTTTAGCGAGCAGGAAGCCCACTTACCGCCACTTGGTAAAAGGGGCCCTCAAGGTGGTGTACAGCAAGAAAAAGTCAAACATAAGCAATAGACAATTACAGTAGTAAAAATATTCAAACAACAATACAAAGTATGGCATAGTATGCTACATTACAATGTCAACACAATACACAATAAACCATTTTAATAGTATAAGGTGTAAGCAAAGTTGGAACATATAGATAGATAAGATAGAGTAGCAGGAGTAAGAAAATAAGGTACTAATTTAAGGAACGTTGCAAACAGGGGCATAGCCAGACTTCGGCGGAAGGGAGGGCCAGAGCCCGAGGTGAGGGGGCACATTTTAGCCCCCCCCCCCCCCGGTGCCGACGCCCCCCCCACCCCCGCTATTGCCGACCCCTCACCGCCAACTGACAACCCCTGCCAATGACCCTCTCGACCCCCACTCCTGCCGCCAGCCCTCCCCCGCCGTCACCGTGGGCTACCTTTGCTGGGTCCCCAATCCCCGCCAGCTGAGGAGGTCCTCTTCTTCCTCCGAAGCCTTCGTTCTGTTTCTGACATCCTGCATGTTGTACGTGCAGGACGTCGGACTCAAAGAAACAGAACAAAGCCTTGCAGATCAGCCAGCAACGGACGTCAGACTCACAGAAACAGAACAAAGCCTTTGGAGGAAAAAGAGGACCTCTTCAGCTGGCGGGGATTGGGGACCCCGCCAGCAAAGGTAGCCCACAGCGACGGCGGGGGAGGGTTGGCGGCGGGAGGGGGGTCTAGGGCCAAATCTATGGGGGCCCAGCCCCCCCTAGCCCCACGTAGCTACGCCATTGGTTGCAAATAAGGTCAGAAAGGTGCTTGAAATTTATCTTAGCTAGGGTATGTCCTGCTATAATATGTGCAGCCAGTGTCATTCCTTGTGTGTGACTAGCAAGTTAGTCTCTTCTTCCATTAAGGGCCAACTCCTAAATCAGTTCCATCACAAAACATCTTATTTACAAGTATAAACAGCAAAAAAAAAAAAACCATCAGTATTAACATATGCAAAGTCCCAAGTGTTGCCACTTTTCAGCTTCTTCTGATGTGTGTCCCACCAGACATGTGTTTCTTTGAACACCCTATATATATATATATTTTTTTTTTTTAAGAAGATCCTTGTTCCCAGAGTCCCAGAGGTCTTTTATTAAATGCAGGGACCTAACCATCTCTTTACCTATGAAAACATTGTTGATAAAAATTATTATCCACCTTATAATCGAAAGAGAAAAACGTCTAGACCCAAATCGGGAGATAGACGTTTATCTCACAAAAACGAATAAATCGGTATAATGGAAAGCCGATTTTGGACATTTTCAACTGCACTCCATCGCGGAAGCGTACAAAGTTGACGGGGGCGTGTTGGAGGCGTGGCGAAGGTGGAACTGGGGCGTGGTTATCGGCCGAGGAGAGATGGGCGCCTTTCGCCGATAATGGACAAAAAGTATGCGTTTGTAGCTAGAATTTAGGGCACTTTTCCTGGACCCTGTTTTTTCACGAATAAGGCCCCAAAAAGTGCCCTAAATGACCAGATTACCACCAGAGGGAATAGGGGATGACCTCCCCTGACTCCCCCAGTGGTCACTAACCCCCTCCCACCACAAAAAATGATGTTTCACAACTTTTTATTTTCACCCTCAAATGTCATACCCACCTCCCTGGCAGCAGTATGCAGGTCCCTGGAGCAGTTGTTAGGGGGTGCAGTGGACTTCAGGCAGGTGGACCCAGGCCCATCCCCCCCCCCCCACCTGTTACAATTGTGCTGCTTAATGCTTAGTCGTCCAACCCCCCCCCAAACCCACTGTACCCACATGTAGGTGCCCCCCTTCACCCCTTAGGGCTATAGTGGTGGACCCAGGCCCATCCCCCCCCCACCTGTTACAATTGTGCTGCTTAATGCTTAGTCGTCCAACCCCCCCCAAACCCACTGTACCCACATGTAGGTGCCCCCCTTCACCCCTTAGGGCTATAGTAATGGTGTAGACTTGTGGTCAGTGGGTTTTGAGGGGGATTTGGGGGGCTCAACACACAAGGGAAGGGTGCTATGCACCTGGGAGCTTTTTTACCTTTTTTTTTTTTTTTTGTAAAAGTGCCCCCTAGGGTGCCCGGTTGGTGTCCTGACATGTGAGGGGGACCAGTGCACTACGACTCCTGGCCCCTCCCACGAACAAATGCCTTGGATTTATTCGTTTTTGAGCTGGGCGCTTTCATTTTCCATTATCACTGAAAAACAAAAACGCCCAGCTCACAAATTGTCGAATAAAACATGGACGTCTATTTTTTTTCGAAAATACGGTTGGGTCCGCCCCTTCACGGACCCGTTCTCGGAGATAAACGCCCATGGAGATAGACATTTTCGTTCAATTATGCCCCTCTATGTAAAATACATGTGTAAATGGCAATCGTCAATCTGAAACTCTCTCCAAAGTACAGTCAAAGAGATAATAGGCATGGTTGCTTAGAGTAGGCATGATGGTAGCTTGAAGCGGCCTTTATTAGGAAATGGTTTTTTTATTTAAGCTTTTTCTTTTATGAATTATCTAATACACTTGCTATGTGGCATATGTATTTTATTTGACATTTTATTGGTTTATTGAAAATAACATGTCATGCGAATAAATATTAGTATTATTTTGTCTACCATTAAAGTCCCTCGTTGCCAATTCGAATGCACTCCATTAAAGCAATAGCTGTCAGCCTCAGCATCATGAAAACAGGGAACCTAGCTGCTCTGCTTCAAAGAAACTTGTATGTAAAATGGGTCGTGTAAACAGCAGATGCTGTGCAAAACTGCAGACCAGGTTTTGCATGGTGCATCTGGGGTCAGATTCCCTTTGTAGTTCATGCCGAGCAGATTTTGCCATCAATAAATTAAATATCTTCTATGGACGGAATTCTTAGCTGAGCTGCATCATGATAACCTGCACCTTATGTTCCAGCTGCAGTCGAACAGTGGACTGCTTATAGAAGCATAGTGTAAGTTCAACCATTTATTCTGAAGATCATTTTCAAAGCTTTTGTTTGACATACATAAAAAGCCCTGCTGAAAACTGCCTCTCCTTACTATAGGTAAAAGTGCCAGTGCCAAAAAGCAGGTAAGTTAAGGGCGGGGTTAAGTTGGGGGAAGGAACGCACACGAGAGGCTTTTATTATAAAAACTACTACTACTACTTAACATTTCTAAAGTGCTACTAGGGTTACGCAGCGCTGTACAGTTTAACAAAGAAGGACAGTCCCTGCTCAAAGGAGCTTACAATCTAAAGGACGAAATGTCAAGCTGGGTAGTCTAGATTTCCTGAATAGAGGTGTAGTGATTAGGTGCCGAAGGCGACATTGAAGAAGTGGGCTTTGAGCAAGGATTTGAAGATGGGCAGGGAGGGGGCTTGGCGTATGGGCTCAGGGAGTTTATTCCAAGCATAGGGTGAGGCGAGGCAGCTACATTGACGTTTCTTGGGTACATTTCCACCTGCTTCAAAGTACAGTAGGTGCTGTATTGCTGCTACAATGCAACTAGGGATTTGTCAGAGCTCAATTTGGTTCATTAGTACACATTTAAAAAAATTAATGCATGCAAAATCAATTTAATGCATTCTTAACCTATGAATTAACATGCACACAACCAATCTGTATGCTTTAAAACGTTCTCACATCATTACATTTTTTTAAATTAAAATGTATGTGTACCAAAAATAAAAAATCCAAGTCCCAAAATGAACCTACAATTTTTTGCCTGTCCACATACCTATAAGTAACTGCTGTCCCCCTGCAGGTCATATATTCAAATGGAAACCCATTCAGAAGTTGCATTTCTATCTATCTATCTACTTATCATTTCTATAGCGCTACAAGGCATACGCAGCGCTGTACACCATACACAAAAGACAGTCCCTGCTCAAAGACCTTACAATCTAGATAAGACAGGTAAACAGACAGAACAATTAAGGGTAAGGGGATAAATAGGTGAGGACAAAGGACAGGGCAAGTGAGTTAGGAGTCAAAAGCAGTGGTAAAGAGGTGGGTTTTGAGTTTGGATTTGAAAACAGCTAAAGACGGGACAAGACGTACAGGCTCAGGAAGTCTATTCCAGGGGTGAGGTGCAGCGAGACAAAATGAACGGAGTCTAGAATTAGCAGTAGAGGAGAAAGGGACAGATAGGAGAGATTTGTCTACAGAACGGAGTACTCGAGGGGGGATGTAGGGAGAGACAAGAATGAAGAGGTACTGGGGAGCGGCAGAGTGAACGCATTTATAGGTTAATAGGAGAAGTTTGAATTGAATTGAATCTGTCAATGAAGCCGTCTCTTCCTACAATACTATCCTATCCTCTGCTTTAGACACTCTTGCACCTCTCATGCCCCGTCCTATAAGGCGTACCAAACCCCAGCCATGGCTGACCTCTAAAATCTGCTACCTGCGTTCCTGTGCCCGCTCCGCCGAATGCTTCTGGCTGAAATCTCGTACCCTTGCTGACTTCATACACTTCAAGTTCATGCTGACCTCCTTTCAATCTGCTCTTCTGCTTGCCAAGCAGGACTATTACATCCAACTCACTAATTCTCTAAGTTCTAACCCTCGACTGTATCCAATACACTGCAAAATCCATGATTAATTTAAGAATTACATCTTCTCTGTGCACGTAGACTAGGATTAACAGGAAAGAAATAGCCTAACTGCGCAAGCATTTTAAAAGCAAGGTCAGGGTATGCGCAGGCCTGGCCCAGCCACTTGGTGGAACAAGGGGTCCTTTTACTAAGGTGTGCTGAAAAATGGGCTGCGGTAGTGTAGGCGCGTGTTTTGGGCGCACGCAGAATCATTTTTCAGCGCACCTGTAAAAAATGCCCTTTTAAAAACTGTTTTGCTGAAAATGGACATGCGGCAAAATGAAAATTGGCGCGTGTCCATTTTGGATCTGGGACTTTACCACCAGCCATTGACTTAGTGGTAAAGACTCACACGGTAACCAGGCGGTAATGGTCTGCGCACGCCCCAAATGTCGATTGCCGCCCGTGCACCAGAAAATAAAAATACTTTCTGGCTCGTGTATCAGAAGCGCGGCAAAAATGAAATTACCGCATGGGCCAAGTGGTAACCAGGCGGTAACTCAGAATTAGCACTCGTTTGGGCGTGCATAAGTGCTTACGCGGCTTAGTAAATGGGCCCCTAGGACTGCAGAATTTGGGGGCGGGATTGGTGCAGCTCTGTTGCACATGAGAGCCTTCCCCTGTTTCCCTTCTCACCACCAGAGCTACTGCTGTCGCTGTCCTGCTTCCTCCCAAGCCAGCCAGAAGATTGAAGGAAGCATCAGTGTAGCTATAAACACAGATTTGCTCTGAAGTGCTGCTTTTTCCTGTCTCTCTCCAAGGCAGACTTCTCGTCAGAAGGGGGCGGGAGAAAGCAGCTCTTCAGCATGAGGGTTCATTCATTGTGTTAGAAATTAGGAATAAATGAAATGAGGACTCCAAATGATCTTTGTACCAATGGAAAGCTCTAGTAGTCCTGGTAGACTAGGGGGCATGCGATGAAACAACAAAGCGGTAAATGTAATATGAATCGGAGAAAATGTTTCTTCTCTCAACGAGTAATTAAACTCTGGAATTCGTTGCCAGAGAATGTGATAAAGGTGGTTGGCTTAGCGGGGTTTAAAAAGGGTCTGGATGGCTTCCTAATGGAAAAGTCCATAGACCATTATGAAATTGACTTGGGGAAAATCCACTGCTTATTTCTGGGATAAGCAGCATAAAATGTATTGAGCTTTTTTCGGATTTTGCCAGGTATTTGTGACCTGGATTGGCCACTGTTGGAAGCAGGATGCTGGGCTTAATGGACCTTTGGTCTGTCCCAGTGTGGCAATACTCATGTACTTAATTGTGATCCAAATATATGATTGTAACAACTCTAGCTTCCCATTTCTCTCATTCCACATACTCACACGGAATATTTGTTTGACTGAAGGAGGGTCAGATGCTTTAGTAGGAAAGGGATTAGGCAAAGACCTTATCAATGAACATGTCAGGTATTTTAATTTCGTACCTGCCTTTTTTGAAAAATGTCACCCAAGGTGGAATACAGCATGTTAAACACTTGTGAAGAACAACCATAGTGAGAACACAATTATGGAAGTGCAAGAAACACTGCTAAAATCTAGCAAATGTTATGAATCACCTCTATTTTCAAACATCTGATACAAATATTTTGAATAAAGATAACAGGGTCAATATTCAAAGGAATTTAAGCGGGCAGGAAAGAATCCTACCCGCTTAAATCATTGGTGGATGCCTAACCTTCAATATTCAGAGGCACTTAATTGGGCGGTGCCACTGAATATCAGCTCTGGCCAGCCATTTTTGATACGAGCCAGAGAGGAGCATTCCAAGGGTAGAGTCCAGGAGGAGCTGGCAACAATTTGGATGCCAGCCAGTGGCGTTCCTAGGGGGACTGACACCCGGGGTGGATCGCCAATGCGCCCCGCCCCCCGGGTGCAGTGCCCCCCTCAGAACAGCGCGATGCCCCCCCCCCGGCGAAACCCCCCTCCCCGGATGCATGCCGCTGGGGGGGGGGGGGTGCCACGCGCCTGCCGGCTCTTTGTTTTCATGCTCCCTCTGCCCCGGAACAGGAAGTAACCTGTTCCGGGGCAAAGGGAGCATGAAAACGAAGAGCCAACAGGCGTGCACCCGGGGCCCCCCCTTGGTACGCCACTGATGCCAGCAATATTGAGTGCCAACACCCGCATAGCTAAATGGCCAAATAGGACCGCAGAAATAGCAGTCCTAAGTTTGGTCATTTAACTTTGCAAGTGCAGGGCACATAAAGGCCTTCTTGCCCTAGCAATTCCTATCTCGTTGGTAACAACATTTATTGCTTTCACTCCTTAGATGCCTTTTTCAATGAAACTATCCTGCTTATAATCGAACGAGAAAAACGCCCAAGTTCCGACCTAAATCGGGAGATGGACGTTTATCTCACAAAAACGAATAAAGCGGTATAATCGAAAGCCGATTTTTGGACGTTTTCAACTGCACTCCGTCGCGGATGCGGACAAAGTTGATGGGGGCGTGTCAGAGGTGTGGCGAAGGCAGAACTGGGGCGTGGTTATCTGCCGAACAAAGATGGGCGCCTTTCACCGATAATGGGAAAAAAGTATGCGTTTTTAGTTAGAATTTAGGGCACTTTTCCTGGACCCTGTTTTTTCACGAATAAGGCCCCAAAAAGTGCCCTAAATGACCAGATGACCACTGGAGGGAATCGGGGATGACCTCCCCTGACTCCCCCAGTGGTCACTAACCCCCTCCCACCACAAAAAATGATGTTTCACAACTTTTTATTTTCACCCTCAAATGTCATACCCAGCTCCCTGACAGCAGTATGCAGGTCACTGGAGGAGTTGTTAGGGGGTGCAGTGGACTTCAGGCAGGTGGACCCAGGCCCATCCCCCCTACCTGTTACAATTGTGCTGCTTAATGCTTATTAGTCGTCCAACCCCCCCAAACCCACTGTACCCACATGTAGGTGCCCCCCTTCACCCCTTAGGGCTATAGTAATGGTGTAGACTTGTGGGCAGTGGGTTTTGAGGGGGATTTGGGGGGCTCAACACACAAGGGAAGGGTGCTATGCACCTGGGAGCTCTTTTACCTTTTTTTTGGTTTTGTAAAAGTGCCCCCTAGGGTGCCCGGTTGATGTCCTGGCATGTGAGGGGGACCAGTGCACTACGAATCCTGGCCCCTCCCACGAACAAATGCCTTGGATTTATTCGTTTTTGAGCTGGGCGCTTTCATTTTCCATTATCGCTGAAAAACAAAAACGCCCAGCTCACACATTGTTGAATAAAACATGGGCGTCTATTTTTTCCCAAAATACGGTTCGGTCCACCCCTTCACGGACCCGTTCTTGGAGATAAACGCCCATGGAGATAGGCGTTTTCGTTCAATTATGCCCCTCCATATGACCTTTCAGCCTCAGATTTCCAACCGTATCAAAAGTGGTTTCTGTAAACTTAAATCTACTCTGTTCAACAATTAATCAATAAAACTGCCCTCCAAACCCTCACCATTCGTTTGTTATATCTCACTTAGACTACTGTAATTTCTTGTTGCATAGCACACAAATTCTAGATTTTCCACACCTTCAATTGTACAAAACATGGCTATTAACATAATCACAGGGTCTAAGAAATTCAACCACGTCATTCCGCTCCTCCATGGAGAACACTAGCAACCTGTCTCCCGTAGGATCTCCTTTTAGATTCCATCTCTAGTGCATAAAACACATTATTCTTGTAATCGATACAGTTTCTGATACCATATTCTCCATCCAGGGCTCTGAGATCTTCTCAAACAAATGCCTCGACATGCCATCCTTCTGAAACATCTGGTATGACTTTATCCACACCAGGATCTTCAGCATTAAGTGGTCCCATGCTCTGGAATGCCCTTCTTTCTACCGTTCATCTAGACCGCTCCTATGTGAAATTTAAATCAGGTCTAAAAATCTTTCTTTTCAAGAACTCTTATAATCTCCAAACTTATCATTCCTGCCTTGTCGCTTGCCTGGGAGATGATTTGGAACAGAACTGTATGCCCTCTTTCCTATTACATATTCCTTTACTCACTGTCTTAATTTCATTATTGTTAACTGCTCTGAAAGCCTCCTCAAAGACAGCATATCGCCAAGACCTGTCGTTTCTTTCTTTACAACATCCGTAAAATCCGCCCCTTTCTTTCCGAGCACTCTATCAAAACCCTCATCCACACCCTTGTCACCTCTCATTTAGACTACTGCAATCTGCTTCTTGCTGGCCTCCCACTTAGTCACCTCTGCCCTCTCCAATCGGTTCAAAACTCTGCTGCCCGTCTCGTCTTCCGCCAGGGTCGTTTTACTCATACTACCCCTCTCCTCAAGTCGCTTCACTGGCTCCCTATCCATTTTCGCATCCTGTTCAAACTTCTTCTACTAACCTATAAATGTACTCACTCTGCTGCTCCCCAGTATCTCTCCACACTCGTCCTTCCCTACACCCCTTCCCGTGCACTCCGCTCCATGGATAAATCCTTCTTATCTGTTCCCTTCTCCGTTACTGCCAACTCCAGACTTTGCGCCTTCTGTCTCGCTGCACCCTACGCCTGGAATAAACTTCCTGAGCCCCTACGTCTTGCCCCATCCTTGGCCACCTTTAAATCTAGACTGAAAGCCCACCTCTTTAACATTGCTTTTGACTCGTAACCACTTGTAACCACTCGCCTCCACCTACCCTCCTCTCTTCCTTCCCGTACACATGAATTGATTTGATTTGCTTACTTTATTTTTTGTCTATTAGATTGTAAGCTCTTTGAGCAGGGACTATCTTTCTTCTATGTTTGTGCAGCGCTGCGTACGCCTTGTAGCGCTATAGAAATGCTAAATAGTAGTAGTAGTAGTAGTAGTAATATCAAATATCAATAAACTTGAAACTCAAACTTGAATATCAGCTCGCACCTCCATAACTTCTGGGTCCAAGCCTGATGTTTGCTGATCACCCTTCCTCCCTACCTCCTATTTCCCAGAACATCCCAAATCCATCTTACAATCCCCCCTCCTTCTCTCCCACCCCCTAGAAGAATATGAACCCTCTACAGGATACCCTCCCTCCCTCCCATCCACCCAGAACATCAAGACCCTCCCCCCTCCCCCCGGATTGTAGTGGGTTTACCTGCCCAATTCCTTGTGGTTTAGGGGGAAAACAGGCAGGAGTGATTCCCATTTGCTCCTATTGGTATGGATGCCTCAAAATGGCTGCCACAACCCCCAGCGGCAGCCTCGCAGTCCTTCAAAGTTCTCACTAAGCTGTGCATGTGTACACACACAGAGATCATGAACACTGCACATATAACAAAACAAAGCATGCAGAAAAATATAATATTGAGACAAATATTAATGAGCTATTATAAAGCAACACAGGGAAAATCAAACTATTTGCATCTGCCTGATCTTAGCAGCTGAGCTCGTTTATTTAGCATAAATTGACACTCTTCTCAGTAGGCTATTCAGGTCCCAGCTATAGAAAGGTATTATAATATTAATCATAGATTGCTGTCAACACTATCATTATTCTCTTTTAACAATGTTCCCTCTAAGCTGCACCTTGAGTGCAACTGTGTACAAAAAAAAAAAAGATCCTGCAACACGGAATTGTTCTTTAATTTCCACTTTATATACTAATTGTCGCACATGGTGGGGGGGGGGGGGGGGGAGGCAACAAGGGCCACAATAAAATAGCACCAGACCTCAAGCGTTCAAAATAGAAAGATAAAGTTTTTATTAACAAGGGACCATCCTTAACACAGGAAGAACCTAACATGGTCACGTTTCATCAGAGCAGGCTGCATCAGGGGGTGGCAATTTGTTAGAAATTGTTTCACTTTCCCTTTCAGTGACAGCCGTAATCTTTCCCTGTGTACAATTTTAATTGTGTGACTTTTTGATACTTCAGCCTTTAGAAACACCACAAGTTTTTTTATTTGAGACAATTTCCAATAGATTATGGCACGGTTGTGACAAACGATTGAAGAAACTTGAAACAAATAAAATAATAAACTCAAGAATCCAACAAATCATAGCCCACATCAAGAAAGTAGGAGAAACATACCTACTACTACTGCTACTTATCACTTCTATAGCGCTACAAGGCATACACAGCGCTGTACACCATACATGAAAAGACAGTCCCTGCTCAAAGAGCTCACAATCTAAAAATGGAATGTTGCTAGTGGAATAGCAACATTCCATGTAGAATCTCAAATAGTAGCAACAGAATCTCCAATAGCAGCAACATTCCATGTAGAATCTCAAGTAATAGCAACATTCCATAATCTCAAATAGTAACAACATCCCACGTTCCACTGCAGTAACCACTAGGCTACTCCTCCGCTAGCAACATTCCATCTAGAAGCCTGCCCTTGCAGATCAGCAATGCGGCCGCGCAGGCTTCTGTTTCTGTGAGTCTGACGTCCTACATGTACGTGGAGGACCTCAGACTCACAGAAACAGAAGCCTGAGCAGCCGCGTTGCTGATCTGCAAGGGCAGGCTTCTACATTACTACTACTACTTATCACTTCTATAGCGCTACAAGGCATACGCAGCGCTGTACACCATACAAGAAGAGACAGTCCCTGATCAAAGAGCTTACAATCTAAATAGGACAGACAAACAGACAGAACAACTAAGAGGTAAGGGAGTTAAAGAGGTGGGGATAAAAGGGTACAGGGCAAGTGAGTAGTTAGGAGTCAAAAGCAGCGTTAAAGAGGTGGGTTTTTAGCCTGGATTTGAAAACGGCCAAAGACGGGGCTAGACGTACAGGCTCGGGAAGTCTATTCCAGGCATGAAGTGCAACGAGATAAAAGGAACGGAGTCTGGAATTAGCAGTAGAGGAGAAGGGGACAGACAAGAGAGATTTATCCACAGAACCTAAAAGGTTTAAACAAGATAATGTTCCAAGCATAATTACTAGACCCTCTATAAACACTTTATTTATTTTTATTACATTTGTACCCCACGCTTTCCCACTCATGGCAGGCTCAATGCGGCTTACATGGGGCAATGGAGGGTTAAGTGACTTGCCCAGAGTCACAAGGAGCTGTCTGTGCCTGAGGTGGGAATTGAACTCAGTTCCTCAGGACCAAAGTCCACCACCCTAACCACTAGGCCACTCCTAAGAGTATATATAGACATATGCAGTAGATATTCAGTCAGCCGTGGTGAGTGTTTTTTTTAGCCTTTGCCGGTGTTATTGCCAGATATTCAATGGCAGGCTATGTCTGAGAACTGGCATTAAATATCCAGGTTTATGAGGCTGATTATCTCTTATGTGGTTAAGTATGATGTCTAAGCAACATAGCATAAAGATAGGACTGACTTTTATGCAGTCTGATATGGCCACTTAACTTAAGTGGTTAACCCCCGAAATCTATATAGCGTGACATAAATTGTGCGTGCAAATCCAGTCATATTCTGGATTTGCATGCACAACTTGGGTAAATGCATTTCAACTAAAACTCAACAAAGAAAAAACACATTGTCTCGTTATCTCATTCCAACACAGCGTGGACAACCCCACAATTATCAACACCCCAGACCACACCCTCCCTATCTCAGACGGCCTGAAAATCCTCGGCGTTACAATGGACCGCAACCTAACACTAGAGAACCAAGTGACATCCACAACAAAGAAAATGTTTCACGCAATGTGGAAACTCAAACGCGTGAAACAACACTTCCCGAGGGAAACATTTCACAACCTGATACAATCAATAATACTAAGCCATTTAGACTACTGCAATAGAATTTTTGCTGGATGTAAAGAACAAACCTTAAAGAAACTTCAGACCGCTCAGAATACGGTAGCCAGACTCATGTATGGAAAAACGCGATTTGATAGCACAAAACCCCTCTGCGAAAAACTACATTGGCTCCCAATTAAAGAACGCATTGCTTTCAAGATCTGCACACTGGTTCACAAGATTATCTAAGGTGAAGCCCCGGGATACATGACAGACTTGATCGACCTACCAATGAGAAACACATCCGAATCAACACGAACGTACCTAAACCTGCACTCCCCAAGCTGCAAAGGACTCAAATACAAATCAACTTACGCATCCAATTTTTCCTACATAAGCACTCAATTATGGAACACATTACCAAAAGCCTTGAAAACCACGTACGACCACCTACACTTCCGGAGAACACTAAAAACTTCTCTTTTTAAAAAGGCATGCCCTACCAACCCAACATAAATGGCTGATCTCTGCAACACAACAAAACTAAAATACGGAATGCACAAAGCACAATTCTCCCGCTGTACGATGACCTTATGTGGCTATAGCACATGAACTTTATCTTATCTTAACATCACTCTGTATTTGTTAACACCGGAGTCTGCAAACGCATCTCCAGCACTATGTAAGCCACATTGAGCCTGCAAATAGGTCGAAAAATGTGGGATGCAAATGTAACAAATAAATAAATAAATAAATAAAACTAAAGTCCTCTTTTATCAAGCCATGCTAGCAGTTCCCACGCAGCAATGTCAATGGAGCCCATTTAAAGCAAATGGGCTTTGTCCGCATTGCCACACCAGGAGCCGTTAGTGCAGCTTGATTAAAGTGGACCTTAATTAGTTAACAAGCCAATCAGCACCGCTAATTGCCACTTAAGCAAGCAATTATTGACACTGATTGGCATTAATTAGAATTTATACGCGCAACTAAGTATATTCTAAAACACGATGCGCATAAATTCTAAGTCGCACAGTTGAAAAGGGGGCATGGCCACGGGTGTGGAATGAGTGGGTGGGGTGTTTCTATAATCTATGCACATGGTTATAGAAAACACCCGGTCTGTGCCTAATTTAAGCATTGGCATTTACACCAAGTTGTAACTGCCCATGACTAAATTAAGTCACATGGACGGGCGCTCAATGTATTCTATAATCCACGCGGAAATTTAGGGATATTCTATAAAGTACTCCTAAATTTAGGCATACTTTGTAGAATATGCCCAGGTATATATTTTTTTCAGCACTGATTTTTCAGGCATGATATATAGAATCTAGTCCTAAGTGCTGAATATCGGCACTTAACCATTTAATTGCCAACTCCACCCCTGGACTGCCCACAAAATAACTGGCTTTTACTTTAGCAGTTAAGTGCCCCTGAATATAAGCCTCACATAAGGAGCTGTTTCTGTCCAGTTAAATTGCTTGTATATCGACCTCATAACCTTATAGTTCCAGGTCTCTAATTGAACTGGATCGTAAAAAATCAAATTATTTCCCTGATAAGTTCATTACATTTATAGGGAAACCTAAGGGAATAAGTTGCTGTAAGCTGCAAAACTTTAGGCTTCAGTGACAAAAATTGTCTCCTGCAAGCCTGAGTTGCCTTGGAAACATCAGGAAAAAAAAAACCATTGATCCTTTGTCCATAGAAATATTCATCTTTATGCTAAAAGTTTTTTTTTTTTTCAATACCATCACTTTATGTTCCTCTCACAAAGGAAACCAAGACAGTGGCTCCGGCAGAAATCAAATCTTAGGACATGACATTGCCGAAGGGTTAGAAGGTAAAGTTTGCCTAGTTGCGGATGATACTAAGGCCCAGATGCACAAAACCTAACGAGCCCACAACTTGCGTTTTAAACTGGTTCCAGCCAGTTTAAAACGCAAGTAGTTCACCCCGGGCATGCACTAAGGGCATTTTCCCTGCCACGGTAGCAGGCAACGAAAACAGAATGCAAATGTTTGAAAAGCTATTATAATGAGCTGCAGTACCGTTGCAGCCCATTATAATCAGATGCACTACCGTTTTTCCGATTCCCTTACCGTAGGAACCCTAACGAGATGTCTGACCTCTTGTTAGGGCTCCTGTGAGGGAATCGGAAAGGAAAAGGGCCCCCAAAAATGGTTAAAAAGAAAAAAAAAAAAAGCAGGGAGCGCATGTGAGGGGCGTCCTTTAAGGATGTACTCTCCCTGCGCTTCTGAGAGACGTCTTTTTTTTCGCAGTTTTTTGTTCTGCCGGCGCTCATGTTTTTTTTTTGCCCCTTCTTGAGAGTCTTCGCCGCGCCACTTACCCCTCCACAGCGAAATTTTTCTATTTTCCTGGTTGCCGGAGAATCGGGACGTCCCTTTAGATTAGGCTCCTCTTCCTGGTCTCTTCAGCCAATCAGAGCGCGTTTCGCTGACAACAGCCAGCTAAGCCCGCTTTGATTGGCTGAAGAGACCAGGAAGAGGAGCCTAATCTAAAGGGACGTCCCGATTCTCCGACTCAGGTACCGAAGGACTAGAGAATGCAAGTGAGCTACAACGAGTAGCTCATTTGCATTCCCTATCGTTGATGCATTCCCGTTCCCTACCGATTCGCTATGGAATTGGTAGGGAACGGGAATTACCAATGTCTTTCATGCATCTGGGCCTAAGATCTGTAACAGAGTGGACACCCCGTAGGGAGTGGAAAACATGAAAAAGGACCTACGGAAGCTAGAAGAATGATCTAAGGTTTGGCAATTAAAATTCAATGCGAAGAAATGCAAAGTGATGTACTTAGGGAGTAGAAAACCACGGGAGACGTATGTGTTAGGCGGGGAGAGTCTGATAGGTACGGACGGGGAGAGGGATCTTGGGGTGATAGTATCTGAGGATTTGAAGGCGACGAAACAGTGTGACAAGGCGGTGGCCGTAGCTAGAAGGTTGTTAGGCTGTATAGAGAGAGGTGTGACCAGCAGAAGAAAGGGGGTGTTGATGCCCCTGTATAAGTCGTTGGTGAGGCCCCACCTGGAGTATTGTGTTCAGTTTTGGAGGCCGTATCTTGTTAAGGATGTAAAAAGAATTGAAGCGGTGCAAAGAAAAGCTACGAGAATGGTATGGGATTTGCGTTACAAGACGTATGAGGAGAGACTTGCGGACCTGAACATGTATACTCTGGAGGAAAGGAGAAACACGGGTGATATGATACCGACGTTCAAATATTCAAAAGGTATTAATCTGCAAACGAACCTTGTCCGGAGATGCGAAGGCAGTAGAACAAGAGGACATGAAATGAGATTGAAGGGGAGCAGACTCAAGAAAAATGTCAGGAAGTATTTTTTCACGGAGAGAGTAGTGGATGCTTGGAATGCCCTCCCGCAGGAGGTGGTGGAAACGAAAACGGTAACGGAATTCAAACATGCGTGGGATAAACATAAAGGAATCCTGTTCAGAAGGAATGGATCCTAAAGAACTTAGCCAAGATTGGGTGGCAGAACCGGTGGCGGGAGGTGGAGATGGTGCTGGGCAGACTTATAGGGTCTGTGCCAGAGCCGGTGGTGGGAGGCGGGACTGGTGGTTGGGAGGCGGGGATAGTGCTGGGCAGACTTTATACGGTCTGTGCCCTGAAAAGGACAGGTACAAATCAAGGTAAGGTATACACAAAAAGTAGCACATGTGAGTTTATCTTGTTGGGCAGACTGGATGGACTGTGCAGGTCTTTTTCTGCCGTCATCTACTATGTTACTATGTTACTATGTAAATCAATTGACACCCTATCTATCAGTTCCTTATCTCCACTAATATCACCTACCATATTTTGAACAGATATTAGAATAGAATTTACATCTGAGATACCCAAGACTTCCCCAAGATACTTAAGAAAAAAAATTCTTTAGGAGGTATCAAATGAAATTTAGGAAAATTCAAAAGTCTTAGGTTCTTTGACCTATATAAATTTTCCAGAAGCTCATCTTGTCTCTCTAAATATAAACTATCCTTGGTAAAAGAAACATTTGTAGAATGAATGGCAGTAGCTTGAGTCTCCACTGGTCCCACAAAAAAATTCTAGAATATTAATTGTAGAGTCTTGCTTTGTCAACTTGGACTGTCTGCTGAGAAAAAGACGTCAACTTGAAGAAGAAAATGTCGCAGCATAGATTTAATCTCATACAACAAAGTCCAAATATCTTTTAAAGCAACGTCAGATGATACCAATTCACTTGGGGTATAGGAAAACTCCCCTTCTACAGAAATATGTAAGCACTGAGGCAAGGAAGCCTTAATTTGAGAAAGGGTGGAACCTAATGAAGCATTCCCAAGAGGAGGAGGAGGAGAAGGCTGCTCAATCCTTGGGGCAGTCCCATAACTACAACAGGTTGTAAACAGAGGTAAAGAAGAGATTCTTACTATAAAGCTGAAAGAGGCCATAGACATTAAGGAAGGCAAACTCACATCTATAGAAGGTAACATCGATTGAGGAATATGAGAAGTATGCACAACATGTGAAAACAATTTACGACCATCTTAACTTCAGAAGATCATTAAAGACTTACCTGTTTTGCAAGGCCTAGCCCACTGACCCTACTTAAATGCTTCAACTCTGCAACACAACATAACCTTAGATCGTATTAGACATTATATATTCCTTATTATCGTTGACCCTTATTGTACCTTACACCCTAACCTTACCTGACCCCTATTTCAATCTCTATTTCTTTACCCTACCGGACTTGGCGTTCGCCTTTACGGTATTTTGTAAGCCACATTGAGCCTGCTAATGGGTGGGAAAATGTGGGATACAAATGTTACAAATAAATAAATTCATAGGTCTCACTCTTACTGAGGTAGAAGCAGGCTTGCACGCCTTCAATATGCCTTTCCTCTTCCCCTTTCCAGTTGAAATATCCTGCGCCTCATGAATTCTGAAGGGGCTTCAAAGGGGCATGACCCTTTGGTTATGTCCCTTCAGTCATGCAACTGCTGCTGTGCTCACATGGCAACACCATTGGTCTTGGAAGTCACAACTGGCTCCCTGCTCGCCCACCACGCTAAGGCCCGGTGAGTTTGTCTCCTTCCTCAAAACCACCCAGAGTCTGCTGGTTTAGTTCCTTGCTGGTATGCTGACATCAGTCAAAGGGTGGATCAATGCTCTCTGCATCTCAAGAAAAAGCTTCCCGTAGTCTGGGAAGCCCTAATTGATTCCTTGCTCATACACCACACTAAGATCCGGTGAGTTCATCTCCTTGTTTCTGCCACACATTAATTTTTAAGTACTGCACAATCAATATACATAAGACAGATTTGTATTCAAGGAAGACAATGTATGCAGATCTG
Organism: Microcaecilia unicolor; assembly: GCF_901765095.1. Classification (NCBI taxonomy): domain Eukaryota; kingdom Metazoa; phylum Chordata; class Amphibia; order Gymnophiona; family Siphonopidae; genus Microcaecilia; species Microcaecilia unicolor. The sequence continues at coordinate 18,317,777 of NC_044039.1, forward strand.
TTTTATGCATATTCCTTGTGGATATCCTGAAAATCTGAGAGCTTGGGAATCAGTATGATAGAATAAGCTACTGCCACCTCTGAGCTGTTGCTCAGTGGACAGGTCTTCAATCTCTAATTTTAAGAGCTGCCAATTCAATAGCCTTCATACTTACTATCTATCACTTTAGACCTAGTTATTATATACTAACAGAATACCCTTATAATTCTTATATCAAAAATATTTTACACAAGTATAATTACCCAACTGAAATTTAAAACGCCTTCTTCTAATGCTGAACGAGGAAGGGTTAGTTGAATCTGCCATCATCTGAACCTATCAGCTTCAGGATTATGCAACAGATGTTCCAACAGGTGCCTTAGACAGCTGATTTTAGTTGGCTGGGCTTTGCTGTCCCCCGAGTCATATAAAAGCACCACATACTGTTACATTTTTGCTATTCACCTTCAAATGATGGTCATAAAACCCTTATCTGTCACCACACCAGAGTACTGTGAAAGTTAGGTTTTCCATTACCCTTTGAAATGTATGTTAAGTATACCTAATAAAACACATTTTAATTAGCCAAGGAGAATAGTCGGAATAGCTGTACAGTAGCTGAACTCTATTCCGCAGAGACTGAAAAACAAAAACAGTCCCTGTTCTTCCAATATTCTACGTTAGCCACCTTGACTGTGGTAATGAACTTCTGGCTGGGTTCCTTGACCGCATGAAAAACTACAGACAGTGCAAAATGCTGGTGCCAGACTTGTCACTTGAACCAAAAATTATGAACACATTACTCTACTTTGTTCTCAATTACTTCGACTTCCCATTAGCAAAGGGATTGATAATGGAGCTCTGCTAATGGCATATAAAGCTTATTATAGTCGAGATTTAATTCAGTCCTACTCACTACACTATAATTTACAATCCATGAAAAGAAATAGTCTAGTTTTACTGACCTTATATAGTCGTATGTATGCTATAAAAAAAGAAGTTGTTTTTTTTGTTTGTTTGTTTCATGTATCTTGCCGCTTTGTAGGTGAATCCCTTTCTAACTCAATGCACTGCCTTGTTTAACCCCATGTGACTTTGAGCCAGGCCTGGTTTAACCCCGATTGAATTTATGCCCATGTGTTCGTCAGGGTGAGGCCTCACAAAACAAGCAAAGGAAGCACTGATTTTCCCAGAGAAATTGAAAAAAAGACAAATCCATGGGTGTGATGGGGTAAAGCAGTCTTATCCAAGTTCAATCCTTGAAGGCCAGGAACAGGCAACTACAAGAAATTAACGATCCTTTATATACAGGACTCACTTTGGGAGCTCTTTTACTAAGCTGTGTTGGTCACTAAAACATGCCTAAACAGCAGCGAAAATGGCCTAACCCGGTCCCCACTAACATTTTCTGGAGGAGTAGCCTAGTGGTTAGTGCAGCGGACTTTGATCCTGGGGAACTGGGTTCGAGTCCCACTGCAGCTCCTTGTGACTCTGAGCAAGTCACTTAACCCTTCATTGCCCCAGGTACAAAATAAGTACCTGAATATATGTAAACCGCTTTGAAGTAGTTGCAAAAACCTCAAATAGGTGGTATATCAAGTCCCATTTCCCTTTCCCTATTTGAGATTCTACATGGAATGTTGCTACTGTTTGAAGATTCTACATGGACTGTTGCTAGTGGAGGAGTAGCCTAGTGGTTAGTGTAGTGGACTTTGATCCTGGGGCACTGGGTTCAGTTCCCACTGCAGCTCCTTGTGACTGTGGGCAAGTCACTTAACCCTCCATTGCCCCGGTACAAAATAAGTGCCTGTATATATGTAAACCACTTTGAATGCAGTTGCAAAATACCACAGAAAGGCGGTATATCAAGTCCCATTTCCCTTCCCTATCTACGCATGGTAAGCTTGGAGGGGGCATGTCAGGGGTTCTACATGGAATGTTGCAACGATTTGGGTTTCTGCCAGGTACTTGTGACCTGGCTTGGCCACTGTTTGGAAAACAGGATAGTAGGCTAGATGCAGTGGCGTAGGAAGGGGGGGGGGGCGGTGGGGTTCCTTGCTCCCTCTGCCCCGGAACAGGTTACTTCCTGTTCCGGGGCAGAGAGAGCAAGGAACCAACGGAGCCGACGCAGCTCCCAGCGACATGGACTCGGGGGCGGATTGGCCCTCCTGCCCGCCTCTCGCTTTTAAATCAATTAAAAATGCGCTCCAGGGGGGAGGGTGCGCTCCGGAGGGGGGGGGGTGCGCCGAGGGCAGGGGCGCCGTGCTACACCCGGGGGGGTGCGCAGCGGCGACCTGCCCCGGGTGTCAGCCGCCCTCGCTACGGCACTGGCTAGATGGACCATTGGTCTGACCCATTATGGCTCCTCTTAAGTTCTTATATAATGCCTGAGCCCTTAGTGCCTCCTAAATAGAAGATGGTAAGTTGTCCCATGGTAATTATTTAAAATGGGGAACAAAAGAGGAATAGAGGGTGACACAAATGATGATCAGCCTCAGAGACGTTATCAAATAATATAATTTATTGAGAAAGCACCAGCGGAAACTGACCCTACATGGGCTATGTTTCGATGGGCATAGCCACCTGCATCAGGGGTCACAAATCTTGAAGTGTGTAAATGGAAAGAATGGACAAATAATTGATGCACAATCCACTGGGTGTCAAAGAATGAAAGCAAAAAACTTCGTCAAAATAGACGGAGCCACAAAATCGCTATAGTTGCTGCTGACGGCAACTTTAGTGGTTTGTGGCTCCATCTATTTTGACAAAGCTTTTTGCCTTCATTCTTTGACACCCAGTGGATTGTGCATCAATTATTTGTCCATTCTTCCTATTTGCACACTTCAAGATTTGTGGTTCCTGATGCAGGTGGCTGTGCCCATCGAAACACGGCCCGTGTCGGGACAGTTTCTACTGGTGCTTTCTCAATAAGGGCCCTGTTTACTAAGCCACATTGTAGGCATGCAAACCTTTTTGTGTGCGCTAAAAATTAGCAGGTGCTAATGATTGAGACACTCATAAATGGGTGTCTCTGTCATTAGCACATGCTAATTTTTAGCATGCGCTTAAAAGTTTACGCACCTTAATAAACAGGGCCCTAAAGTATTTGATAACATCTCCGAGGCTGCTCGTTATTTATGTAATCGATGGAACGGGTCGATGTGGAGTGTCTGTTTACTCTTTCCAAAAATACTAGGACAAGGGGGCATGCGATGAAGCTGCAGTGTGGTAAATCAAAAACGAATCGGAGGAAATTTTTCTTCAGTCAACGAATAGTTAAACTCTGGAATTCGCTGCCGGAAAAGGTGGTTAAGGCGATTAACTTAGCGGACTTCAAAAAAGGGTTGGACAGCTTCCTGGAGGAAAAAGCCATAGAATGTTATTGAATGGATGAGGGAATAATACAGTATTTCTAGTATGGGCGGGACAAATTGCTTGTTCTTTTGGCCGCTGTCGGTGACAGGGTGCTGGGCTCGATGGACCCTTGGTCCGTCCCAGCATGGCGATGCTTATGTACTTATCTTCTTTTGTTCCCCTGTTGTTTCGACGTAGAGGGCTTGTTCTTGTTTTGTTTGACTTGAATTATTTAAAATGGTCACACGCTAATGCTAAAAATGGGCTTCCACCTGAATTCTATATAGCGCGCCTAGTGATCCATGCCAAAATCTAGGCGCCGCCTATAGAATATGCTTAGATGGAAATCTTTACTGCATGGATTTTTTAGGCACCATATATAAAAACTGGCCCTTAATGCTTGAGAAAGTCCCACATAAGGACGCACTAAACCCATTTCTTAGTGCAGCGTAGTAAAAGGCCCCTGTATTTTACTTTTGATTTCTATTGTTTAATTTATAAGTACATAAGTGTTGCCACACTGGGACAGACCAAAGGTCCATCAAGCCCAGCATCCTGTTTCCAACAGTGGCCAATCCAGGTCACAAATACCTGGCAAGATCCCAAAAAAGTACAAAACATTTTATGCTGCTTATCCCATGACTCTTGGAGCTTGGTAATTAGAAGCCCCAATATCATGGAGCATAATCCTGGCGCAGCAATCACCTGAAGTCTCTATTATTTTATGAAGTCTCTTTTATTGAATAAATCACAGATAATTTACTCACAGATAGATGTTCAGGATACAGAGACTTCTTAATCTGGAGGCTGTGGGAGGTGGAGATCTGAAGAGAGGTAGTTGTATTGCAGGGGGAGGGGAAGGTAGTTGAACAGGTAGAAATAATCCAAAGCTGGGTGACTGGAATGTGCGATATCTCATTTGGAAGAAGTCTCTCGAGACTTATATAGCTGTTTCTTAAGAGTTATCTAGCTATAAGTCTCAATATCTTGAAGTATAAACCCCTAGAACATCAACACACCTAAATCTCTTGTTCTTTTCTGAAGTTCCTTTATTGAATAACATAGATGATTACTCACAGTTAGATGTTCATAAGCACAAAGGAACCCTGTAGTTTCATGAGCTGTATCAGTGGAGAGAAGGTAGAAGCTTAAGTGGGATCAGCTCATTGCGGACATAAGAAAAGTAGTTCCAGAGATAGAGGCAGCTCGGAGTTAGGTGTTTGGGAGTGCAGTACCCTCTTCTAGGAAAGTATTTTTGAGTAGAAATTGTGGTAGGCGTATCCAATGGCTTGCACATAGATATGTATATATATATATGACACTGTAGTGTAAAGAGAAAGTCTCATATGGTCACCGGGGTAATTTTTATCACCAATGCAGGTGAGCCCTTAGTTTGTGACAGTTGTAATCATCGACTGACCCCCCTCCTGCCTCTGTTTTCAGTTTTTTTTTTGTTAGCTTTTTCTATGAGAAAGTTTTGGAAGATTAATTCTGTTTTCTGTGGTTTTGTCTTTAAGTATCTCCCTCACTATTATTAATTTTTTTTTACGCTTCGAGACCTCTGTCTACTCCCTTAAAGAATCATATATCTGACGGTATTGGAAACCCATCCCGGCTGTACTCATTGTAACCAAACAATTGCGATTGACACTTATCTGTGCGTCCAGGTGCTAATGTTGCCCGACAGGTGCCTGTTTCGCTCCATGTGGCTTTTTCAAGGAATAATCGCACTCAGGATCTGAAAAAGCCTCTTCTCATAGGGAAGTCGTCCCATCCCCTTTATCGTTTTCGTAGCCCTTCCCTGTACCTTTTCTAGTTCCACTTGCCTCTTTTTTTTTTTCCTCTTCAGATTTTCAGAACACCCCTAATGAATTTACATGAGATAAATTTGCATGTATACTACCTCCACTGAATGGAAATCCATTGCATGCATATCGATTAAGGCTATCCTGAAAATCTGGCCTGTTTTGCTGCCCTCAAGGACTGAACTTGGACAAGCCTGAGGTAAAGCCAGAACTGGCCCAGCCTACCCTTTATGAAATGGAGCTATATAATTACCTCAGGAACTATATCAGGGGTGCAAAAGCTGCAAACAGATTGGGCTTTTAGAATACTCTTAATAAATATTATGCTTCGTCCTTCCCCTTCATCAGCACAAAATCCTGGAATGTCCTGCCACGACAGCTTAAGGAGCTCGTCGACCATCGGCAGTTCAAGAAGTCCTTAAAGACCTTCCTATTCGCCAAGGCTTATCCCCCTGGCTACTCCTCTGTTTAACCTCTACCACTTGTTGGCTCTTCACCCCTGTCCTTTGCCTGTGCCATCCCGTGTACCTTCCCCTCCCGTCACATTCTGCTTCTGTGCCATCTCTATATTGAATTGTATACTCTTGACTTAATGTAAGCCACATTGCGCCTGCTTATGTGGGAAAATGTGGGGTACAAATGCACCAAATAAATAAATAAAATATGCATGTATTGATTTGAATGCACCTACCTCCACAGTATACATATGCATATTCATTAGGTCTTGAAAACTGGACCTGTTTGCAGCATTCGATGTTTTAACTTGGACACTCCTGTTTCTATTATCAACCCTTGTTGGCACGAACAGAGTTGCTCGACTTCGGCTTCATTCATCAAAGCCGTAGTGCAATTGACAGGGTAGTTCAGACACTATCCAATTCTTTCTAATTAGATGTGTCATAAGAAATAGAACTTAACATAACATGCAGCATCAGAGCTGAAAAATATCGTTATCACTTGATTACTGTATTCTGCTGCATTCAGAAAACTCGGTTCCTCGTGAATATTTATTTGTGTTTTCTTTTTTTGTTTCTTTTCTTGCGAGAATTCTGACAAGCTGCTGAGTCTAGGGGGTCCTTTTACTAAGGTGCGCTGAAAAATTGGCTGCGGTAGTGTAGGCGCATGTTATGGACGTGCGCAGATCCGTTTTTCAGCGCGCCTGTAAAAAAAGGCTTTTTTGCCAAAAATTGACGTGCGGCAAAATGAAAATTGGCACACGTCCATTTTGGGTGCGAGACCTTACTGCCAGTCATTGACTTAGCGGTAAGGTCTCTCACGTTAACTGTGCAGTAATCACCTTCGTGTGTCAAGTCAGAGTTACTACCCGCGCGCCAGAAAATAAAATATATTTTCTGGCTTGCATAGTGGATGCACGTCAAAAATGAAATTATCCATACAGGCCATGCGATAGCCTACGCAGCCTAGTTAAAAGGCCCCTTAGAATTTTTAGGACCATATAAAGGCAGATTTCAAAATTTTCATTTTTTATTTAAGGAACTTATTCAAAATGTAATAGCTCTGGCTTCAGAAAATCTCAGAATCAGATTTTGCAAAGGGCTTACCTGGATACCGTATGCAACGAGGAAAAGGCAGTTCTGAACACAGAATTTGTCCGTTGCCAAGCCCTGAGCAGAGACAGGGTATAAATTCTTCCTGCCATGGTAAAGTGCCTTCGGCACCTAAATGTAGCTGGGCCGCAGTTCCAAATTGGCATACAATGGGCGCGCGTAGGCACCTATGCGGCTTAGTAAAAGAACCCCTTAGCTCATGTTAACAATTAGCATGCGCTAAATGCTAAGACGCCCATTTTATTCGTAAATCCATTAGTTAAAGGAGCCCTTAATGCCACTTCAGTAGGTTGGAACTAACTGCAGGGATGGAACTATCATTGAGGGAACCCATCAAAAATCCCAAGGCCACCTGCTGTCAAACCCAAAGTACTCTCTAACTCCTCTTCCTCTCTGTCCCCACTGTCTGGCATCAATCTTTCCCCCTCTCCCCTTCCCCATGTTCTGGTGTCTCTCTTTGTGTCATCCCCCCCTGCAGTCCTCCAAATATGTACCATTAGCAACAGTGATGTAAACAGCAGGTAGCTTACAGGGTGTTTCCTGTGCCACATCCTGCCTCCTCTGGTGTAACGTCATATGGGTAAGATGCAGCAGGGGACACAGGAAAGGACCTGGTGAGGCTGGCCGGAGGCTACCTGTTTGCATCATTGTTGCTGCCAGTGTGAGTTTGGAAGACCAAGGGGGAGGGCAGAGAGAGATGTCAGATCCACGAGGTGGGGGAGAGAGGACGAGAGAGAAGTCAGACCCGCATGAGGAAGGAGGGGAAAAGAGAGATGTCAGGCCTACTGAGAAGGAAGTAAGAGAGACTTAGATCCTGGAGGGAGGGAGGGAAGATGGAGGAGAGATACTAGAACTCAGGGGAAGCAGAGGGAAGAGAAAGAAAGAGAGAGAGATCCAGACCAAAAGGGGGGAAGAGAGAGGGAGAAATACTGGACATTGAGGGGGGAGCAGAGGAAAATGAAAGACAGAGAAAGAAATAAGGGATAAGACTTGGTCACTCCACAAAAAAAACTGCAGATTATTCTATTCATTCATTTATTCTAAAGTTGCAGCTCATTAAAAAAAAAATCTGAAAAAGAAAAATCTAGGTCTGAAATGGTAAGCAAAATGAGAACAAAACATGTAAGAAATAATTATCTTATCAGAGCAAATTTGCATTTATTTTAAATAATTCATTGCCTGGTGATGAATCAGAAGCTTTGGGGAAACAAATTATTAATCAGAACCACTGTTTCTAAATCGCTAGAAGTATCTAAGCTTTTGATAATTATTTTACAAATCGGAACCAGCACAAACCTCGTGGATAGGTGTTCTGGTGAAGAGATGCATCAGGATTCATAGAAACGAAATGAGTCTAGAAAATAGCTCAGACTATGAAACGCACAGAAATAAATTTACTGCGAAAGACTGCAGCAGCCTCACCATAAGGAGCAGTAGATTAACTACTCCGCTAGTGCAATACTTGCTGGAAGCAAAAGAATTGAAAAAGCAATTGTGAAAAACTACTTCTTGTATGCATTGATTAGATACATGGAGATTTCCTTCTGGTCTCTATATAACTAATAAATAGAATGAAAACAAAAACATAGAAAAGAAAATAAGATGATACCTTTTCTATTGGACTAACTTAGGGGTTACGTATAGGCTGAAAGGGTAGACCTTAGGACCGAAAGTGTTGAACTGGATAAGAAACTGGTTGACCGACAGATGGCAGAGGGTGGTGGCAAATGGAATCCGCTTGGAGGAAAGGAAGGTGAGCAATGGAGTTCCTCAGGGGTCGGTGCTGGAGCCTATTCTGTTTAATATATTTGTGGGAGATATTGCTGAAAGGTTGGAAGGAAAGGTGTGCCTTTTTGCGGATGACACGAAAATACCCAATAGAGTGGATACCCTGGAGGGAGTAGAAACGATGAGAAGGGATCTCCGAACGTTAGAAGAATGGTCGAAAAAGTGTAGAGTGATGCTCTTGGAGTGCGGAAACCCAAAAGAGAGATACCGGATAGAAGGGGAGAGATTAGTAAACTCGACTCAGGAGAGAGACCTTGGGGTGTTGGTGTCAGAGGATCTGAAGGTGATGAAACAATGCGACAAGGTGATGGCCGTGGCCAGAAGGATGCTAGGCTGCGTAGAGAGGGACATAACCAAGAGAAGAAAGGAGGTGTTGATGCCCCTCTACAAGTTGTTGGTGAGGCCCCACTTGGAATATTGTGTTCAGTTTTGGAGGCCGTATCTTGCTAAAGATGTGAAAAGACTGGAAGTGGTGCAAAGAAAAGCTACAAAAATGGTATGGGATTTGCATTGCAAACCGTACGAGGAGAGACTTGCTGACCTGAACATGTATACCTTGAAGGAAAGGAGAAACAGGGGTGATATGATACAGACGTTCAAATATTTGAAAGGTATTAATCCACAAACGAACCTTTTCTGGAGACGGGAAGGCGGTAGTACTAGAGGACATGAATTGAGGTTGAAGGGGGGCAGACTCAGGACTAATGTTAGGAAGTATTTTTTCATGGAGAGGGTGGTGGATATGTGGAATGCCCTCCCGCGGGAGGTGGTGGAGATGAAAACGGTAATGGAATTCAAACATGCATGGGATAAACACAAAGGAATCCTGTTCAGAAGGAATGGATCCTCAGAAGCTTAGCCAAGATTGGGTGGCAGAGCCGGTGGTGGGAGGCGGGGCTGGTGGTTGGGAGGCAGGGCTAGTGCTGGGCGGACTTCTGCGGTCTGTGCCCTGGAGATGGCAGATATGAATCGCGGTAGGGTATACACAAAAAGTAGCACATATGAGTTTATCTTGTTGGGCAGACTGGATGGACCGTGCAGGTCTTTTTCTGCCGTCATCTACTATGTTACTCACGTTACTATGATGTGCGTAGGTCATCACCGCCCAAATTCTTTACCGCTAGGTCTATGGCTAGCAGTAAGGTCAGAGACCCAAAATGGACGCACAGCAATTTTGACACACATCCATTTTCGGGAAAAAGAAAAAAGGCCTTTTTCACAGGCGCGCTGAAAAATGGATTGGAAAGCACCCAAAACCTGCGCCTACACTACCGCAAGCCATTTTTCAGCGCACCTTTGTAAAAGGACCCCTGAATTCCTACATTGCTCTAAAAACAATATTGAGCCCCATGCATTATACCTGGGGCAGGTAATACTTTTTGGGTTTGTTTATAAGCTATTGTAAGGTCGTTAGAGGGCAAATCAGGACCCTAAGAGACCCTTCAAACCCAGACGAGCATACAGGCACTCCTAAATAGCTATTTGCTTCAGCCTCTTTCCCAGCTTCTAAATATATAAATTGGCTCCTTGGTCCTTTGAAAGATCTGTTATTTCACTGCACTGCCAAACAACCACTTCAAATAATAACTACTTCTTTGTAAAGCTGACCCTGCATTCTCAATTGAGACTCATCAGGCAGTTAAGACTTTATTTAGATCAGCATTTATTCAGATCAGTTATGTATACTCTGGTGGTTAGCTTTATCAATTACTGTAACACTTGCTATGTTGGCTTACTTTTCAGGCTCAACCGTAAGTTGCAGATTCTGCAAAATTTAGCAGTAAGACAGGTAAGGTAAGAGCCAGTTCCATCCCTCTTCTTCACCAATTACACTGATGGCGTGGTAACCGTGAAAGCTAAGTTTAAGTTCCTGGTTCTTACCTTTCAGACTTTGAGAAACAAGGGGCCTCCGGAAACAAGCTTAGGGGCCCTTTTACTAAGCCGCATAGGCGCATACACGCATGCTATGCACGTCAATTTCATTCTTGGCGCACGTCCGCTGCATGCACCGGAAAATATATATTTTTTATTTTCCGGCACGCGGCACCAATCGGGCAGTAATTGCCATTCTATGTGCACTGACGATTACCGCCTAGTTAAAGCGTCAGACCTGACCGGTAAGTGAATGGGTGGCGGTAAGGTCTCAGGCCCAAAATGGACGTGCGCCAATTTTCATTTTGCCACACGTCCATTTTCGGCCAAAAAAAGAGGCCCTTTTTTTGCAGGCGAACTGAAAAATGGACCTGTGCGTGCCTAATACACCAGTCTACACCAACGCAGACCATTTTTCAGCGCACCTTAGTAAAAAGGACCCCTTAGAATGGTAAATTCCTAAGCAAGAACATCGGTCTTCACATGGATGTTTATTAAGAGTGCTTGCACTGAAGTGCACATGACTGCCTTGCCAATCATTTTCCATAGTTGCTCTGGTATTGGAGAATAGCATGTCTTTTGAAGCTTGAGAGTGTTCACTTTTTGTCTCCTTTCATAAAAGGGATAAGGCAGTGTTCTTCACGTCAAGGCCCAGGGACCAATGGCGGCCCTCTGAGATCTCCGGGACTGCCCTCATTTTTCTTTCTGCTACTCTGCCTCTCTACCTAAGCTCAGGAGAGAAAGGGGAAGAGCCGCATGCTTGAAACACAAGGCATTTCTCAATAGATAACTGAGAATGCATTTGGAAATGTTCACAACCTTGAGAATACTCCCCAATGAAGTTTGAAGGTGGGCTGGTGGTGGGGACAGATGTCATTGCCGTACACTGTTCATGGGAAGATTTTTGGTGGCTCTCCTTCACCTCATTAGAATCCAAAGCAGTGGCGTAGCCACAGGTGGGCCTGGGTGGGCCAGGACCCACCCACTTTGGACTCAGGCCCGCCCAAAATTGTGACGCTCTTGCTGTGGCTGGTGGGGATCCCCAAAACCTTGCCAGCTGAAGATTTTCTCTCCTTGGGCACCAGCGCTCTTCTAAATGTCAGCCAGCGGCACTTGCCTGGAGACTGGCCCTTCTGCACATGCTCAGTTTTCACATATGCATAAGCACTGAGCATGCACGACAAGCTAGTAGCAGCATCAGTTTGAGGCAAGTGCTGCCGGCTGCCGTTTGGAAGAGTGCTGGCTGCTCGAGGAGGAGGAGGAGGAAATCTTCAGGAAGCAGGGTTTGGGGATCCCCGCCTGCTCAAGTATTTAATATTTGGGGTCTGTGGGCAGGGAAGGGTGGAGAGAGGAGCAAACCAAAGGGGGATTGGGGGGGATGTGAATTCCATGCCCGCCCATCTTGGGCTCAGGCCCACCCAAATTTGACCACCTGGCTACGCCCCTGATCCAAAGAAGCTCCAGCTTAAAAATTCATGAAGGCCGTTGGGTTAAGGTTTTTGCAACAGATATTTGCAGAATGGGCTAGTGTTTTGGAGTTTCTACTTGTTTTATTTTGTTCTGTTTTTTTTATATTGGTAAATATTATGCATTGATTACTTTTACCAAGTTTCCTTTGCCTTGTACATTACTTCAGTCATTCCAATGGAGAGAGAAGGTAATATATATACTGTATATATATATATATATTTTTTTTTTACATGCAGTTTTATTTATTGTTATAACAAAGGTAAACAACTTAACATACTCATAACATCTTACATACAGTCAATAGAATATCGTGGTTAAAACATACAACATGTAAAGTTCCCTTCCCCCCCCCCCCCCCCACACCCCCTCCAACCCCTCCTCCCCCCTAGTACTTAGTCTCGGGAACCTACTTACTGCTAACTGAGTGGTTACAAGGTAATACATCAGAACCAAAATTACAATACTTCGGGGCACCCCAAAAACTAAACAGCAACCAGCCCCTCACCTCCCCCCCACAAGCTGCACTAGATTTTAGATTTTAGTTGAGAAGCTGGAGGAGGGAGCCCTTTATGCCTCATCACTGGGAATTAATACAGCTTCCCCTACCATACCATCCTCAATAAGCATTAATAAGCAAACTTCTACCCCTTGGGCTGAGCACCTGAAGATAAGGCATCCATATCTGAAGAAATTGTTTCCTACGTTTAGGCGATAATTTTGAATCTCTAGCCTCCCAAGAAGCTAATCGGTGCACCTGATTGCGCCAATGCCAGTAGGCGGGCGCTTCCGGCGAGGTCCAATATTGCATTATACACTTTCGAGCCACCAAACTTAGCTTTCTACATAACAGAGTTGCTGGAGCACACAAAGGGGAAAAAGCTTTTGGTCGATCAAGCAAAAACTGGCCCTCCGTTCCCTGTATTTTATATCCTAGTCTGATCAGAAACCCTCGTATCCGCTGCCAAAATGCACGCACTTTTGGGCATTGCCACAATGCATGGTAGAAGGAACCTGGAACCCCCCCCCCACATTTGGAACAGGCAGTACTAACCAAACCCAACACATGAGCCCGCTGCGATGTGGACATATAACCCCATAAATAGGTCCCTTCATATAGCTCATGTACAAAATCATTGTCAGATAGCTTTCATGTTGGTTAAATAAGCAGCTTTTGAATGTGCAGGATATCCTGTTTTCTCCAAAAAAAAGAATAAAACATGTTACCATTTTCCTCAATTTTCATAGATATTTCATTAGTGTGATCTGACACCTTCCTTTGGGAAAAGTCTTGAACTATAGGTGGAACCAGTATGGTCAGTTTGTGGGTGGAAATGGTGGAAGAATTGCATCACCAAAAATAAATTCAAAAGCAGATATACTAAGAGTTATTGGAGTGGCGGCTGGTGGAGGAGGGTTCCAGAGATGGAGGGAACAAAGGAAGAGGAAAACTGGGTAGAGGTAGTGAGGAAAGCAGATGGAGAGGGGTGGGGGACAAAGACTATAGTGCCTGTAGATCTATCAACAAAACGTCTTTATGTCCAGTTAGAGTTCATCCACCATCCTTTCATTCAAGTATAAAGCAATTTCCAAGTTTTCCAGTTCCTAATATATGAAAACTTGACAGAAACGTTTGCAGAGCTGGCGCTGATAAAGATCATAGGGGGTTGTCCTTGAGGAAGCTCGTGTAGCGAGCGAAACGTGCCGGACATTTGAACCCCTGGGTCCGACTAAGTAAAGTCTTAAAAAGATAAGTAACTAAATGAATAATTATTGAAAGAGTTTTTTGATATTGAAAACATTGTGAGAAAAGTGTACCGGTGAAGATGATTGATGCTTATGATACCGCCACGTAATTCCTGCGAGGGTGGTGGACGGTGAGCGTCACTGAGGTCACTTTATAAGAGATTACTAATAAGTACAGATTTTCATATATTAGGAACTGGAAAACTTGGACATTGCTTTATACTTGAATGAAAGGATGGTGAATGAACTCTAACTGCATATAAAGACGTTTTGACGATATATTTTATTGTATCCAGTATAAATAGTATATAGATCTGTTGCCAATAATTGAGTTGTAGATCTATCAAGCCATCTCCAACTACAAGTCTTGATCAATTTTTTAGACTATCACCAGTATTTATTTTTAATACTTATTTCTGATTGTGTAAATATACATTTGGGCTCTATTGAGGTCTTTGTAGGTATGAGTTGTAAGGAATTTTCCAGGACCTGGAGGGTTCCTGCTGTGATATTAATTTAGAGGGAACTGCTATGCATCCCCATGGGTAGGCCAATAGCATATAAGGGATTCACAGAGCCCTAAGCTGAAGAGCCCTAGCCGCTTTAGCCTTTCCTCATAGGGAAGTCGTCCCATCCCCTTTATCATTTTCGTCATCCTTCTCTTCTAATTCCACTATATCTTTTTTTGACATGTGGTGACCAGAATTGTACACAGTATTTGAGGTACGGTCATACCATGGACCAATACAAAGGCATTATAGCATCCTCATTTTTGTTTTCCAGACAAATTGGAACCAATAAAGTACAGTCCTAACTTTGTCCAGTTAAACTTATCTGGTTAAGGGCTGAATATTACATTGACCCTTTACCAGGTAAGTGCTGGCCATTCACACAAACCCGGATATTCAATGCCAGTGCATGGACATGACCCATCATTGCATATCCAGGCATAAAACTGGTGATGGCGAAAAAATCGCTGACTGCCACCAGTTGAATATTTACCTCTATGATGGTAGAATTTGCATATCTTTTCCTGTATTTTCCTTTTCCTGCTGTTTTGCTGATTTGTTTTGTGTCAGTAAACTTAATCAATAAGAACATTAGAGTAGCCATACTGGGGTCAGACCAATGGTCCATCTCACCCAGTATCCTGTTTCCAACAGTGGCCAATCCAGGTCACAAGTACCTGGCAGAAACCCAAATAGTAGCAATGTTCCACGTAGAATCTCAAGTAGTGGCAACATTCCATGTAGAACCTCAAAGAGTAGCACCATTCCATGTAGATCTCAAATAATGACAACATTCCATGCTACAAATCCCAGGGCAAACAGTTGCTTCCCCGTGTCTGTCTCAATAGCAGACCATGGACTTTTCCTCCAGGAATTTGTCCAAACCTTATTTAAACCCAGATACACTAACTGCTGTTACCACATCATCCGGCAAAGAGTTCCCGAGCTTAACTATTCATTGAGTGAAAAAATATTTCCTCCTATTTGTTTTAAAAGTATTTCCATGAAAATTCCTTGAGTGTCCCCTAGTCTTTGTACTTTTGGAACGAGTAAATTATTGATTTACTTCTACTCGTTCTACACCACTCAGGATTTTGTAGACCTCAGTCGTATCTCCCCTCATCCGTCTCTTTTCCAAGCTGAAGAGCCCTAACCTCTGAAATAAATAGAGCCAAGTGTGGATTGTATTTATGTGGACTGATCCCCTATGACTATTCTCATACCTATCGTTGCTCCCATCCCCAAGAACCTGATTCCAGACACTTCAGTCAGTGGAAGACTTTTACACTACAGCCGTTGAAAGTCTACAGGGAAGGACCCTCATAAAAAAGGGGGTTACGGTTGTTTGATTCTCTAGTGATAACTTGAGAAAAGAATGAAGAATTTTATACTTAATGCCAGTACAAAACTATGCTAAATAATTGTTCCTATCTATATATTTCAATAAAATGCTAAATAGCGTTACTCAGACATAAAATCCTTTTATCAGGGTTTTTCCCATCTCATTAGTATTAAATCCTTTACTCTGCTATCAGATCCTGGACAAAAGTTTACTTTGTCAGCTACTGGAATCAATATTGAATTGAATTCCCTGTGGTCCACAGTAGGTGTCTCCATCATTATGGCACAATGTCAATGCTCTCTTCCTGTTGGGTTTTTGAATGGTTCATTGATTTAGATGTAGAATTTCCTTAAGATGAAATAGCATGAACTGGTTTCATTAAGCTAATTGAAATAAAGGACACCTTCACATTTTTAAGACCATCATTAAGGGGCCCTTTCACTAAAGGGTTGCCGTGCGGCAACCCAGAACTACCGCCAGCCCAACGCAGATGCCGGCAGTAGTTCTGCCTTGAGCGCGTGCCATTTCTGGCGCTACAGAAAATAATTCCAGAATTTCTAGCACGGTGTTAACCCAGAGGTAATCGAGCAGCGCCGCCCAGGTACCACTGGGTTACTGCAGGAGCCCTTACCTTAGTGGGTGGCGGTAAGTGCTCCCCCTCTCCACATGGCCACATGGTAAGAATAATCTTACCACACGGCCATGTCTTTTTAAGGGCTTTTTATCTGCTGCAGTAAAAAGGGCCCAGGCATGCAGCAAAAACAGCCCCTGCTGCTTAGGGGCGTAGCTAGGTGGGGCCACAGGGGCATGGGCCCCCACAGATTTAGCCCAGGCCCCCTCTACTTTCGACCCCTCCCCTGCCTCCAACCCTCCCCCACCACTTTCAATTCCCCCTCCCACCGCCGCCGACCCTCCCCCGCTGCTGCCAGGTACATTTGCTTGCAGGGGTCCCCAACCCCTGCCAGCCGAAGTCTTCTTCAGCGCCAGTCTCCGGCGCCTTTGCTGATCTGTTTCTGTCAGTCCTGACTTCTGACATCCTGCGTGCACGTCCTGAATGTAGCCCCGTGCGTTTTGGTTTATTAACCATCTTTATAAAGAGATTCACCCAAGGCAGTATACAGCAGGTACATTTTAACATAAAACAATTTTTGTTAACAGTATAACAATAGCAAAATAACCAAGACTAAACTAAATACAATAAGGGGTCTTTTTACTAAGCCACATAAGCACCTACAGGCGCCCAACGCTTGCCAGTTCTGAGTTACTGCCCAGTTATCATGTGGCCCGGGTGGAAATTTCATTTTTGATGTGGAGACAAACAAAGCAGATCAATCAGTGATATGGTTCAAAACTTTATTTTCAAAGATTCGCCCGACACAGACTGTGTTTCGCCTACAAGGGCTGCGTCAGGGGCTAATAGTCCAAGCAGGACATGAGATTGCTTTTTGCAGCAATTAATGCCCAATTCAGTGTCCTCACCTTGATTGAGGAAAGCACCCTGCTGGTTTTTTACATTTCAATCTCATGTCCTGATTGGACTATTAGCCCCTGACGCAGCCCTTGTGGGCGAAACACAGTCTGTGTCGGGCGAATCTTTGAAAATAAAGTTTTGAACCATATCACTGATTGATCTGCTTTGTTTGTCTTCACGTTGGATTTTGCGGATCGCTTGCCATCTTGTTTCTTAGGACTTAATTTCATTTTTGACGCACGTCCAATACGCACGTCAGGAAGTATTTTTATTTGAATGCACGTTGACCGTTACTGCCCGGTTAATGTGCGAGACCTTACCGCTAAGTCAATGGCTGGCGGTAAGGTCTTAGACCCAAAACGGACACGTGCCAATTTTCATTTTGCCGCATGTCCATTTCCCCCCCCCCCCCCCCCCCCCAAAAAAAAGGCATTTTTTACAGGTGCGCTGAAAAATAATCCTGCCCGCAGAGAAAACACGCACCTACACTACCGCAGGCCATTTTTCAGTGCACCTTAGTAAAAGCACCCTTAAGCGAGGTAAAATTGAAAACAGTAAATTAAAACCTAATGCTAGAACTAAAATGGAACAGTATCAAAAAATATTATAAAAGCACTATAACAACAATTGCATATCTGAATGCATTCTGTTTAATTTAATGTGATTCATTCCCTCCTTTGGCACAGTTCACACATCTTTTTAAACCTAGCGCATCTTGGCCGTGAAGACTTTGATCAGCGCTTCTCCTGCTATTGCGGCTTCACTCTCCATGTTGATGAAGGACGCTTGAAAAATAACAATAGACAGAGAATTCTTTGCAGGGAGC
The DNA here is from genome assembly GCF_901765095.1 of Microcaecilia unicolor. Lineage (NCBI taxonomy): Eukaryota > Metazoa > Chordata > Amphibia > Gymnophiona > Siphonopidae > Microcaecilia > Microcaecilia unicolor. Next base: position 18,335,504 of record NC_044039.1, read on the forward strand.
TCAAGTGTATCAGTTTCTTAGCTGATGTTACCTTAACATACTGGTCCAGGGAATGACAGTCCTAAATCTGCTTCAGCACTTGAGCTCTTGCACATGCAGACAGAGTAATTATCAGCACAGAGGGTTGTTTTTGTTTTCCTTTATTTTTCTAGAACATTCCCTGCAGCTTGTTCTTTCTGAAGCACAGGAAGTTATAATTGTGTTTATTCACCAGCTGACAAGTGAAGATGGTAAAAAATCATCTCTTTTGTTCAAATTCAGCACATTATTTTTGAAACAAATACAATTAAAACACCTTTTAATTATCTTTTAATATGTAAATCTGAGTTACTCCTTTCTTTTATCTTCTATTTTTTTTCTTGAAGCTTTTCTGATCATTAATGCCATCCGACCAGTCTAACTGTTCCTTTAAAATATTTGCATCCCTTGTTTAAAATATTTACAGTCTACACATCTGTAGCAATCCTAGGTGGCTTAAAATAGAAAAAACATTAGAGATAGTAAGTTACATAAAATGAGACGGTACAAAAAAACAAACAAATCAGACTGACATCCCATTTAAACGAAATCCACCCTGTAAAGCAAAACATAAAAACAAATATAAACAAATCAACCTAACATTCTATAAAAGCAGACATAAATCAAAATCCACACGATAAACAAACACATCAAAAAGCTTTCCCAAAGGTCCAAGTTTTAACCAGTTTTCTAAAACACAATAATTGCTTTCAAATTTTCTCAACTGGAAGAATATTCCAAAGATCTGGACCAGTGACAGACATCATCCTTCTCCCAGAAGTAGAAGTGTAGCAAACAAAAATCTGGCAGCCGGTGTTTAAAAATACACTAACCATAGCGGGCTGAGTATTGATCCATTCATGGGTAAGTGGGGACAATTAACTAGCAAAGCCACAAATGCTGTTTATTAATTTTGTAGGCAAAAATTTAACACTGGGGGGGACAAAGGAAAATTACCCCCTTAATCCCTAACTGAAATAAACGCTTTTATGAAACCAATGTCTGGCTCAGAAATGGCTTAAATGCCAATGGGGAATTTTTTTTTAATATACATGCATTCCCATTACAATAAGGAGGAGTGGCCTAGTGGTTAGGGTGGTGGACTTTGGTCCTGGGGAACTGAGCAACTGAGTTTGATTCCCACTTCAGGCACAGGCAGCTCCTTGTGACTCTGGGCAAGTCACTTAACCCTCCATTGCCCCATGTAAGCCGCATTGAGCCTGCCATGAGTGGGAAAGCGCAGGGTACAAATGTAACAAAAATAAAATAGATACTATTGGAGATTCTACATGGAATGTTGCTACTATTGGAGATTCTACATGGAATGTTGCCATTCCACTAGCAACATTCCATGTAGAAGCCTGCGCGGCCACATTGGTGATCTGCAAGGGCCGACTTCTACATGGAAAGTTGGAATAGCAACATTCCATGTAGAATCTCAAATAGTAGCAACAGTGGAGGAGTGGCCTAGTGGTTAGGGTGGTGGACTTTGGTGCTGGGGAACTGAGCAACTGAGTTGATTCCCACTCCAGGCACAGGCAGCTCCTTGTGACTCTGGGCAAGTCACTTAAACCCTCCATTGCCCCATGTAAGCCACATTGAGCCTGCCATGAGTGGGAAAGCGCGGGGTACAAATGTAACAAAAAAAAAAAAAGTATTTCTGGAAATCACTAAAAACCCATCTGTTCAACCAAGCCCATGCTAATGACCCAAACTAATTCTATGAATCCTACTACCCATCACATATCCAGGAGACAACGACATTGACCTTAGCTATCTTTCCAACCAAAATTTCCATTTGCTTATCCTGTACCCATCCCCCTCCTGCCTCTTCTACCCTTGCTCACCCCTCTCCTACTCCTTCACCCCACTCCCTCTTTACCTACCTTTCACTTTTGTTATTCTGTTATATTTAACTTTTATTTTCTCATCAATATCCTGTAATCCCTATTACTATGTAAGCCGCATTGAACCTGCTTTGAGTGGGAAAGCGCGGGGTACAAATGTAATAATAATAATAATAACGTATAAAATTTTTTGGCTCCACCCAAAGCACGCCTTCCTTGAAATCTCTGCATCTCAACCATCTCCAGGTGTAAACAGCGGCTTTCTGAAGTTGCCATTTAGTTGTGTAGCCAATATACACACGTAAATGCTGCTATTTACAAATGTAGATCATTCTAAAATCACATACAGACACACATAAGGAATGACACGGGCTGCACATACTACAGCAGGACATGTTTATCCACTCCTATTCTAGCTAAGATAACATTTAAGCACCTTGCTGACCTTATTTGCAACTTTCATTGAATTAGTACCTTACACCCATGTTTACTAAGCGGCGCTATGGGCGCCTTAGCATTTTTAACGTGCACAAATGGTTTACACAGGTTAAACGCTAATGCGCCCATAGAAATGTATAGGCGTGTTAGCGTTTAACACTCCTTAAATTTACAGGCACGTTAAAAACACTAATGTACGCTATTCTATAAATGGTACTCCGAGTTATGCACCGTTTACAAAATAGTGCGTACCTCTGGGATCTGCACCTAACTTTTAGGTGTGATCATTTATGCCAATTACGCCAATTACAAATTAAAAGCTGGTGTAAATACTACTACTATTACTACTACTATTAATCATTTCTATAGTGCTACTAGACATACGCAACGCTTTATACTGGACATAAAGAGACAGTCCCTGCTCAACAGAGCTTACAATCTAATCAGGACAAACAGGACAAATAAGGAATAAGGACAAAGAGTAGCAAGATTCTGTGTAGAATCCCAAAGAGTAGCAAGATTCCGGAATCCCAAAGAATAGCAAGATTCCAGAATCCCAAAGACTACTACTACCTATCATTTCTATAGTGCTACTAGACATACGCAGTGCTATACACTGGACATGAAGAGACAGTCCCTGCTCGATAGAGTTTACAATCTAATCAGGACAGACAAACAGGACAAAGAAGGGATAAGGGAATTACTAAGGTGAGAATGATAAAACATACAAGGGTTACTGCCAGGTTAGTGCGGGAGCCCCTGTCACCACCTCAATGGATAGCGGTAACGACTCCCTGTCGCATGGTCATGTGATAAGAGTTCTCTTACCGCATGGCTATCAGGCTTATTTTCGAAAGTGATCACCGGCCATTTCCCGACATAAATCGGGAGATGGCCGGTGATCTCTCAAAAGCGGCAAAATCGGAATAATCGAAAGTGGCTTTTTTGACAGCATCGCCGCTTTCCCGTCGCCTCGCTGGCGAAAGTTCAAGGGGGTGTGTCGGCAGTGTAGTGAAGGCGGGACATGGGCGGGCATGGACGTGGCTACCAGATGGCCAGCTTCCACGGATAATGGAAAAACAAAAGCGGTGTTAATCAGTATTTCGCCAGGTTTACTTGGTCCTTTTATTTTCACGACCAAGCCTCAAAAAGGTGCCCCAACTCACCAGATGACCACCAGAGGGAATGGGGGATGACCTCCCCATACTCCCCCAGTGGTTACCAACCCCCTCCCACACTAAAAAAATAAAAATAAAAACCTTTTTTTACCAGCCTGTATGCCTGCCTCAAATGTCATACCCAGCTCCCTGACAGCAGTATGCAAGTCCCTGGAGCAGTTTTTAATGGGTGCAGTGCACTTCAGGCAGGCAGATCCAGGTCCATCCCCCCCCCCCCCCCCCCCACCTGTGGTTGTAAATGTTAAGCCCTCCAAACCCCCCAAAACCCACTGTACCCACATGTAGGTGCCCCCTTTCACCCATAAGGGCTATGGTAATGGTGTAGAGTTGTGGGTAGTGGGTTTGGGGGGGATTTGGGGGGCTCAGCACCCAAGGTAAGGGAGCTATACACCTGGGAGCTTTTTTTGTATTCTAAAAAAATTTTTTGAAGTGCCCCCTAGGGTGCCCGGTTGGTGTCCTGGCATGTCAGTGGGACCAGTGCACTACAAATGCTGGCTCCTCCCACAACCAAATGCCTTGGATTTCGCCAGGTTTGAGATGGCTGGCATTTTTTTACATTATGGCCGAAAAATGCGAACTCTGACATTTGGTCGGGCTAAACCATATTATCGGAAAAAAAGATGGCCGGTGACGTTCGATTATGCCCCTCCACGTGTGCCTGGGGACTTTATTTACCCGCTACGGTAAAAAGGGCCCTGGCGCATGGGCCCGCTTTCCCGCAGCTTGGTAAAAGGATCCCTTAGTGCACAATACATGCAGGAGAGAGTTCGGATGTCAAATGCAACGCTTCCTGTACAAAGGAACACCACTGCCATATATAGATGCAGCTGGTAGGATTTACGCAGTGGCGTACCAAGGGGGGGCGGTGGGGGCGGTCCGCCCCGGGTGCACGCCGCTGGGGGGTGCCGCGGCACGCGCCTGTGGGCTCCGACTTCGCTAACTTCGCTCGTTCGCTGCAGCTCCCTCTGCCCCGGAACAGGTTACTTCCTGTTCCGGGGCAGAGGGAGCTGCAGCGAACGAGCGAAGTTAGCAAAGTCGGAGCCCACTGGCGCGCGCCGCGGCACCCCCCTCCCCCAGTGGCGTGCACCCGGGGGGGGGTGTCATTTCGCCGGGGGGGGAAGTGTCATTTCGCAGGCGGGGGGGGGGGGGGGCGCGCTGCACCCGGGGGAGGGGCGCATCGGCGATCCGCCCCGGGTGCTATCCAGGCTGGGAACGCCACTGGATTTACGCCTTCCTGATCAATACTTTCACCTTTACTTTTAATATATTCAAATATACGTTTAACATCCATAGCTATCCCAGTACGTTTATGATATTGTATTGTAAAATTGGATTCTTACAACAAATTACTGATAATGTCGGATACAAATGTCACAGATAAATATATTTCTCGGTTTTCCTTTTTTTTTTGTTCCTTTCTGGTATTTTCTCTTTATGGTGCTCACTAATTGCTTCTCCTTTTATTATTCCACTTTCTAATGATCTCACTTTTAGCCACATTCCATCTGCTCTTTATTTGCAGATCTCCTCATCTGTCATACATCCGGCTTGTGTTTTGGGATTTTCTTTCCCTTCTTCTTCCCCCTTTCTCAATGGAACGTTTTCTGTAAATTGGGTTAAGATATTTCCTAAAGCTCATCATATCCTTGTTGCTAGGCAACCTAGTCACACATTTACTACAAGGGAAAGGCCTGGTCTCTCTAAGAAACCATGTCCACGGCTCGGGAGAGAGAGCCAGACTTTTCTGCTGTACCTCAGCTCCAATGACATGGCTTTCAAATCAATTACGGTATAACATAAGGTGGGTTAGATTATGCTTGCCCAGCAGGAGAACAATTTTTTTCTTTATTTCTACCAATATGAAATCATTCTGCCCACATCGGTAGACAGAAACACAATATAAACTGTCCAAGTTTGGCATTTTTTTTTTAAAAATGGCATTAGTGTCTGCTTTTTCTGTGGTTTTACTGTCCTCTACTGGGCATAAAATATAATAAACTGGCTAGTTGAAATACATTTTTATTTTGTTTGTTTTTTCTTTTCTTTCAAAATACATCTTATTTAACATTGAACATTATTAAGAATTAAGTTTTTGTCTTTTGTTTGTTTGTTTGTTTGTTTGTTTTTTTGGGGGGGGGGGTTGCCGGGTTCTTGAAGCCTGGATTGGCCACTGTCAGAGACAGGATGCTGGGCTTGATGGACCCTTGATCTTTTCCCAGTATGGCGGTGCTTATGTACTTACTACTACTACTACTATTTAGCATTTCTATAGTGCTACAAGGCAAATGCAGCGCTGCACAAACATAGAAGAAAGACAGTCCCTGCTCAAAGAGCTTACAATCTAATAGACAAAAAATAAAGTAAGCAAATCAAATCAATTAATGTGTACAGGAAGGAGGAGAGGAGGGTAGGTGGAGGCGAGTGGGGGTGCACTGCAGATACAAGCCTGTACTTATGTAACATCTAAGGCCCGATGCATCAAGAGAGAAGAAAAGCCTTAGCGGTCCTTTTACTAAGCAGTGCTGAAAAGCGGACTGCGCTTTCCCCATCGTAGGCCTTTCCCAAACACTAAGGCCACTTTTAGTACTGCTGGGAAATGGTTGTTTTTTTCTATTTCAGCAGTAACGGCTCTCCCTTGCAGCTAACGAGTCAGAGGGCGAGAGGTATGTACCTACGACATAGTTTCAAGGAACAGTATCTGCTTTTTAGTCAGAGGAGGATTGTACCTGCCACCAGAGCCTCCCACTGATTGTACCAGTCGCTCCTACAGCTTTCTTGAAACTTGTATCCCTTTCTGGAAAGTCGGGAGGTTAGAACGTTCTCTCAAAAACACCAGTCGGCTTACATATGAGGTCAGTCGGGGGGTTTTATTCTGTTGGTGGACTAAAGTAGGAGCATTGAGCATTCAGATACCACTCCTTAGTGCTAAATTCCTCAGGCTATTGCACACTTTTTGCTCTTATAAAATTTGTGCAGAACTGTGATTGTCTCACATTATACTCATCTGAAATAGTACTGTTCCCGGTCATCTTTGTCCAATAAAGCATTACATTTCAAGTCATCTCCATTAGGGACAACACGATTATTATATTGGCCCTAACTGCTTGTCTCATTTCGCAATGGTTATTTTTTACAAAAAATGGCAGCTAGGTTCCTTAACCCAACACTAGAATTCCATCAGCCAATAAAATACTTGATGCCAGCCTTCAATGCTGTGATGAAAACCTGAAGCTGAAAGGGTTGGTAGTTCTCTACTCCTGGACTCTCTACTCCTTTTCTGTCCTGTCAGGTGTACCAAACCCCAACCTTGGCTCATCTCCAGAATCCACTATGTTCCTGTGCCCACTCTGCTGAGCACCTTTAGCTAAAATCCTACTTCCATGTATGACCTCATACATTTCAAAGTCCTGCTGACCTCTTTCCAGGTCTTCTCTTGTACTTGCCAAATAAGACAACCATGTCCATTTGTCTCCAAACCTTGCCATCTCTTTGTCACACTGCATTCCCTCCTCAAAGTGACTTCACCTCCAACCTCCCTTCCCTTTCTGCTCAGATTATGGCCAAGTACTTCCATGATAAAGTTCACAAGGTCAATCTTGAGTAGAGTGATATGGTAGCCGTGTTAGTCTACTTTTAAAGGTAACAAATAGAAATAAAACAAAACATAGAAAAGAAAATAAGATGATACCTTTTTTGTTGGACTAACAATACATTTTTGATTAGCTTTCAAAGGTAACCCTTCTTCTTCAGATCAGAAATAAGCAAATGTTGATAAAGAACAGTATATATAAGTGAAATTCCAAAACATTCCAACGACAGTTTCACAGAAAGAGGGTGGGGCGGGTAAGTTGAGAAACGGGGAGCTGGGTGGATGAGAGACAGGGAAAGAAGCATGGTGATAAAGAGGGTGACAAAGCAGTAGAATTTTATGTTTTATAATGGGCTAGAAAATCCAGATCTTTGTTAAGTCTTGTCTGGTGGGTGTCAATCTTGAATTCTCCGCTAGGCCACCTCCATCTCCCCTTACCCTACTTTGTTCCTACAACCTTACTTAATGCCTGCCACCCTTTCTTCATTTTCTAAAATCATGGAAGAGGAAGCTACACATCTTCCCTCCTCTGACTACTTGTTCCTCTAATGCATTCTCATACATCTATTCCGCTCTATGTTCCTCACCGTCATCCCTTCTATCCATCATTTCTTAAGTCTATCACTTTCCACTGCAACTGTTCCTGATGCTTTCAAACATGCTGTGGTTAAACCACTCCTCTAAAAACCTTCACTGGACCCTACCTACCCTTCCAACTATTGTCCCATCTCCCTCCTCACTTTGGGCGTCTTTTACTAAGGCGCACTCATGTTTTTAGCGCATGTTAAAAACGTGATCGTGCCTTTGTTAAAGGGGGCCTTTGTTAGCCAAACTACTTGAATGTACTATTCACTGTCACTGCCTTCACTTTCTTTCTTCTCATTTGAACCATTACATGTAACATGAAAACATAATGGAAGATTTGAACCAGAAAGATTGTGAACCCATCAATAAGAATCGTGAAATATAGTGATTTTGTGCTCAAGAAAATCATACACTAAAACGTACCAAATCAACTTTAAAACGATGTATAACAATATAAACTGGTGTAATAAATAAATATGGAAAGGCAAATGTCCTGAAGTGGTTTAAGCAAGCAGATAAAAACAGGCTATTAAAATGATGTCAGTGCTAGATCATAAAAAATAAGATATTACCAAATTAATTGGCTAGAAGAAAATAAAGTACTTATCAACCCTTGCAGAATAAGCCATTAGTCAGTTTGACTTGGCAGCAAAAAAACGCTGATTGTCAACCTCAAACAGGAGTGACATACTGCTGATATCACTGTGAGACCCAAATGATAACAACTAATTAACTAAAAAAAGTAATTTGAATGTGCAATGCATACATTTAGGGGTCCTTTTACCGAGCTGTGGTAAAAGGGGGCCTGCGCTAGCGTCAGCGCATGGTTTTGACGTGCGCTGAGGCCCCCTTTTACCACAGCGGGTAAAAGGCTGTCTTTTTTGCTGGAAAAGAAATGGCCGTGCGGTAAGTGAACCACTTGCCGCATGGTCATTTTGGAGGGAGCACTTATCATCACCCATTGAGGTGGCGGTAAGGGCTCCCACGCTAACCTGACAGTAACCAGGCAATGCATGGTGCTGCCCAATTACCACCGGGTATAATGGAAGATGTAAAGGATTGATTTTCAACCCTGCTTTGATCAGTAATGAACTCTGAAATCTTCTGTCTTTGACCGAAAGTAACTTTCCTTGTAAATACAAAAACAAATTGGAAGATAAGAATTAATTTGGAATGCAAAGGGGAGGATGATTCTTGTTTTTGGAAGTTCAGCCTGGCCACCTGGCCTTGGAAAACATGTGACCATGTTCCCACAGTATGGCTTGTTTACCTAAACAGAGAAGCATTCTGTAATTTTCCTTAGCTCTGAACATGAGTTCTGAGCCTAATAAAATGGGGAGTTTCTTTCAGTGAAATCGGGAGCTCAACTGTGAGTAATGTAGGTACTGCACAAAGGACTTGTTCCTGGTCTAAAAAGCTCCTGGCTTTCGCTGTAATGGGCCCCCCCAGCTGATGATAAGAGCCTGGATGATGTAAGGACCAGTGATGATTGTATGTATAGTGTATTATTGCTTCTTTTCCTGCTCTAAGAACTCTTAGCATTGCTTAGATGTAGAGACCAGTGATGTAATGATTGTTTATATAGCTAATCATTGTGTGTATATAGCTAACCATTGTATATATCTTAATCATTGTAGATTTTAGCACCTCTAATAAAGGTTTCATTTATCTAATACGAATCCAAAAGAATCCACGGTAATTATTGAGTAGTCTGTGTCAGTGAGATAGGCTGTAAATGCATAGCAGTACACCTGGTAAGCAGCAGCGCTACAAAAATAGAAATATTTTTGAGTGTCAGAAATGGCGCACGCTGGGGGTGGGAACTACCACCGGGCTTCTGCGGTAGCCTGGCTGTAGTTCCGGATTGGTGCTTGGCAAGCCTATTACTGTTCGCCAACCGTTTAGTAAAAAGGCCCCTTACCTCTTGTTCTGAAGTGGCACACTACGCTTTTCAAGTGTATGTTGCGACCCTTCTGTCCAGCATAGACCAATTTTGGTTAATCCCATGCTGAACCTTTGTTCATTCTGTTTATTTTTTTGTTTTCTCTCCTGTTTCAATAGAAAATCTTGACACAGTTCAACTACACAACTCGGGCACTCGGCACATGCTCAGACATAGCCTCTTGCGTCACACCTTAACACATACACTGTTTTCGACAGAAATTGGAATTTATTTTGGTCGCAGCCAGGAGCATCTAACATTGTATTTCTAACTTAATACATAACATGTTCTATTGCTTGACATCATAAATGTTAACATTTCTCTTGCCTGGGTACACAGCTTCTATCAACCGTCGCTTTTATAGTCTCACAGGTTGTGCCGTCCAAGCACACTGTTTCCTCTCTGTGCTGTCTCTCATAGCACCCGTTGTCTTTCCGGTGTATCCCGTTGAAGGATGCACTTACCATCTTTCCCAATCTGATGATCTGGGCCTCCCAGCCGTCGAAGCCAGGAGACAAGCTGTGACTCAGCTACGATGCAGGCATATCTTTGCTTACATTTCAACTTTTCCAATCAACTCTTTTCCACATAACGATTTACTACTACTACAAATCATTTCTATAGCGCTACCAGTCGTACGCAGCGCTTCACAATACCACATACTTTTATCACTTTTATCCATTAATCTGCTGTGTACCCGTCGCTGTTACTGTATAACTGTTGTAGCCTGACGCCTAGCTGCGACAGATGCTGCCAGTTAACCGGGTGGATGGGTTGGGTCAGCGCTACTCCTCCCATGCTTGCTGGCTCAAAAAGGACTCTGTAAGTTTATCCTTGGATCCTTCTCATCCGTCGTCCCTCCCCCTCCTCCCTCCCCCTTTATTCTTTAACTCTTTCCTCCTCATTCCCCTGTAACTACTCCTTTGTCCCTACTCTCTTGACCCTCCCCCTTTTCCCCTCCCCCTCTTTTCCTTTCTTTGCTGGCCGTTTGTGTTCTGCATCCCCTTACTGGTTCTGCCTATATTTTTAACTGTCCCCCAAATTATATATATGATGTCTTAATTTCTGCATGCTAATTTGGCCACATGGCCAAATTGCATACACAACTTCATTAACAAGCCAATCAGCGCTGTTCATTGGTACTTAACAACCAATTAGCGGCCCTAATTGGCTTTAATTAGAATGTACGTACACAACTTTCCAGGCGTGTTCTACAACACAGTGCATGCAAATTCTAATGTGTGCAGTCGAAAAGAGGGCTTGGGATTGGAATGGGTGGGTTGTGGGTGTTTCAAAAATCTATGCGCACTATTATGGAATACACCCGATCTGAACATAACTTAGGCGCAGGTATTTAGACCTGGTTTTAGGTGACCTAAATGAGTGCACTTAAATTTTAGTCACAAGAACAGCAGGTGAGCATATACTATAAACTACACCGAACTTTAGCTGTAGTTTATAGAATCACGCTAACTGCGTGGTTTTTCAGCGCCAATTTTTAAGGCACCATTTATAGAATTTGACCCTGTATGAATAAGAGCTTTTGGTAAGGTTCTTTTTCAAGTATCTACATTTATTCATTAGTAGTACATCTTTTTTGAACACATTTCTTAGATTTACACGTTAGTTTTTTTACGGCTTCACACTTTGCCGTTTGATTATGACCAGTTTCAATTTGATTATATTTTTTCACAACTTCACACAGTTGTACCACCTAGTTTTTTTTTCAGAAACACTTATTTCTCATAATTTCTTAAATCTTTCACAATCTTCACAGTTCATTTTTCAAGTCTATCACATTTTCTTTAATATTCTCTGTATCAGCCAGCTTCTACCTTCAATCCAATATAATATATGCTATTATTTGTAATTACATTTTTGTAACTTCTAGTCTTAGTCTTTCCATGTACATTTTAGTTTTGATCTTTGCATTTATTGGCTCTACTTATTGACAATTGAAGGAATAAAAGATAACAGCTTGATCATAATAACTATGGTCATTTTTGTATATCATTGCAATGTACGTAATATCTATATATTTTATAATTTACTAACTTTTGAGCCCATAAAAATGGGCTATTATAGGAAGGGGGGGTTGAAAGGCCCGCCCCCGCCGCCGAGTTCGCCGCTGCTCCTCCCCCTCCGCGCCCCCCCCCCCCCCCACACACCGAGCCATCACCACCCACCTTCCACCCGGCCAGGCCCTCGCTCCCCTATTGAAACAGCGAGGGTCCGGGAACTCAGCACTGAGCTCTGCTGAGCTGCCGACGTCGGCCTTCGTTCTTCTTCTCTGCCTGTCCCGCCCTTGTGTGATGTAACATCGTCAAGGGCGGGACAGAGGCAGAGAAGAAGAAGGAAGGGCGATGTCGGCAGCTCAGCAGAGCTCAGTGCTGTGTTCCCGAACCCTCGTTGTTTCAATAGTGGAGTAAGGGCCTGACCGGGTAGAAGGTGGGTGGCGGCGGCAACTCGGGTGGGGGGAGCGTTAGACGGCGGTGTCCCTCCCTCAGAAATGCGCAGTACAGACCCTCTGTGTTCCACCTCCCGTCATCACGTATTGACGCGGGGCGGGGCAGAGGTCTCTACTGCGCATTTGCGAGTGAGTACGGTCACTCGCCGTTTATATGTTTGATGTTTTATAATTTAAGCTTTCTATCCTGCTTATTTTCGAAGGAGATGGCCGGCCATCTTCCGACACAAATCGGGAGATGGCCGGCCATCTCCTAAACCCGGCCAAATCGGTATAATCGAAAGCCGATTTTGGCCGGCTCCAACTGCTTTCCGTTGCAGAGCTGGCCAAAGCGCAAAGGGGCGTGTCGGCAGGGTACGGAAGGCGGGACGGGGGCGTGGTTACGAGATGGCCGGCTTCGGCCAATAATGGAAAAAAGAAGGCCGGCTCTGACGACCATTTGACTGGCTTCACTTGGTCCATTTAATTTTAGGACCAATCCTCAAAAAAGTGCCCCACTGGACCAGATGACCACTGGAGGGAATCGGGGATCACCTCCCCTTACTCCCCCAGTGGTCACCAACCCCCTCCCACCCAAAAAAATATTTTAACATTTTTTTTGCCAGCCTCTATGCCAGCCTGAAATGTCATACCCAGCTCCCTGACAGCAGTATGCAGGTCCCTGGAGCAGTGTTTTGTGGGTGCTGTGCACTTCAGGCAGATGGACCCAGGTCCATCCCTCCCCCCTACCTGTTACACTTGTGGTGGTAAATATTAAGCCCTCCAAACCCCCCAAAGCCCACTCTACCCACATGTAAGTGCCCCCCTTCACCCCTTAGGGCTATGGTAGTGGTGTAGAGTTGTGGAGAATGAGTTTTGGGGCGAATTTGGGGGGCTCAGCACCCAAGGGAAGGGAGCTTTGCACCTGGGAGCAATTTTTGAAGTCCACTGCAGTGCCCCCTAGGGTGCCCGGTTGATGTCCTGGCATGTCAGGGGGACCAGTGCACTACAAATGCTGGCTCCTCCCACGACCAAATGCCTTGAATTTGGCCGGGTTTGAGATCGCCGGCATTAGTTTCCATTATCGCCGGAAACCAATGCCGGCCATCTCTAAAGCCGGCCCAAATGCTGAGATTTGGCCGGCTCTGACCATATTATCGAAACGAAAGATAGCCGGCTATCTTATTTAGATAATACAGTTGGGACACCGCTTTATGGGGCCGGCCATATAGATGGCCGGCACCGTTCGATTATGCCCCTCCATGTTATTTAACTACATTTCTAACTCCATTTTAATTTATTAGAAGTTTTTGGTCTATCTGCTTTTATGATTGAGTCTTGAAGGTTTTGTGAATGTTTTTATTATATTTTTAATAGACCACTTAGATGCTAACCATCCTTTGGAGGCCCGTTGTGCTTTTTTTTCATTTGGAGATCCTTTTCCCAAGCTGCAGTAAAAAGTGGCCTGTGTTAGGGTGGGCCCGTGGAATTGCCGAGCACCAGTCACTTTTTACTGCAGCTGCCAATAAAGCACTTTTAAAATGGAAGTCACTAATGATCATGCGCTAAAGTCAAAATTAGTGCTTGGCTATTACCACCGTGAGCTCTTACTGCCACTGCCTATTTAGTAGGTGGAAAGGGATCATTTACTAATCTGGCAGTAATCCGGCAGTGCGCAGCAATGTGTCCACGCTGCACGATTACTGCCGGGAATAAGTACATAAGTATATAAGTAATGCCATACTGGGAAAAGACCAAAGGTCCATCGAGCCCAGCATCCTGTCCCCGACAGCGGCCAATCCAGGACAAGGGCACCTGGCAAGCTTCCCAAACATTCTATACATCTTATTCCTGGAATTGTGGATTTTTCCCAAGTCCATTTAGTAGTGGTTTATGGACTTGTCCTTTAGGAAACCGTCCAACCCCTTTTTAAACTCTGCCAAGCTAACTGCCTTCACTACGTTCTCTGGCAACGAATTCCAGAGTTTAATTATGCGTTGAGTGAAGAAAAACTTTCTCCGATTTGTTTTAAATTTACTACACTGTAGTTTCATCGCATGCCCCCTAGTCCTAGTATTTTTGGAAAGCGTGAACAGACGCTTCACATTCACCTGTTCCACTCCACTCATTATTTTATGTACCTCTATCATGTCTCCCCTTAGCCGTCTCTTCTCCAAGCTGAAAAGCCCTAGCCTCCTTAGTCTTTCTTCATAGGGAAGTCGTCCCATCCCCGCTATCATTTTTGTCGCCCTTCGCTGCACCTTTTCCAGTTCCACTATATCTTTCTTGAGATGCGGCGACCAGAATTGAACACAATACTCAAGGTGCGGTCGCACCATGGAGCGATACAATGGCATTATAACATCCTCACACCTGTTTTCTATACCTTTCCTAACAATACCCATCATTCTATTCGCTTTCCTAGCCGCAGCAGCACACTGAGCAGAAGGTTTCAGTGTATTATCGACGACACCCAGATCCCTTTCTTGGTCCGTAACTCCTAACGTGGAACCTTGCATGACGTAGCTATAATTCGGGTTCTTTTTTCCCACATGCATCACCTTGCACTTGTTCACATTAAACGTCATCTGCCATTTAGCCGCCCAGTCTCCCAATCTCGTAAGGTCCTCCTCCCCGCCCCTCACGCTACAAAATAAAAACTTTTTCTAACATGGGAAATGGTGCATGGCAAAATTAGAACTATCGCTGGGTGCCTGGGCACGCCCAGCAGTATTGCAGTTTTGCTGCATGCTACCCATGCGATAGCCCTACTGCCAATTGATAAAAGGGCCCCTTGATTTGGTTTCCTGGGTTTTGGATTTCTTGGCAAATACAATTCCTTCTTGATTGCTTGTACTTATTTTAGGATTTGCTCTCTGATCCTTATCTTGGAGCCCCAACACGCTTGTTTTCCACAGGCAGCTTAGGCTGATCGCCTCAGCGGCAGTCTGTTAATTAGCCGGCAGCTAATTGTTACTGTTGTTAGAATAGATGGGAAGAAACATTTTCTGCCTGCTTCTGGGGTGTGCAGGCTTTGATGTTTGGAAGGATTTAACATTTCATAGTTCTGGAGAAGGAAAACTTGCTGCTAATTAAACTGTGGCTGAGCTGGGAAGGCTTTGAGGATTATGTTCTATTAACTAGCTCGGTGTAACAGCTACGAGGGCAAACAGCCTGTTTCAAAGACTAGTGTAATGATGTGAAATAGCACATTATAATGTTTATTTGTGTATCAAATTACACTTCTTTTTGTTTTTAAGGTAAATTTGATCTTATTATCCAAGTCTGTCAGATATGGAGAGGGTCATTTTTTTTCTGACGTCAGACGCAGACACACAAACAGATTCCAACTTGATCACATCATTCGTCCACACCACGTGGCCGAGAAATAGCACATTTATTATAATGTTTATTTGTATATGAAATTACACTTCTTAGTTTTTAAGGTATATTTGATCTTATTATCCAAGTCTGTCAGATATGGAGAGGGTCATTTTTTTTACGTCAGACGCACGCACACAAACAGATTCCAACTTGATCACATCATTCGTCCACACCACGCAGCCGAGGACTTCGGCTGGCAGGGGTTGGGGTCCCCCGCCAGCACAGGTACGCGACGGCGGCGGGGGAGGTCGTTCTATTTCTGACGTCCTGCACGTTGTACGTGCAGGACGTCAGACTCAGAAACAGAACGAAGGAAGAAGAGGACCTTGGCTGGCGGGAGTTGGGGGTCCCCCGCCAGTAAAGGTAGCAGACGGCGGGTTGACGGCGGGAGGGGGGGTCGAGAGGGTCGTCGGCAGGGTTGTCCAGGGCCAAATCTATGGGGGCCCAGGCCCCTGTGGCCCTACGTAGCTACGCCCCTGTTATGACCCCTCTTAAGGTGCAGTCCAATGATATCTTTTTGGAGGGCCTAACTAGATGATGACCCCCCCAATGTGGTACTCTGATCTAGGGTATGAAAACATAAGAAGAGAGAAAAACAAGCAACAAAAGGTAATACAATGATATCCTTAAAAAAATGAAGTAACAGAGTCAATAAACAGGGTTCGTAAGTTGATTTGTTCAAGGATAATGACAGTATTGCTTTAATATTTTGTTTTTCATTCTTTTTCATGTTGCTTCTTGAGAAATGAAAATATACTTCAGATGTAAACAGTAGTTGTTTTTTTTTAAAAAGCAAATAAAAATGTTGCTATTTCAATAGATTTAGTCTTAAAGGAGACAAACAGGATAATTTTATATTCAGCCACATAAATGCATATGGCCAATATACATAGAAAAAAGCTGAAATGTCATAAAAAGAAAGTCCACGTAGCCTTTCTCTTATAAACCACTACTTAAATACATGCAACCGGTGACAAAAAAACCCATAAAGAAGTCAGTTTTCAAAAGGCTTTTATTCATTCAGTACAGGTCCACATGGAAGTGCATAATGCCAGATGTATAATCCATTACAAGCCCGGCAATATAGTTAGAATGAAAGGGTGCATTTACGGCAATATGCATAAAACTATACATAGAAACATTGACAGTCATTTTGCTGCCTAAGTTGGGAGGTCAAGTAGATGTCTATTTTAAGCCTATTTTATAAAGACATATGCCAGGCACCTAGTTTCTTTCTAAAATTTCCCAACATTGCAGCTATAACGGAGCCATATGTATGTACATCAGCTCAGGAGATGGTATAAATTTTTGCACAAATGTACATATATTGTATAAAGAACATATATAGGCTCTGCCCAAGCTCCACCCAAAATCAACCTCCAAACACGCCTACACATGAGTTGTAAATGAGTACACATGATTCTTGCCATCACACATACTTATACATGACAGTTTAGGCTAGATTCGATTTATGATGCCTAAAAAAAAAACTTGTTGCCCAAAAAATGTGCCTGAAGTTAGGTGCGGTTTATAGAATATGCCCGTCGCCCATTTCCTGCAAACTATATTTAGTTCCGGTCATTTATGCCTGGTAAAACCTGGTGTAAATGCTGACGCCTAAGTTACATGCGGGCACGGGCATATTCTATAGCACTGCACGTAAATGCTAGAAATGCCCACGGCTCTCCCATGTCCCTCCCGTGGCCATGCCCCCTTTTCAGATCTGTGTCTTAGAATTTACGTGCATCACTTTATAAGTAATATACGCTTGGAAAGTTGCACACATAAATTTGACTCGAAGCCAATTAGTGGCAATTATCGCTGGTTAAGTGGCAATTTACGGCGCCGATTGGCTTATTAAGCCAATTAAGTTGTGCACGCAAAACAGAATACAGCCAGATTTGTGTGCGCAACTTAGATTGCACTATATAGAATTTGAAAGTTTATGTGCAAAAACGCCTTTTTTAAATCCATATGTAGAGCTTGTATGTCTGACTCAACCCCAAAAGACCAGGTATAAACTCCAGGGTGACTGAGCCAAACTTATAGGTTATATATATACCAAGATTTGGTACTTCTTCATGTGTCTTGTATGCAAAAGCATTGATTTTTGGCACTTCTACAGATTACTGACAATATTCAACTCATGTGGAAACAAAGAAGAAAAAGGGGGTCCATTTCTTCCACAATAACGCAAGCAAAACAAACACAGGGTGGAAGAGAACCTAGGCCAATATTCAACTCGCAAGCAGTCAGTGTTTCTTTAAATGCTGGCCACTGTCGGCTGATTTTCACCCAGATATTGTATGCCAGCCTGTTTTTGGGTAGTGGTCCTGAATATCGGGCACCTGACAGCCTGCTGGGACTTTGACTGCCACTAACCCGGGCTTACCGCTCGCTAATCCAGAACTACCGCCCCCCCCCCCCCTCAGTGCACGCCACTTCCAGCGCTACAAGAATATTTTAATTTTTGTAGCATCGGTGTTTACCCAGCAGTAAGCGGGCAGTGCCGCCTGCTGCCCGGTTACTCACCTTACGGCCACCTCAATGGGTGGTGGTAAATGCTTTCCCCTGAAATGGCCGCTCGGCAAGTGGTTCACTTGCCACATGACCATTTTCTAAAAAAAAAAAAGACAGCCTTTTACTCGCTGCGGTAAAAGGGGTCCTCAGTGTGCATCAAAAACACGCGCTGCCCCCTTTTCCCGCAGCTTGGTAAAAAGACCCTTAAGTTAACTGGAGAGTTATCCAAGTATTGTTACTCAATACTGGCAGCGTTCGGGTAACTCTGCCCCAGATACTGCCATGGTGGTCAGATAGGATACTGAGAAGCACTATCTGGTTGGGTGCCACTGAATACCCTACGTGGACCCAGTCAGCGCTAGTTAACTAGGTAGGAGCTCTCTGACGTGGTTAACTAGTGCTGAATATCAACCCCATAGTTTCCATATTTAATGGAATGTCTATGTATTCTTGTATATTTGGCAGTGCTTACTATAGACTAGATTGAGTAAATGGCGTCCAAATTTGGCCGCTGAAAAAAATCCACACGGAGCGCTATTCTATAAATGGTGCTCCAAATTGCGCACCATTCATAGAACAGAGTGTTACGCCGGGATCCGCACCCAACTTTGGAAGTGAGGATTCACGCCAACTGAAACCTGGTGTAAATCCTGGCACTTAAGTTAGGCCTGGGTCCAACGGATTATATAATAATGCGCATATCTTGAGTGAACACCCCTGACCCGCCCATTCCCCCTCCCATGGCCGCGCCCTCTTTTTAGTTCCACTCCAAAAGATTTGCGCATGGATCTTTATAGAATAGCGATTACCAAGCTGCACGCGCAAATCCTAATTGAAGCCAATTAACTGTAATAATTGGTTTTTAGCGCCCAATTATTCCTAGTTATCCGCTCATTACTCAATTAAAATGCGCGCCCAGACTTGGGTGTCATATCTAGAATCTGGGGGTATATGTATAGCACTGCTGAATACAGGAATAATTTGAAACAACTAGATTAGACATTTGAAATTAATTGAAAGATGTTTGGCTGAATATTGACCTCCGGGCCTGTATTTGTGTCTGTTCTGGAGCACGCAAAAATGGATGCGTGTGTTTGCTAGTTATACATGAATAGCCCAATATTCAAAGCTGTTTAGCAGGTACTGTTACCTGGATAAGTATAGTTGACTGGTGCCATACCTGGATTTCCAGTGTTATTATCCGGCACTGTCCAGATATTATCAGGATGGTCTGAGGGCGGAGCATCGGGATGGTAGAGGGAGGAGCATCGGGATGGTCCGAGGGCAGATCATGGGTACAGCCAGGCTGACAGGATTCAGTGGAAATAACCAAGGGGCCCTTTTACTAAGGTGTGCTGAAAAATGGCCTGCGCTGGTGTAGATGCACGTATTGGACGTGCGCAGGTTCCTTTTTTCAGCGCACCTGCATAAAAGGCATTTTTTTGTTTTGCCAAAAAAGGACATACGGCAAAATAAAAATCAGTGCGTGTTCATTTTGTGCCTTAGACCATACTGCCGCCCACTGACTTAGCGTTAAGGTCTCGCGCGTTCACTGGGCGATAATCATCAGCGCGGGTGCAGCGCCGATTACCGTCAGGTTAGCTCCTTGCGGTAGAAAATAGAAATTATTTTCTGCTGCGCGTTTTGGACCCACATAGGAATTAGAATTACCGCCAGGGGCACGCGGTAGTCGGGCAGTAGTTCTAAATTGACGGACGTTATGCGCAGGTAGGCGCCTACGCGACTTAGTAAAAAGGCCCACAAATAACTATCTGGATAATTTCGGACAGCAAAAAAAGCTGAATATCGCCATTATCCGGAAACTTCTGGCATTGCCCGTTGTGCCTGGATATTCAGCATCAGTGAATACCTCGACATTGATGCTGATTATTTGGATATAAACTGGCTGCCGCAGCCACCATCTAAAACAAACACTGACTGCCTCAGCTGACTATTAGGCTGGTACATATTTGCATTTTGTAAATAACGTATATGGGCAAAACTGAAAGTTCTGCCCCACTCTGCCCCTGGGAATGCTCACCTTAAGTACATAATAAGCACTGGATCGCTCTCCATAGATGCTTTTTTACACCTGTATAGCAGCAAATCGATGGACTGCTCAGAACGTCTTTATAAAATTATCTCCAGAGGGTTGAAGTTACACCCCCCAGATACAGAATGGGGGGGAAAAAGCCTTAAAGGTCAATTCTATACACTGGCACCTAAAGTTGGGAACCAAGGACTAAATACAGTCAATAAAATTGCACACTGATATCCGAGCTGGGCGCCATTTATAGAATAGCGCATAGCACCAGGATCCATTCCCAACTTTTAGATGTGAGGATTTGCACCAACTGAATCCCCGCTCCCCCTAATTCAGTAACAGTTGCATGTAAGTGAACGACCCTGACCCTCCCATGGTCATGCCCCCTTTTCAGTTGCGAGCTGAAGGATTTGCGCACGCATCTTTATAGAATAGCACGTCGTAAGATGCGCGTGTAAATCTGAGTTGTTGCCAATTAATGCCAAGAATTGTTAGCACCTAATTACCGGTGCTAATTCTGTGTGCAAATTGGGCACATGCCCAAATCTGCGCATGCAATTTCAAGCGCCATTTAAGGAGATCCCTTGCAATTGTGCATGTAAGTTATAGAATAATAAGTGCTTACTCGCATGATTGGCGCCACTAATTGGCAATTAAGTACATAAGTGTGAGGGGTGCTATTCTACAACATATGCGTAAATGCGAGGGGGAGTGTAAACATGGGAGGAGCATGGGCGAATCGCGGTGGCGTCGCTGAGATATGCGAAACTTCAAGTTACCTTCAGGGTACAATTAGGTACCAACAGTTAAACTGCGATTGACTTGGCATAACCAATGACGCTTAAACTTTAAGCACGCTAATGCCAACTTATGCTAGAATTCTGCCAAGAAGTCATAAGAACTGGCATTAAGCTCATGGCATTGGGGTGCCTAAAACTTTCCGCCAATTTATAGACTTGCACGTGGCTCCAGTGAACAAAATCGCTCCTTACATACTGGCTGAATTGCAAGCCAAAGTTCCATAGGTTGAAGGAAAACCAGTTGTCCAAGCATTCCAACCATCTAGAATGTAGCTGATGGTTTGGCAAGGGGAGTGCGCATTTAGGGCTTCTTTTATATTGCCACGCTTGTGGTTCCCATGCGGCAATGCCGACGGAGCCCATTCAAAGTGAATGGGGTTTGTCGGCATTACCGCACCGGGAGCCACTGGCGCGGCTTGATAAAAGAGCTCACAGTGCAATCCAGCGGAACAAAAAACAGCCGGTCAATATTCAAGAGCAATTAGGGGTTCAACAGCAGATGCTAATTGTACAAGTTTTAATACTGTGGGCTGCAAAAGGATTACGTTTTGGATGGACAACTCAAAATCCATCCAAAGTGTATCCATTTATGAAAAGTAGTGGCCTGAGCGTTCTGGGGGAAGGCGTAAATGTATTTCTAGAGTGGTGAAATTCAGCTGCTATCCAGATAAATTAAACTGTTTAGGTAGACTACATAAATAGAAATCCTAAGTTTAAATGGATACGAGATGCTGAATATCAGGCATAATGCAGACCTATCATCTCTTTATCTCCATGTGATGCCCATCTCTTTAAATATTGAATCCCAGGTCTCTACTTAGTTCAAATTCTTGTTACAGAAAGAAGAAAAATTGCAGCAACTTCCATAGCCCACTAGAAGCGGCCACACACAAGGTAAATTGAAAGTCAGTACCTCTATCCAGCATGGACAGAAATGAAGGGATTGGTCCAATATATATTTACAATGTGTCTCTCCAGGGCTTGCTGGAAGCATGCGGAGGGACTTTTTCCCCTCTGCATTGAAAGATGAGAGCCATATCAAATTTTAGACCCTGGCTAAAGGTGCTGGCTTTTAATTTTACTTGCGGGTACAATGCTTTCTTGGTACTCTGACTTATAAAGTAGTTTCCTAAGCCAATCAGTCTGGACTGTGCCAGAGCCTCGTTCGTCCTCTGTTAGTTCAACGAGGCGACACGTTCAAGGTCATTTTCAAGCCCAGTAATACTGTGACTGCTTCGTACAAAATTCCATTTATGACTAAAACCAATGCATTAATGCACTTGGCCCGTGTTATTACCTGAGAAATACATATGTATCTTGTTTTGCATATTTTTGTATGTTTTTTTTTAATCCTTTTGTTTTCTCAATCATGAGAAGCACCGCATGCATTATACCTCGATTTCTGAATTGCCATTAATATTTCATTTGTGAGCAGGCATAATGCATCATATTTTCCAACTGTGCATTTCCATCTGATTACACTGTAAATAGCAGAATATATTTTCCAAATAGTTTCTTCTCCCCTTCTATTTGCTTCCATTACTTCGTCTTCGTTCTGCAATCAGAATAAAGTACAGAACGTGTTGATTTTGTTTCACAAATCTAAATACCTATTTTTATGTTCTCGATTATGCAGTTTTATATATATATTTTTTAAATTTTGGGTGCAGAACTTTTCTCCTGCTCTTCTCGGGTTTCTAGCTCAGTCAGAACTAGTTTTTGATCAGCTCTGACACCAGGGGGCAATTTTATAAGTGACCCTGATGCCGGGCGGTTGAGGTCCTATTGAATAATTTGGATACCCAGATTCTATTATTGAACAGTAGTATCGTATAGTAACATAGTAGATGATGGCAGAGAAAGACCTGTACGGTCCATCCAGTCTGCCCAACAAGATAAACTCATATGTGCTACTTTATGTGTATACCTGACTTTGATTTGTATCTGCCATTTTCGGGGCACAGACCGTAGAAGTCTGCCCAGCACTAGCCCCACCTCCCAACCACTAGCCCCGCTTCCCCCATCGGCCTTGCCACCCAATCTCCGCTAAGCTTCTGAGGATCCATTCCTTCTGAACAGGATTTCTTTATGTTTATCCCACGCATTTTTTAAAATTCCGTTACCGTTTTCATCTCCACCACCTCCCGCGGGTTTTAAATGTGGCATTTTTAAAGTTCACAATATATTTTTTTATCTTTTGTCCTTTAGGGCCTCTTTTACTAAACTGCACTAGCGATTCCAGGAATCACTAGCGCGGTTTAGTAAAAAAAAGAGGCCCTTAATGACTTACCAAGTGTAACCCAGGGCCTGATGCACTAAACAATCGTTAGAGCCCTTCCCTTACCGATTCCCTTAGCGAATCGGTAAGGAACGGGCATGCATTAAGGCAAAGGAATGCAAATGAGCTGCTCGTTGTAGCTCACTTGCATTCTCTATTCCATCGGTAAACAGTGGGCCAATCGGCCGGTCGAGCATGCGCAGAGCAGCCAAGCGTTATGCTGGCTGCTCTGCGCATGCCAAATACGCCTCCCTGTGCCGCCCGAAGATGCCGCACTGCTCACCCCCTCCGATGCGGCTCGATCCAGAGGACAGTGCAGTTGAGGACGCCCATCCAAAAAAAACCGTCCATTTTGGCCATCATTCCCCCCCCCCCCCCCCCCCCCCCGCAATAATAAAAACGTCTTTTTTGGCAGTGCTTCATTCAGCTGAGAGACCAGGAAGTCTCTGAGCCGGGCAGCCCTAACGAGAGGTACAGACCTCTCGTTAGATTTTCCAGCGTTAAGGCAATCGGAAAGGGTTAGTGCATCTCATTACAACAGGGTTTCTGCACAATTTGCTCATCTGCATTCTGTTTTCGTTAGCTGCAACCGTCGTCGGAAAAAAGTTTTAGTGCATGCCAGGGTTTACTACTTGCTCGTTAATGGCTCGTTAAGTTTAGTGCATCTGGCCCCCAGTATCAATATGTCTTACTTTTACATGCCCACAGTTAGACCAGCCACAGAACTGGTATAACAGCAGTCACGCTAATGCAGAAGGGATGCACATCACTTACAGTATTTTCTGAGGCCCCAATGCAGCGCTGTTCTGAATAGCGCCGAACAAACAACGCCGGAACAGCACCGAAAAACAACACTGAGATGCAAATATAGGCACACTCATAGCAATGGGCATTAGGGAGTTCAGTGGGAGAATTGTGCTTGGTGCATGCGCAGAGGAGTTTTGCGTTAAGCTCAGCTCCTGTGCGCATGCACCTAGTGAAAACCCCAAACGTGAAGCACACATTGGCGCCTGTTTTCTGCAACCTAAATGTAAGCGTTTTTAATTTTTTTCAGCTTGGACGTTTATATTTAGATGGAGGAAACAGACATTTTTTAATTTTTGTTGTTGTTGTATCTCATGGCCATGTTTGTCTGGGGGCTTTTTACCCACTGTGGTAAAAAGGGCCCCGGCACATGAGAAAAATGGCCCCCACTGCTAGCACAGGGCCCTCCGTCCCACAGTTTGGTAAATGGATCCCATAATGTTTTTGCCAGCATTTTATCGGGTTGTAAAGAAAAAGATATTGAAGTTCATTTGACTTTTAGATCACTCTTAACTCTTTCCTTCCCTTATATCTTACAGTAGTTAAGTTATGCTCTGGTCTTACACTTAGGGAATTGGCTACTGGTCTCAGTCATTATTTCTATGCTCTTTAGCGTCTGCATACTTTGTATCAAGCATATAAGGTTGTAAAGTTAATAAACTGATTTTACAAAGCATTTTTGAAATTATAGTACTTACCGGTTTGCATTTTCTCAGCATTATAATCTGGTTTTGTGTGTGATATTCTTTTTCGCCAGGCTGGTGTAATATATGAAGAATTATTCCAGTTATCTGAAAGAAAAAAGATATCACATTTGACCCCTGATGCAGGCGCTGAAACACGGCCCGTGTCGGGTCATCAATGGAAGCAAAGAGTTTCAAGTCAAATAATTAAAGGAACCTTGTCCCGATTTTAAAGGCTCTTGGTGCATCTTTTTGTTTCTTGGACTTTGTACTGTACTTTGGACCCTCTCTCTGTGCTGTTTTGCAAATTAATGAGGTAATGACATATCAATAATTGGAGTTAACTGGTGTCAATTTGGATTGGCGCACACATCTGACCTAGTCACTGTTCTATAACATCTGCACCTACATTTCATAGCATGCAACTCAGAAGCTGGGCGCAGGAATCTGCTCTAATCGCTATTCGATGAAGGCCACAGTGTTGAACAAGCTGGTGCTTAGCGCAAATCTTAACGGCACCATCTTTAGGCGCCATTTACTGAATCCGGCCCTTAACCCTCCATTGACCCAGGTACAAGAACTCAGATTGTGAGCCCACTAGGGACAGAGAAAGTACCTGTGAAAAATTACAGAAGGACCTTACGAAACTGGGAGACTGGGCGGCTAAATGGCAGATGACGTTTAATGTGAGCAAGTGCAAGGTGATGCTTGTGGGAAAAAAGAACCTGAATTATAGCTACGTCATGCAAGGTTCCACGTTAGGAGTTACGGACCAAGAAAGGGATCTGGGTGTTGTCGTCGATAATATACTGAAACCTTCTGCTCAGTGTGCTGCTGCGGCTAGGAAAGCGAATAGAATGTTGGGTATTATTAGGAAAGGTATGGAAAACAGGTGTGAGGATGTTATAATGCCATTGTATCGCTCCATAGTGCGACCACAACTTGAGTATTGTGTTCAATTCTGGTCGCTGCATCTCAAGAAAGATATAGTAGAATTGGAAAAGGTGCAGCGAAGGGCGACTAAAATGATAGCGGGGATGGGACGACTTCCCTATGAAGAAAGACTAAGGAGGCTAGGGCTATTCAGCTTGGAGAAGAGACGGCTGAGGGGAGACATGATAGAGGTATATAAAATAATGAGTGGAGTGGAACAGGTGGATGTGAAGCGTCTGTTCACGCTTTCCAAAAATACTAGGACTAGGGGGCATGCGATGAAACTACAGTGTAGTAAATTTAAAACAAATCGGAGAAAATGTTTCTTCACCCAACGCATAATTAAACTCTGGGATTCGTTGCCGGAGAACGTGGTCAAGGCAGTTAGCTTGGCAGAGTTTAAAAAGAGGTTAGACGGTTTCCTAAAGGACAAGTCCATAAACCACTACTGAATGGACTTGAGAAAAATCCACAATTCCAGGAATAACATGTATAGAATGTTTGTACGTTTCGGAAGCACACCAGGTGCCCTTGGCCTGGATTGGCCACTGTCGTGGACAGGATGCTGGGCTCGATGGACCCTTGGTCTTTTCCCAGTGTGGCATTACTTATGTACTTAATAAATGTAAACCGGAGCAGTCTGCAAATGCGATTAAAATGGCAACTGCACCTTTGCAGTTGCCCTTCTTCCTGTCTCCGTTGGCCCTCCCTTTCTCCGCCTCTAGCCCTCCCCTCTCACTACCCACTTCTTCCCCTCCCTTTCTAACCTTTACCATCTTAGCTATGGATACCTTGATCCATACTGCCTGCCACTACCTGTGTGTCTCCCTGACCCCTCCCCTCCCCCCAAATCCTCCTACTAGCAGTGCCAGGCCGCCTCCCGTTTGTGCACCTGACTGCCTAGTCATCTGGGTCGGCTCCCTGCACCTGCATTTAATAAACGTAAACCAATGGTTGTAGCACAGAAAGGCGGTATATCAGATCCATAACCCCTAGAATATAATTGGTATCTGTAACAGATAAGGATCCTTTTCAAAAGGTTTTGTTTTTATTTGTCACACACAGTGACAACTTGGGAGCACACAACTGATGAAAAGGGAACTCCTTATGCTGACAAATAAAACAAAAGTGGAAGTCACCAAAGCATAAATGTCCAAGACTGTAAATAAACATAAACAGTCCAATAGTAGTAATGTTCATTAAATTTATTCATTCATAGTTGGTAAAGCCTCAATCCGACACACAGAAAAAGTTCCAACACTGGCCGTGTTTCAGGGTGGAAGCCTTCTTCAGGGGTCTTTCCATAAATCTTTACAGGCGGAAGAAAGAGGTTAATATAAAAAATGAAGACAACTTTCCAGCTCATTTTCGAAAGTGATCGCCGGCCATCTTTCGACACAAATCGGGAGATGGCCGGCAATCTCCTGAACCCGGCCAAATCGGTATAATAGAAAGCAGATTTTGGCCGGGTTCAACTGCTTTCCATCGTGGAGCTGGTGAAACATCAAGGGGATGTGTCAGTAGGGTAGTGAAGGCGGGACGGGGGCGTGCTCACGAGATGGCCGGCTTCGCCTGATAATGGAAAAAAAAAAGCCAGGCTTGATCAGCATTTCGCCAGCTTTACTTGGTCCCTTTTTTTTCATGACCAAGCTTCAAAAAGGAGCCCCAACTGACCAAATGATCACCGGAGGGAATTGGGGATGACCACCCCTTAATCCCCCAGTGGTCACCAACCCCCTCCCACCCAAAAAAAAAACAGCAAAAAAAACTTTTTTGCCAGCCTCTATGCCAGCCTCAAATGTCATTCCCAGCTCCCTGATAGCAGTATGCAAGTCCCTGGAATAGGTTTTAGTGGGTACAGTGCACTTCAGACAGGTGGACCCAGGCCCATCTCCCCCCCCCCCCCCCCACCTGTTACACTTGTGATGGTAAATGGGAACCCTCCAAAACCCACCCAAAACCCACTGTACCCACATCTAGGTGCCCCCTTCACCCCTTAGGGCTATGGTAATGGTGTAGAGTTGTGGGCAGTGGCGTAGCCAGGTGGGGCGCAGGGGGAGCGGTCGCTCCCCTAAATGGATTTTTAAACAAAACGGCGCCTATGCAATTTTGAATCGGCGGGGCAGGCGCTTTTTTTTTTTAATTTGCAGTTTCTCCTCTCCCTTCCCTTCCCACCCTACGGTTCCACAACACGCTTCCCTCTCCGAGTCTCCAAGCCCAACAGCACTCTCGCTGCAGCAGCAACAACAAACTGCTTGATTGGGCCCGGCAACGGATCCTTCTGCCTTCGTCACGAGTCCCGCCCTCGCGCAAACAGGAAGTGCCTGAGCTGGAGGAGCGAGTCGAGACGCGGTAGAGGGAAGGAACAGAACGAAGCAGGTTTGACGATCCCCGGGGTGGCAGGGGGGCGACACAGAAAGCGGCGCTGGACTCGGAGAGGGGAATGGAAGGAGAGAGGGGAAACAGCGATGCTGGACTCGGGGGGGGGGGATGGAAGGAGAGAGGAGAAACAGCGGTGCTGGACTCGGGGAGAGTGGGGGATGGAAGGAGAGAGGGGAAACAGTGGGTGGGTGCTGGACACAGGGAGGGTGGGCGATGGAAGGAGAGAGGGGAAACAGTGGTGCTGGACTCGGGGAGGGGGAGAGAGGAGAATCAGAAAACAGTGCTGGACTCAGGGAGGGGGGTTGAAGGCAACGAACTAAAGGAGGAGACGCTACTACCCACTTACAAGAGGAGAAGAAATGGAAATCCCAACCTGGGAAATAATTTGTAAGGCTGACTTATGGAACAAGGGGAAAAAAAAGACTGGGACCAGCCAAATTCCCAGACAACAAAGGTAGAAAAAAATATTTGTATTTAATACTTTGTAGGGACTGAGATACTGCTTTGTAAAATGTACATTTTTTCCTATTTTTATTTTGCAAAAATGTACATTTAAAAAAATGTTTTATTTTGCATTTCTTTCTCTTTTGTTTACCAGTATTTATTGCACTGTTTATAGAGTCTGGCTTCCTTGGGCAGATTGGGGGGAGGGTCTCTATTTCAATTTTTGTTGTTTTGTTTTGGTGGCTCCGTATTCTGTATTAGATTGGTAGCAAGGAATGTTGTCACAATTTGTGTTTCTGCCAGGTGCTTGTGACCTGGGTTGGCCACTGTTGGAAAAGGAATACTGGGCTAGATGGACTGTTGGTCTGACCCGGTATAGCTACTCTTACGTTATATAGATGAGGGTCTGTCCATGTTCTGCATCTGTGACTGAGGTGAAGGATTCTGCTAGCATGTAGTGTCTGTGTAGGAATGTGTAACAGTGCAGCTTGTTCCAGTTTCTCAACAGTAGGTATATTGGTGCTCCAGAGCCTAGTGTAATATATATAGCACTGTCTTTTCATAGGTGGGTTCAGTCTGTTAGTTTGGTGTTCTAGGGCAGTTCTGGAGTACCCCCTTGCCAGTCAGGTTTTCAGGATATCCACAATAAATATGCACGACATTGATTTGTATATACTGCCTCCATTAAATGCAAATCTTTTTCATGCAGATTCATTGCGGATAACCTGAAAACCTGAACGGCAAGGGGGTACTCCAGGACCACCTAGGGAAACACTTCTCTAGGTCCTACTGTAATATTTATATCACCGTCTTTTCATAAGTGGGTTAGGGCTGTTATGATGTGGTAAGTTTTCAGTGTAAGTTTTGGGTGTCTTTTTGCAGAGGTTTGTGTTATTTCACAAAGGGGCCTGTTTACTAAGGTGCATTAGTGTTTTTAGAGCACCTACACTTAGTGCGCTCGCTATAGGGATATTGTGGGCACATACATGGTTAACGCGCGTTAAAAATGATAATGCTGTTTAGTAAACAGGGCCCAAAGTGTCTAGCCCTATTTGAGGCTCTGGGGCAAGGGCCACCAAAATAAAAATGTTCAAGACTAGTGTTCTTCACATCCTGTAGAGTCACCACACAAACAAAAGCCCATCTTGATTTAAACAAAGTGTCTAGCAGTGGAAGGACTGGGTGTGCTATTCCTGAGGTGATGGTCACGATTTGAATATTTTTATTTGAAGTTAAGAAGACAGGTTGCCTGCTCTGGCCAGTCCAGGGACCTCTTCTGCGTCCCGCCTACTGATGTAACTTACTGTTTCCTTGTAGGCAGGACACAACAGAGACATCCTGTATTAATCAGTGCCTGCTACAGCCCCTGAGCAACAACGCAGACACTACTGTCTAGCTGACACCAACTGGCGCCTGTTTTATAAAAGTCTGCTCCCCCTGCGATGAAAACCTGGCTACGCCTCTGGTTGTGGGGAGTGGGTTTTGAGGTAGATTTGGGGGGCTAATCAACCAAGGTAAGGGAGCTATGCACCTGGGAGCTATTTTGATTTTTTTTTTATAGAAGTGCCCCCTAGGGTGCCCGGTTGGTGTCCTGGCATGTGAGGGGGGGCCGGTGCACTACAAATGCTGGCTCCTCCCACGACCAAGTGCCTTGGATTTCGCCGGGTTTGAGATCGCCTGCATTATTTTCCATTGTGGCCGAAAATCAATGCTGGCCATCTCAAACCCAGCGAGCTCTGACATTTGGCCGGGCCCAACCGTATTAGCGAAGAAAAAGATGGACGGCCATCTTTTTCGAAAATACGGTTGCCTCCGCCCACTTATGGGGCCGGCCCCGAAGATGGACGGCCAGCTATTTGGCCGGCGCCGTTCGATTATGCCCCTCCATGTTACCCATTAAAATACAGAAAAAAAAAAGATATCGCTGTTTATGTTTATTTACAGTCTTGAACATTTACGCTTTGGTGACTTCCACTTTCGTTTTGTTTATCTTTCGACTTTCTGTGGAAGATTTTGGCTTTTCCTCCTTTTTTGCGTGCCATAAGTTTGCTGACATTTATATTTGGGAACGTAAATACTGTCCTCACCTGAATATACTTTCTCAGTTTTAGAGGAAGGTGCTGCACCTTTAAGTTTTTTCCTCCAACCTGAAGGAGTATAACACACTGAGGACGACTGATCTGAAAGAAAAGAAATATAGAGCACGCAATTTTGCAATTTACCTGCTCTTGTTTTTTTATATAAAGACCTTATAAATGTACGCGCCATCTAACTACCAAACGTACTGCAAATATTATCCCCCCCCCCGATTCTATAAAGGTCACCAAAAATTGTGCTCGCATATTTAGGTGCGGTCCCGATTTGCGCACAGATTTTGATGGAATACCGAGCCACTTTGTGCTAATAATTGGCTTTTTAACAAGTTATTATAGTTATTGGTACTAATTAGATATGTTAGTAGGTATACAGATAAAATAAGGCACAGGATCTGTGCCTAAAATTTATACACAGCCTAAAAAAGGAGATGCAGAAATGGGACGGTCGTAAGCGTTTTGGTACAGAGAAGGGGCGTGGTCTTGAGTTACACCAGTGTTCTGTGTGTAACTTTAGACATGGGCATTTGCAGGTTTTCATTGGTGCAAATGGCGATGCCTAAATTTACGCCCAGCCATAACACTTAAGTGTTAATTCCAGGGCTTTTTTTGAGGGGGTACTTGGGGGTACTGAGTACCGGCACCTTTTTCATTGTCTGCTAAAATAGACCCATGGTCCCCCAAGTTTTAATGAAAGTGCTCAGGCTCTACACACCAATTCTGCCTTGTCATAGATTCTGTGAGTGGTTGCAGGGGGGCCTGCCGCCTTGCTATTGTGGGGTGGATCCCTCAGTGATGACCCCACCCTTGAAGGATGGCCTGGCATTTGATTACCAGTACCTTTTTCGCTAAAAAAAAATGCACTGGTTAATTCTATAAAAAATGTCAAATTTCACCTATGGCATCAGATACCCTTGGGCCGGCCTGCCCATCTGCTTCAATACCCCCTGCCAGCTTTCACACCTCCCTCCCCCCCCCCCCCCCCCCCCCCCCCCGGCAGCCTGCCTGCCTCAACTCCCTCACAAACCTGTCTGAACCCTCCCCCAGCAAGCCTGCTTCTACCCACCAGCCATCCTCTACCCCCAGCCAGCCAGGCCCAATTTGCTTGATTCTATCTACTCCAAGCCAGAGCCTCCAAACCGTGTAGCTCTTTAATCTTTATTCTTTAATTTAACGTCTGTAAATCAGAGACTCCTTAAGATTCTTCTTTTTGCATTACATTTCACATGGCATCATGTGTGTCAGGATATTTTACGGAAGGAAGAAGCCTGAGTTCAGAAACTCACCTAAGGAATGATTCAATTTGTATTCCTCCGCAGTACCGACTGTCTCATTGGGCTCCCTTGATGTAGTTAATGACCTGTTAGGTGCTGAAGGATTCTGGAATGTGTTCCTCACAACACCCTTCAGAGTAGGAAAATATGAATTCTCAATGATCTTTCGATGATTCCTTTCTCCAAACCTCTGGTAACTGGCTTTGGCCTTTGGATGTCGGAGCAGCATGTTGTCTATGAAAAGATTTTGAAGCGTGCAGAAAAACTGGTGACGTATCTGTTAGCTGCGCGTTTGAAATCACTATAGCATGCCAAGGTCAAACAGCAAATGTTAAGACTGTAGTGTTACAACATGTAGAGTATGACACAGGGACAAAGTTCTGTCTCCGTCCCCACCCCATCCCCGCAGGCCCTGATCCCGCTCCATCCCCATGGGCTCTCTCCTCATCTGCAGAAGCCTCGAACACTTATGATTTTATATTTAAATCTTTTTATTAAAGTATAAAAAGGAACAATATGCTGTGCAACTGTTGTGTATCAATTACAAAGAGAAAACAATAATAACAGTGAGCAGCTATAATAACCCTCCTCACCACCACCCCCTACCCTTCCAACCCCAACAATAGCTGATTTCTACTACACCAAGGAATCCTAATCCACCCTGTTAAAATGTCCAGGGGTACAAAATACAACTCGTTCTGTATGTCCTAGAGGGAAGAAATATGCCCTATGAAGCACTGTTATGACTTTTTAATCTGTGGATGAATAAGTCATAAACAATCTCAGGATTCAATCTAGCTCTCCTGTCTTCCACAGTCCCTCCTGCAATAGAAGATGTGCTGGTAGCAGGATGCACAAGGTCCCCCATGCAAATTTTGCTAGTTGTGGCCAGCATGTTTGCTTGTTTTTACAAAAAAAATCAAAATATTGTTGTCTGCATCACTCAAACATAAATAATAGTCCAGTTCATTAACAGGGTTCAAAGTAGAAAATGACACAGGGACCAAGTTTATCCCCGTCCTCATGGGCTCTGTCCCCATCCCCACCCCATCCCTGTGGGCTCTGTTCCCGTCCCCGCCCCGTGGGATCTATCCCCGCCCCGTCCCCGCAATCTCTGTCCCCATCCCCGCGGTTACTGCGGGTCCCCGTCCCTGTGTCATTCTCAATGAACATGGACTCTAAGGGAAGATAAGGATCAATAGATCCATCCGGCATGCCCAGTTCCGTTCCTGGTATAATGCCATGGACTCCAGTTAATCATAAATGGAACCAAATAATCTTTACTTAAAAAACAAAATTTAATAATCTTCAAACAAATAATAATATAATGGCCTACATCAAATAATGAAATTCTATAAATATAAAACCAATAAAAACTATACATGTATATATACGTATATGCCAAACATATACGTATATATACATGTATAGTTTTTATTGGTTTTATATTTATAGAATTTCATTATTTGATCATTTATATATGTTCCTCTTTTAGTATAATTTTTGTTGCATATTGTTAATATTTATTTCTATATGCTTAATTTATTTATTTACTGTTTTGTTTATGTCTATAGACTCCTGATGTAGGCCATTCGGCCGAAACACAACGTTGTGTCGAGTCAATTTTAATGTGTTATTGTTATATTATTATTTGTTTGAAGATTATTAAATTTTGTTTTTTAAGTAAAGATTATTTGGTTCCATTCTTTGGATAGCCTGGCTTATTTTCCCACCTTTTTATTTTTCGTTTACGCCTCGTGGGATCTATTGAGTTCTCCACCTTTTGTGGATTCTCTTTAGACTCCAGTTAATCATCACACTTCCTCTGTGCTCATCCCATGATTTCTTGAATTATAGTACTGTTTGTGCTCCCCGCCATCTCTATGTATCAGCCATCCTTTTCAGGAAGAAATATTTATTTCATTTATTTGTTACATTTATACCCCACATTTTCTCACCTATTTGCAGGCTCAATGTGGCTTATGAAGTATTGTAAAGGTGTTTGCCATTACGCTTGATAACAAATACAAGATTGTGTTGTGGTCACATGAGGTAGAAGTGTATCAGGCGTCATGGGGTCAAGGGGGAAGAAGAAGTAAATTGTCCAGTATGATCTTTGATTATGTTGTGTTGCTGGGTGTAGGGTTTATGCTGGATTGGTGAGATAAGCTTTTTTGAAGAGATGGGTTTTCAATGATTTCCTGAAGTTTAGGTGGTCATGTATTGTTTTCACTACAAACGGGAGTCCATTCCATAGTTGTGCGCTTATGTAGAAGAAGTTGGATACGTGAGTTGTTTTGTATTTTAGCCCTTTACAGTTTGGGTAATGTAGGTTTAGGTATGATCATGCTGATCCAAGTCTGTTTCTAGTTGAATCCAGACTGCCCCAATTTGACTGCCCCTATCGGACCGACCATTCACTTGTCTATTAGATTGTAAGCTCTTTGAGCAGGGACTGTCTCTCTTTGTTAAATTGTACAGCGCTGCGTAACCCTAGTAGCGCTCTAGAAATGTTGAGTGGTAGTAGTAGTAGTTGTATCCTGGGACTATGCCGTGAATGAATTTGTTGACTAAAGTGCAGATTTTGAAGATGATCCGTTCTTTGATTGGGAGCCAGTGCAGCTTTTCTCGAAGGGGTTTGGCGCTTTTGAATCGTGTTTTACCATTTATCAGTCTGGCTGCGTAATTTCCTGATCTTCCTCTTTAATTGACCAACTTGGAGCCTTACATCAACATTTCTTTTTCTGAAACATCTTTTTTTTTTTTTCTATCTAGAGGAATAGTTTAGTGTTCATAGCAGTGGACTGAGCACCAGGGAAACCAGTGTTCAAATCCCACTGACATTCCTTGGGAAAGTCACTTAGGGGCCCTTTTACTAAGCCGCGTAGGCGCCTACACGCGCCCAACGCATGTCAATTTGGAGTTATCGTTCAGCTACCGTGTGGCCCATGTGGTAATTTTATTTTTGACACATGTCCACTACATGCACCAGAAAATATATTTCATTCTCTGGCGCGTGTCGAAAATCGGACTTGAAGCGGGTAGGCAATTACCACATGGTTAACGCGAGAGACCTTACCGCTAAGTCAATGGCTGGCAGTAAGGTCTGGTACATTCTTTTCCTTTTATATCCAGAGGACTATTAAGGATAAAAATAATTTCTTTCCTTTGGACTCATGTGGGATGGGAAGAATTAATAGTAACACAGAAGAAGAGAAAATCATGGCAGGTAAAGATCACACAGCCGCATCCATCAGATGCGCAAACATTGCTTTCTGCTTTGGTGTGTGAAGTGTGAATTCTATATTTCATTCTTATTTAACATTTTCAAGTTTTTGTCCTTGACTATTATATTGGATTTTTCCACCCAAAATGCAAGATATTTGTGAAGAAACAATGGGGGTCATTTTACTAAGTAGCACGCACGTTTTTGGCGCATGCTAAAATTGTGGGTGCGCTAAATATTATAGACGCCAATGCATTCCTATGGGCGTCTCTAACGTTTAGCGCGCCCACAATTTTAGTGTGCGCTAAAAACGTGAGTGTGCCTTAGTAAAAGACCCCCTATGTGATTTAAGCCTGTAAAATGCATTGGATATTTTCCTGTTTAATTATGTCTGAAGTGTATTTCTCCTGTTTGGCCAGCTGATGGTGCATGTTTATGCTTAAAGCTGTTACAGAGGACTGACTTCTCTTTTTTTTATTTGCAACATAGATAATAGGAAGTGCCTTGCAGTGATGTAACTAGTTTTTATTTGAAACTTGACTGTTCTGGGCTCTGATTGGCCTGGAGTTTTGAAAAATTACCCAGAAGTACTGGCTGTTGCTTCAGTCTTAGCTGGGAGGAAAGAGAGACAGATCTCTTTGCTCAAGCTCGGTGAATTATATGTTCTAACCTTCCCAGGTACTGTTTAGACAGTATATAGATGTTTAGTTAGTTTTCTAAGTGATCCGTTTTTCAGTTACTGTTTGCTATTTGCACATTTTTGTCCACTGTTCCAAGTTCTGAGAATAAACACAATTGTTTGTTCGTTCTGCCTGTCTGGACTGATAAAGAATCCTGGTGGTTTGTGTGTTGGGTCTGCGAGTGCTTTCTGGGAATTGTGGGACCACTGGGAGTATGGCTCCAGTAACCCAGAAATCACAGAGGATAATTGGAGAGTGGGAGACTTGCCCAGAGGTGGTTGTGTCCCAGTTGGTGGGAGGAGGGTGCTAGTGTAGAGCACAAGCAACAGGTGCAGGCGGACCTGAGCTGTGCTGGAGATAGACCCTCTAAGTGGCCGCAGGGTAACCCCAGGCAGGTGGCTAAGCGTTTCATATTACATTTGTAAGACCACCCTCCCCTGGTATATTCTTTTCATTTTATATCCACAGGACTATGAAGGATAAAAATAATTTCTGTCCTTTGGCTCATGTGGGATGGGAAGGATTAATAGTAACACAGAAACAGAGTCTCATTTTACGGTTTTTGTATACGTTAACATGCCAAAATAAGGTGGTTTTTAAAAAACATATTTTTGTACAATCAAAATTAGTATTTAAAATTACATGTGTAAACTTAAAATCTTTTGGTGGCCCCTGGAGCTTTCTCGTGACCACTTTGTGGCCCTTTACATGAAAAAAATTGGAGGCCACTGATATAGGCAATAGAAAAAAAGAACTAAGGAAGTACTCCGTGAAACTGATCGGCCATGCTTTTAAAACTAATCAAAGCATTTTTGCTCTCAACATACAATTAAGCCGTGGAGTTTGCAGCTAGAACATCTAGTCAAGGCAGTTAATATGCTTGGGTTTAAAAAAGGATTTGGACAAGTTCGTGGAAAAGTTTATAAATCATTCTTAGCCATTCGGTTTTAACAGAGCCACCACTTACCTCTTTAGTATGAACACTGCGGAATGGATCTAATCCTTGGGATCCTGCCAGAAACTGCCACTATCACGGACAGCATGCTGGGTTTGAGGGACCTTTGGTCTGACCCACTATAGCACAACTTATGCTCTTATGCTGTAATGAAAATTGTCCCCAGATAGAACAATTTTCAAAGCCACACACCTGAGTAAATAGCGATTTTTCCTGGGTAAATTAGCCTGTCTGAAATTGCCCTCACTCAGCTGAAAGCATGTGGGAAATATCATAAGATGTGTACTTTTTTTCTGGACTGCCAGGAGGCATTTCCAGAAGCTTATTTAATTTGGTGAGAAAAATAGTGCAAGGGCATGACATTTTTATGGGGACATCGCTTGGCCATTTGCATAAAGACAAGAGTAAAGTTCTTTACGTGTATTTTTCATGCAGAAGCATCCTGCATTGATTGCTTAAAATTTCTGTGTAACCAAAAAGAAAAAAAATGCTTTTGTGTAGAAATATTGGTCCTTTGCATTGTACTGTAGAAGCCATGGGCATAGCCATGAGGGGAGGGGGACTTCAGGGGCCTGTCCCTCCCCCAACTAAGGCTCAAATATTTTCCAAAATTGCAGCACCAGATGCCTGGCTAACGGGGATGCTCAAGCCCTTCCAATCAAAGAGATTATCTGCCGGAGCTCCTGCCTGTGCAGCAGGAAATCGGAGAGGTACTCCAGCTACCAATGCTTGTACTTCCACACCAGTGGCTTAGCTACGTGGGGCCACGGGGGCCTGTCGCCTACCTTTGCTGGCGGGGGACCCCAACCCTCGCCAGCCGAGTTCCTCTTCTTCCGGGGCAAGGCTTCATTCTGTTTCTGTGAGTCTGACGTCCTGCACGTACAACATACAACGTGCAAGATGTCAGATTCACAGAAACAGAACGAAGCCTTGCCCCGGAAGAAGAGGACCTTGGCTGGCGGGGATTGGGGTCCCCCGCCAGCAAAGGTAGGTGACGGCAGCAGCGGGGGAAGGTTGGCGGCAGGAGGGGGGTCGAGAGGGTCGTCGGCAGGGCAGAGGGGTCAAAGTTGGCGGTGGTGGTGGTAGTGGCGGCGCCGGGGGGGACTAAAATGTGCCCCTCACCTCAGGCTCTGGATCCCCCTCCCGCCGAAGTCTGGCTACGCCCCTGTAAAATCTACACATGCCCAGTTCACGCACTGAACTGAGCATACATAGAAGTTGCCAGAGTCGGAGGCTGGAGCATCCTGCCAGCTTTCTGACTGCTCAGCAAAGAATCTCTTCGGCTGGCAGGGCGTAAGCATTCCCACCAGCAAAGGTATGACTCGGCAGTGGTGGCAGTGGTGGGGGGGGGGGGGGGATGAGGGAAGAACTGAGAGGAAATGCTTGCCCCCCTCCCCTCCAAAAAAAAAATAAAATTCTGGTTATGCCCTTGGTAGAAGTTGCATAATTTCTCTACAACATGTGTCCTGGAATAGGAGAGATAATTCAGCAGATCTGTCACTTGCATTACCTTTTCCTGTTTGAGGAGTGGGAAAGATTCTGGGAGCTTCATAAACCCATTGCTTTTTTCTCACTCTCTTAAAATTCTCTTTCTTTGCTGGTTCAATATCATTCATTGCTATAAAAAAAAAATCAAATATTGTATTCACATTTCTTGTACTACAGGAAACAATTGTGTTAAAGCCTTCTTAATCAACATAATATTCAGTAATTACACAGTGAATTGGAGACGTAACTTCATTGTTGCAACATGACAGTGCACTGTTTTTAAGAACAAAAGATTCTCTTAGAATACTGCCACCGAGCAACCAAAAATAGTTTTGAATGCTTTTCTGTCAATTACAGTGAAGTTTGCTTTCAAGAAGAAAATCAGGAGATGCCTGAGCTCGGCTGAGAAGAAAATCAAGAATGTCTTTCAAACTTGGAAAAAAAACTATCACATTATGAAGAGTACAATGCTCTCTTTTTCATGTGTACAGCGGTTAACGTACGTAGTCACAAAGTTTACATAGCATTTTCAGACTGCAAAAAGTTGCATGCACCTGGTAAACCCATCCTTCACCTACTCGAAAAACTCCTTAAGGCTTCATGCCCTATAAAAAATATCTATCCAATATGCATTAGAGGGGTAATTCTATAACTGAGCTCCTATACATAAGCGCCCAGAGCTCATTCTATAAAAGAACATATTGGGACAGACCGAAGATCCATCATGCCCAGTATCCTGTTTCCAGCAGTGGCCAATCCAGGTCACAAGTACCTGGCAAGATCCCAATGAGTAAAACAGATTTGATGCTGCTTATCATAGAAAGAAGTAGTGGATTTTCCCAAGTCCATCTTAATAATAGCATAATAATTCATTTTTCTTTTAGGTAGTCAAACCTTTTTTAAACCCTGCTAAGCTAACTGCTTTTTACCACAATTCTCTGGCAACAAATTTGAATTAAGAGATATTTTCTCCAGGTTGTTTTAAATTTACCACATAGTAGCTTCATTGTGTGCCCCCTAGTCCTAGTATTTTTGGAAAGAGTAAACAAACGATTTACCTCTAACCGTTCCACTCCACTCAGTATTTTATAGACCTCTATCATATCTCCCCTCAGCTGTCTCTTCTCCAAGCTGAAGAGCCCTAGCCGCTTCATTCTTTCCTCATAGGGATGCCATCTCATTTTCTTTATCATTTTTATTGTCCTTCACTGTTCCTTTTCTAATTTGCTATATCTTTTTTCAGATGCAGTGACCAGACTGGGGAGATATGATCCAGGATTTTAAATTTAGGTGACAGTAAGGGCTCCTGTGCTACAAAAATATGAAATAGTTTTGTACTGCCATAAAGTGTAACAGGTAGGGGGGATGGGCCTGGGTCCGCCTGCCTGAAGTGCACTGCACCCACTAAAAACACAAATCGGGAGATGGGCGCCCTTCTCCTATGGGCGGCCAAATCGGTATAATCGAAATCGGTATAATCGAAAGCTGATTTTGGCCGCCCTCAACTGCTTTCTGTTGCAGGGACGGCCAAAGTTCAAGGGGGCGTGTCGGCAGTGTACCGAAGGTGGGACGGGGGCGTGGTTAAGAGATGGCCGTCCTCGGCCGACAATGGAAAAAAGAAGGGTGGCCCTGACGAGCATTTGGCCGACTTTACTTGGTCCATTTATTTTCAGGACCAAGCCTCAAAACGTTGTCTGAACTGACCAGATGACCACTGGAGGGAATCGGGGATGAAATCCCCATACTCCCCCAGTGGTCACTAACCCCCTCCCACCCTAAAAAAAATTAAAAACATTTTTTCCAGCCTCTATGCCAGCCTCAAATGTCATACCCAGCTCCATGACAACAGTATGTAGGTCCCTGGAGCAGTTTTAGTGGGTGCAGTGCACTTCAGGTAGGCGGACCCAGGCCCATCCCCCCCTACCTGTTACACTTATGGTGGTAAATGTGAGCTCTCCAAAACTCACCCGAAACCCACTGTACCCACATGTAGGTGCCCCCCTTCACCCATAAGGGCTATGGTAGTGGTGTACAGATGTGGGGAGTGTGT
This sequence comes from Microcaecilia unicolor, assembly GCF_901765095.1. Lineage (NCBI taxonomy): Eukaryota > Metazoa > Chordata > Amphibia > Gymnophiona > Siphonopidae > Microcaecilia > Microcaecilia unicolor. The sequence continues at coordinate 18,375,585 of NC_044039.1, forward strand.
TTTGGGGGGATTTGGGGGGGCTCAGCACCCAAGGGAAGGGAGCAATTAATGAAGTCCACTACAGTGCAACCTAGGATGCCCGGTTGGTGTCCTGGCATGTGAGGGGGACCAGTGCACTACAAATGCTGGCTCCTCCCATGGCCAGTTTTGAGATGGGCGTCCTTGGTTTCCATTATCGGCGAAAATCAATGCCGGCCATCTCTAAGGGCGGCCATCTCTAAGGTCGGCCCAAATGTTGGGATTTGGGCGGTCCAGACCGTATGATCGAAATGAAAGATGGGCGCCCATCTTGTTCGATAATACGGTTGGCTCCGCCCCTTCCTGGGGCCGTCCCCGGAGGTGGGCGCCCTTAGATATGGGCGCCCCCATTCGATTATGCCCCTATATGTTACTATGTATGCTACCTCATCAGCCTGGCGGTACTTCCCACCCCCAGTGCGCCATCATATCCAGCGCTACAAAAATATATTTATTTTTGTAGCACTGGTGTGTACCCAGTGGTAATCGGGCAGAGCCATGCCCTGCCCGGTTACCACCAGGTTAGCACTGGAGCCCTTATTGCCACCTCAATGGGTGCCGGTAAGGGCTCTCCCCGGAATGGCCACACAGCAAGTGCTTCACTTGCCACGTGGCCCATGTCTTTAAAAAAAGAAAGACCTACCTTTTACCCGCTGTGTAAAAGGGGGCCTCGGCGTCCATCAAAAACAAACGCCGACACCAGCGCAGGCCTCCTTTTGCAGCAGCTCGGTAAAAGGGGCCCTTTGTGAGTGTTAGGGCTTAACACCCTTTAGTGAAAGGGCTTCTAAGTTAGGGGCAGATTTTGAGATATTTCACTCGAGACTCACTTGTGGAAGGATTTTCTTTGGATTCCACCATATCATTTATTGTTGTATTCACTTCATTGCCTTTAGTTAATGATCCAGTAGGCAAGGAAGGAGTAAGGTGGGGCATCTTGACAGTATCTGCAAGTATTAAGGTTGTGAACGTATTAGTGTTTGATTCGTGTAGAATGCCTAAAAAAAAACAGTGCATGGAAAAATCAGAGATAATGCAAACTAACCTATTCATTAATCCATGTAAAGTTGATTTCTGTGCTTTATGCATTCTAATGTGCATTAAAGAAAAAAAAATATTTTTATTGCCACAAAAGTTTGAAGCAAATTGAAAATATGTGTAAAACCGGGGGGAGAAATTCCCCAAATCAAACTCAATATTTTCAATGCAGTTAGACTTACAAAGTTACGTGGTAGCCTATGGAACTTTGTAAGCTTCAAAATGTTCTTCCTCCTGACAATAATTCACTCTCCAAAGCTTCTATATTTCTAATCTACTCCCTAATGACAGATTTAAATAAAAAGGTATTAAAAAAGAAAATATAGCAAGAGAAGGAAAGAGAAAACCAGAAGTCAGATATGTTAGTTTGGGCTCTATTACCATATTAGTCTGTTCTGTGATCAAATATTAGACAATTTGTTAAACAAAAAAAAAAATCTTGAAAAAGGACCTGAATAAAGGTGCAGTTTCCCTCCTTCTTGCAAAGATCAAAAACAATATATCTATCTATTTTTCTAGGGCTCTGCATTGTTTTTTTTATGTTTAATTTATTTATTATTATTTAACAATTCTTTCCAAGTCAAACACTTGAACAAGAAACACGGAGAGGTAAAATATATAAGTCAGCATAAGTCACACAAAAAAGGGATATTATTCCTCTTTAGACCACCATTGTGAGGGCGTGTTCAAAGAAAAACTCAGGAGATGAGCTTAAGAAAAAAAGGAAAAGAGGAAAAAAAAACTCACAATGCTTAACACGCAATCCCCGTCCAATAACATATCTCAACTTGTTGGATATTACCTGTGGTCACCCTTTTTAAATCTATAAAGGCACGCAATTGCTCTGGAAGAAAAAATACATATTTTAACCCTGTATATTTAACTACACATTTACATGGATAGTTAAGATAGAAAGATGCCCCTACTGCCAAAGTTTCCGTTTTCAAGGCCAAAAAGGCCTTCCTCCTTTCTTGAGTTTGTTTTGTAACATCAGGAAATATCCAAATTTTCTTGCCATAAAACAAGGTTTGTAGTTTCCGAAAGGATAAGCGCTTCACCACCTCTAGATTTTGCTCCAATACAAATGAAACCAGTAAAGTCGCTCGTTCGGACTCTTCAGATAAAGATACTTCTAGTAAGTCAGTTACATTCAATAAATCTTTCTTATTTTCTTGTAGGTTTGTTTTTAGGCTGCTTGTATCCCTTCCCAAATTAGCATGAACCAGCCATTCTCAACTGGGAGGGGTAAAAGAAACCAAAGCTACATGCATATGAGAAAGTATTTTTATTCACTTACCAAGTACAGATACAATTATAGTTTCTCATGAGAGATCAGTACAGTTACATCAAAAGATGTTCACCGTGACTGCTTCTCTGGAATACTGTTCTGTTTCAGTAGCTTATATCGTTTGTTTCAGACAATGATTTACAAGACTTCTTCTCTGCAAATCACCCTTCTCACAGATTATTATCTGGTTCCCAACATCTGCTTTCCTAAACCTGTCTAAACCACATTCTCCCTTTTTACACTAGTTTCTTTCCCAAGGCCTGCCTTGCCCGTAAAGGTATCATAATAGACCATAAATTCCAGAGTCATGCAGGCTCATCAATCTCTGATAGATTCCAGAGTCATACAGACTTATCAATCTCTGGCCTTTTAACCCATTCCATAGTGCTTGACTGTGCTCATAATTCTACAGGTTCATTTCCAAAGACTCCTCCAAAACCTTTTTATTTGGTATATAATATATCCGATTTATCGGGGGAATAGTTTCCGGGGTATAGTTCAATATTTCAAGCAAATATTTCTTAAAAGCTTCCAAAGGGGTAACTCCCAAAGATTTTGGAAAGTTCAAAGGGCTCTGCATTGTTTGTAACCTATAGAGCACCTATTCTTCAGAAGTCCATCAGGGGCTGAAAAGATATTCACTGAGACAGCCAAACACTAATCCAACCACAAATACTCATATTTAGAGGGTCTTTTACTTAGTGGTGGTAAACCCAAATTGGGCTTACTGCTTGCTAAACCGGGAGTACCGCCGGGCTACCAAAGCAGGCCTGGTGGTAGTTCCAATCCCCTGTGTGTGCCATTTCCGGTGCTACAAAAATATTTTTATTTTTGTAGCGCCGGTGTTTACCCAGCGGTAATTGGGCAGTGCCAAGCGCTACCCGGTTACCGCCAAGTAAGCACGAGAGTCCCTGCCGCCACCTCAATGGATGGCGGTAGGTGCTCCTGCTGAAATGGCAGCATGGAAGTGCTTCACTTGCCACATGGCCATTTCTTTAAAAAAAAAAAAAAAAAACTTTTACCACTGCAGTAAAAGGGGGCCTCAGCGCACATCAAAAACGTGCGCTGACACCAGTGCAGGCCCCCTTTTGCTGCAGCTTAGTAAAAGGGCCCCTTAGAGCTCACTACTAAGGCTAGAAAGACACCACATTTTCAGGAATGCTTACGCGGTATTCTAAAAGCCACGCATTAAGTTCAGCGTGGTTTATAGAATAATCCTTAAGCGGAGATGCAAAAGCCCACCATGTATGGAGCATCCATATTCTATAATTACGTGTGTAACTCAACACCACGCCCCTGATCCACCCTGAAATGCCCATGACCCTCCCATTTCTGCGCCACGTTTTTTGGGCCAAGCATAAATTTAGCACATAAGTCCCAATTAAATCTAATTAGTGCCAATAGTTGCTTGTTAAAAAGCCAATTGTTGACACTAATTGGCTCGTTATTCTACACCAGCGCAGGCCACTTCTACACACACCTTAGTAAAAGGGCCTTTTAGTTTTTAAGTTGCCCACTTTGATTCCAAGGTTGATACATGTGGGATACAAGTGCCAGAATAGTATAGTATAGTATTATAATTCCATTCATCCAACACTACTTAGCAGAAATAAATTTTTCTGTGAAAGACAGAATAGTTCCCATCTGGCCCAATTATCTGCAGCATCAGAAAAATTTCTGTGTGCCTAATACGAAAGGATTTTGGGCTTTCAAATTGGGTCAGGAATTTAGTACGAGATAAACCAAAATGCAAACGATCAAAGCAAACTGAAGACTGCGCAGGTATTACTTCCCAGGAAGTTAGGTTTTATATTATTAGAACTACAAGGTACCTCAGCAGGAATTACTAAGATGGATGGTATATTTATTTTGCACCTGACTACTATTTATTAAATCATCACCAGGAGAAGCCAGAGAAAACATCCGAGTCTTTTAAGGAAAACTCATGGCTTAGAACATTTCACACTTCTGAACAAAGCAAATATACTCTTAACAGACATTTTCATCTTCACTGAAATAGAGTGGAACAAATACAAATATAAACCCCTATTACTAAATATAACAAGGATTCCTAACAAGAAGCCTGGTGAATTCTATTGGGGGTGAAAAGCAAGAGTGGGAATTTCAAAGTGTCAGAGACAATCACCTACTTCTGTCAACCTTTATCCCAGGAAATAAAAAATATTTTTCGGACGTGCGTAGCGGACGCGCGCCCAAAAATGAAATTATCGCAAGGGCCACGCGGTAGCCGAGCGGTAACTCGCAATTGGCGTGCGTTCGGCACACGTAGGTGCTTACGTGACTTAGTAAAAGGGCCCCAGAGTATCTCTAATTAGAAACAGGATGATATCAAAATAAAATTTGAATGACCTCATGAACGCTGATGTTTTGAGTGGTGTTTAGACATCAACTTCAACTGTGAGAAACTAATCCCAGTGCTGGACAGACTTCTATGGTCTGTGTCCCTTTTATGGCAGGACAGTTTAGGACACGTTGGAATGGACTTCGACAACAACTCCAATAGTTGGAACACAAGGAAAATGGGCGGACTTCTATGATCTGTGTCCCAAAAATGGCAAAGAAAGATCAGGATGAAGTATATGTATTTTATTATTATTAGTTGCATTTGTACCCCACATTTTCCCACCTATTTGCAGGCTCAATGTGGCTTACACAGTACCGTAAGGCGTTTGCCAAATCCGGTAGAGAACAGATACAAGGTTATGTTGTGTTCGAATAAGGTAGATGTATTCCAAGCTCCAATTAGGGTCGAAAGGAGGGAGGATGTATATTGTCCAGTACGGTCTTTGGTTTAGTTGTGTGGCCGGATGTGGGGATTTACATTGGATCTGTAGTGTAGGCCGTTTTGAAAAGGTTGGTTTTTAGTGATTTTCTGAAGTTTAGGTGGTCGTGGATTGTTTTCACAGCTTTTGGGAGTGCGTTCCATATTTGTGCGCTTATACAGGAGAAACTTGATGCATAGGTTGTTTTGTATTTGAGTCCTTTGCAAGTTGGGTTGTGAAGGTTTAGGTATGTACGGGATGATCTGGATCTGTTTCTGGTTGGTAGGTCTATGAGGTCTGTCTTGTATCCTGGGACTACACCGTAGATAATTTTGTGGACAAGGGTGCAGATCTTGAAGGTGATCCTTTCTTTGATTGGAAGCCAGTGTAGCTTTTCTCGGAGGGGTTTGGCATTTTCGAAACGTGTTTTACCAAATATCAGCCTGGCTGCTGTGTTTTGGGCGGTCTGGAGTTTTTTTGTGAGTTGTTCTTTACATCCCGCGTAGATTCCGTTGAAATAATCTGCATGGCTTAGAACCATTGATTGTATTCGGTTTCGAAATATTTCCCTAGGGAAGAAAGGTTATTATATACCACATTCACTGTTGGTTTAATCATGAATTGATAATGAATGTGGTGACTGTTGGGCAGACTGGATGGAGCATCATCTACTGTGTTACTTTGGTACTATGAATCAGCCACCTGGGTAGGCGACGGAATCCAAAACAGCGCCAAGGACCCCTGGCGCTAACTTCGTGTTGCTCCCGCTAGGGGCCATCCTTCCAAAATATGCCCAGACTGTGCTCCTTTGCCAGATACACATATTCGCGATTTGAACGTATAAATTTTACTTTCTAAAATTGTGTTTTCTATATGTATGAAAGATGCACAATATTTGCTTCTCCAAATCTTGAACAGAGCTTCTAAAAGAACCGCCATAATGTCCAAAATGTGAGGACAAAACAAAGCATGAGAATTTTATACTTAGCTAAAAAAAAAAAGGTGTAGTAAAATAAAATGATACAAATATTCCAATGAGTATATTCGTACAATTATATAGAGAAAAGAATAATAATTTTCTTTCAACAAGGCAGGTCATGCAGGCAAATTTCAGGTGGCATTTCTGAAACATTCTATCGCTCTCAAACATAACTAATATCATGGAAACAGAAAACAAACTGACAGGAAAAAAAAGGAAAAATAATTTATATTCTGGCCTCCTGGCATCAGAGAGTTTATTTCCACTCCTGTACCTTCTCTTTTTTTGTAAGCGCTGGAAGGCCTTTGTGACTCCTTGTCAATCTGCTCTTTGTTACCAAGGCCTTCATAAAATCTTTTCTTTAGAGCTTTATTGGCATCCTTTGCAAACACACATGCATAATATTTAAGAAATATTAATAGCTTTCCTCACGCCTTAAGGTTATCAGAATCAATATGCTAATGTGATTTCTTAAAAAAGCACAACTTTGATTAAATTTTGTAACAATTATCAGAAAGGAAATGCAAATAGCTGATGGATGATTATATAGCATGTGACATGTCCTCCAGGAGAAGTTTAGAGTCCATTTTACTAAGTGGCGGTAAGCTTACCGCTCGCTAAAGAGGAAGTACCACCGGGCTACTGCAGCAGCCCGGCGGTACTTCCCACCCCTAATGCGCCGTCATATCTGGCACTACAAAAATATATTTATTTTTGTAGTGTCGGAGTGTACCCGGCGGTAATCGGGCAGTGCTGTGCACTGCCCAGCTACCGCCAGGATAGCACAGGAGCGCCCTTACTGCCACCTCAATGGGTGGCAGTAAGAGCTCCCCCTGAAATAGCCATGCGGAAAGTGCTTTCCTCAGGGCCGCCGAGAGGGGGGGCAGAGGGGACAAAATTCCCCGGGCCTGGGCCTCCAAGGGGGACCCGGCACCGCAGTCCCCTCCACCCAGTGGTGTGCTGCAGCCGACTCGCAAGAGCCGGTTGTTCTTGAGGGCGAGCCGGCTCTCCTCCCTCCCTCCCCCGAGCTACAGGGTCCCTCCGAGTACCTGAAGAAGGCATTCTTCGGGGCAGGCAGGAAAGATGCCCAGTCTTGCCTGCCCGCTGCCGGCGCTGACCCTCCCCCACTGCCGGATCACTCTTTAAAAATGGCCACCGAGACTTCCAGCGACAGCCTCGCGAGACTTCTGCTGAAGTCTTGGAGGCCGCCCTTGTAAGTCTCGGCAGACATTTTGAAGAGCCTAGTCTCTCAGCGGCCCTGCCTTTACTTGCCACGTGGCCATTTCCAGCAGGAAAGAAAAACTTCCCTTTTGCCCACTGCGGTAAAAGGGGGCCTTGGTGCATGTGAAAATCATGCACTGATGCCAGCGCAGGCCCCCTTTTGCCGCAGCTTGGTAAAAGGGACCCTTAGAGGAGCATAATCGAATGGGGTGCCCAAGTTTTCCTGAGGGCGTCCTCGCAGGACAGCCCCACGAAGGGGCGGGGAAACCCGTATTATCGAAACAAGATGGGCGTCCATATTTCGTTTCGATAATACGGTCGGGGACGCCCAAATCTCAACATTTAGGTTGACTTTACAGATGGTTGACCTAAATGTTGAGATGGTCGTCCTCGATTTTCGGCGATAATGGAAACCGAGGACGCCCATCTCAGAAATGACCAAATCCAAGCCATTTGGTCATGGGAGGAGCCAGCATTCGTAGTGCACTGGTCCCCCTCACATGCCAGGACACCAGCTGGGCACCCTAGGGGGCACTGCAATGGACTTCAGAAATTGCTCCCAGGTGCATAGCTCCCTTACCTTGGGTGCTGAGCCCCCCAACCCCCCCCCCAAAAAAAACCCACTCCCCACAACTATACACCACTACCATAGTCTTAGGGGTGAAGGGGGGCACCTACATTTGGGTACAGTGGGTTTTGGAGGGCTCATATTTACCACCACAAATGTAACAGGTGTGGGGGGAATGGGCCTGGGTCCACCTGCCTGAAGTGCACTGCACCCATTAAAACTGCTCCAGGGACCTGCATACTGCTGAGATGGACCTGAGGTATGACATTTGAGGCTGGCAAAAAATATTTTTAAAGTTTTTTTTAGGGTGGGAGGGGGTTAGTGACCACTGGGGGAGTAAGGGGAGGTCATCCCCGATTCCCTCCGTTGGTCATTTGGTCAGTTGAGGCACCTTTTTGAGGCTTGGTTGCAAGAAAAAAAGGACCAAGAAAAGTCGGCCAAATGCTCGTCAGGGACGCCCTTCTTTTTTCCATTATCGGCCGACGCCCATGTGTTAAGCATGCGCCAGTCCCGCCTTCGCTATGCTTCCGACACACCTCTGTGAACTTTGGTCGTCCCCACGACGGAAAGCAGTTGAGGACGCCCAAAATCGGCTTTCAGTTATGCCGATTTGGGCGATCCTGAGAGAAGGACGTCCATCTCCCGATTTGTGTCGGAAGATGGGTTCCCTTCTCTTTCGAAAATAAGCCTGATAGTGTCTTATTTATTTATTTATCACACAAGGGTCCTTTTACGAAGCTGCAGTAAAAGGGGGCCTGGGCTGGCATCAGTGCACGTTTTTCACATGTGCCGAGGCCCCCTTTTACCGCAGTGGGTATACGACTGACTTTTTTGCTGGAAAAAAAATTGGCCATGTGATAAGTGAACCACTTGCTATGCGGCCATTTCAGAGGGGAGAACTTATAGCCACCCATTGAGGTGGCGGTAAGGGCTCTCGCACTAACCTGGTGATAACCGGGCTGCGATTACCACCTGGTAAACACCGGTGCTACAAAATTTGAAAAATTTTGTAACATCCGAAATGGCACGCAATGGGGGTGGGATGTGGTAGCCCAGTGGATTAGCGTGCGGCAAGCCTGTTGCCATGCACCAACCTTTTAGTAAAAATGCCCCATGGTTTTCTAGCCTAGATCCTAGGTGGTTTTACAATTTAAAAACATTCATAAGCACGCAACTGTGGAATGCACTACCAAAAGTCGTGAAAACAACGAACGACCAGGGCAGACTCAGGAAAGATGTCAGGAAGTATTTTTTCACAGAGAGGGTGGTGGATGCTTGGAATACCCTCCCGCGGGAGGTGGTAGAGATGAAAACGGTAACGGAATTCAAACCTGCGTGGGATATGCATAAAGGAATCCTGTGCAGAAGGAATGGATCCTCAGAAGCTTAGCCGAAATTGGGTGGCGGAGCAGGTGGGGGGAAGAGGGGTTGGTGGTTGGGAGGCGAGGATAGTGGAGGGCAGACTTATACGGTCTGTGCCAGAGCCGGTGATGGGAGGCGGGACTGGTGGTTGGGAGGCGGGAAATATTGCTGGGCAGACTTGTAGGTCTGTGCCCTGAAAAAGGCAGGTACAAATCAAGGTAAGGTATACACATATGAGTTTATCTTGTTGGGCAGACTGGATGGACCATGCAGGTCTTTTTCTGCCGTCATCTACTATGTTACTATGTTACTATGTAAATCACTAAAGACCAACCTGTTCAAAAAGGCATACTCTACTGACCCAACTTAAGTGCGTGAATCCTGCAACACAACGAAACCAAAGCACGTAATGAACACTATATAACTCTTCTTCCCTATGATTCTCTAATGTGTCTGTAACACATGAATCTCATTCGACCATATAGTAAAGTAGGTGACGGAAGAGAGGGACCCGTACGGTCCACCCGGTCTGCCCAACAGGATAGACTCATGTGTGCTGCTTTGTGTGTTTGCCTGACCTTGATTTGTGTCTGCCGTTTTCGGAGCACAGACCGTGGAGGTCTGCCCAGCACTGACCCCGCCTCCTAGCCTCTAGCCCCACCTCCTAACCACCGGTGCTGCCACCCAACCTCTAACATCACTTTGTATTTGTTTCTTCACCGCAGGTGGCTAACGCCTCATGGTACTACGTTAGCCACATTGAGCCTGCAAAAAGGTGGGAAAATGTGGGGTACAAATGTAACAAATAAATAAATTAAATAGACCAAAAGCAATACAGTAATCAAATACAATACGATCTTATCTAAATCTGCACTACCCAAGCTGCAAAGGACTTAAATAGAAAACAACTTACGCATCTAGTTTTTCCTACATAAGCACACGACTGTGGAACGCATTACCAAAGGCCTTGAAAATGACGTATGACCACCCAAACTTCCGTAAACCACTGAATTAGGAGAGCCATCAGTGGAGGAAGGAAAGGTGGCAGCTCTGAGTATCACATTTCAGTCTCTTTAAGAAGTGCCTGGGTACTGTAAAGGTCTCAAGTACAAAACTTATCATGGATCCAATTTCTCCTTCCTGGGCAGCCAACTCTGGAATGCCCTCCCTAGACATATCCGATCAATCCATGACCATTTACCTTTCAGGAAAGCATTAAAAACCCATTTATTCAAGCAAGCCTACCCTAAAGACCCTGATTAAACTTATGAATCCATCTACCTAACAAACACCAAAGAAACGACGACAACGACATTGACCCAGATCATATCTCCCACATCACCCCCCACATCACCTATCCCTACCAACCCATCCATTCTATCCATTCTATCACTACCCCCCTATCGCTTATCTCTACTGACCCATCCAGGCTATTCCTATGTTATATTTAATTTCTTACCTTATCTAACAAAATTCTGTATAACCTAATATTATGTAAGCCGCATTGAACCTGCTTTTAGTGGGAAAGTGTGGGATACAGATGTATTAAATAAATAAATAAATAAATAAAAACCAACCTGTTTAAAAAGGCATACCCTACCGATCCAACTTAAATGCCTAATCTCTGCAACACAACCAAACTAACGCACGTAATGGACATAACACAACTCTTCCGTTCTCCGATTCCCTAATGTGGCTGTGCCACATGAACTTGATCTTATCACAACATCACCCTGTATTTGTTCACACCGGAGCCTGCAAAGGCCTCTCTGGTACTATGTAAGCCACATTGAGCCTACAAATAGGTGGGAAAACGTGGGATACAAATGTAACAAATAAATAAATGTAACGTCCAGTATCCAGCATAATAAAATATAACATCTTACACTGGTTAGTCAAAAGCCTGAGTAAAAATAATGTGCCTGAAGATGTTTACAAGAAGAAAGATAATTATTCATTATACGTAGCTCCTCTGGGAGCCCATTTCACAAACGAGTACCTTCTATAGAAAAAAAATGTTTGATCTGGTATCTTCCAAGGTGACTTGTGTATAAGAAGGAACAGTTAACAGCGATTTTCCTGCAGATCTTAAAGAGCGAGGTGGAATATATACTCTAAGTGCTGTCGCAGGAGGAATTGGGAGCTCACCATTTATCGCCCTAAAAACCAGACTCGGCACTTTAAACTGAACTCTGACCTTAACAGGTAAACAATGCAAGTCTTGCAAAACTGGTCAAATGTGTTTAAATCTGGAAACCCCAGCAATAAGTCTCGCTGCCGTATTCTGGGCTACTTACAGCGATCTCAAAACATAAGTTGGCAAGCCCGGAAAAAGAGAGGGTCCAAAGTACATCAATTAAGCAAAGCAGAACAAAAAACAAAAACCACAAAGGGGCCCCTTTCACCAGACTGTGGCAAAAGGCGGGCCTGCGCTGGCGTTGGTGCGTGTTTTTCACACACGCCGAGGCCCCCGCAGCGGGTAAAAGGTAGGTCTTTCTTTTCTTCAGCAAATGGCCATGCGGCAAGTGAAACACTTGCTGTGCAGCCATTTTGAGGGGGAGCCCTTACCGCCATCCATTGAGGTGGCGGTAAGGGCTCCTGCGCTAACCTGGCAGCGCGCGGCACTGCCCGATTACCATCGGGTACACACCACAGTAATGACGGTGCGCTAAGGGTGGGAACTACCATCAGGCTGCTGCAGTAGCCCTGCGGTACTTCCTTTTTAGCGAGTGGTAAGCACGCATTGGGCTTACCGCTGCTTTCTGAAAGGGCCCCGAAAAGACTTTCAGGAGCAGGACAATGGGAAAAGACTCAGGGGTCCTTTTACAAAGGGGCAGTGACGTAGCTAAGGGTGGGCCTGGGTGGGCACAGGCCCACCCATTCTTGCCTCAGGCCCACCCAATCAGCAGCCCATGAGGCACCCAAAACTCTTCAGTGGCGGTGCTTCACTACTCTCTCTCCCTCTTCTCCGCTCGTGAACTGGCATCTATCTGCCTGTGTCTCTCTGGAACCCCCCCCCCCCCCCCCCAGCAGTTTCTATAGGCATCCTATGCCAGCCCTGCAGGCTTCTCTCTATCATGTCCTGCCCTCAATGATGTCACTTCTTGTTTCCTTGGCAGGGGCATGGTAGAAAGAAGCCTGCAGGGCTGGAGCAGGTTGCCTATAGGAATTGCGACGGGCAATGGCTCTGAGGTAGAACTGGGGGAGGAGGTTCAGAGAGAAACGGGCAGACGGGTCATTAAAAAACACGATATTCTATATTGTATGTATGTACAGGAGTAGGAGTGGGAAGGGCCCACCCAGGTTAACTCTGGGCCCACCCAAAATGGCAGTTTCTGCCTACGCCCCTGCAAAGGCGCGCTAGCGTTTTTATCACAAGCAAAAATGAGCACGTGCTAAACGCTAGAGATGCTCAAATATTTCTATGGGCGTCTCTAGCATTTAGCACGCACTAATCATTAGCGTGCACTAAAAACGCTAGCTTGCCTTTGTAAAATAACCCCCTCAATTCTTTATTAAGAGGATCTGACACAGGCCATGTTTCATAAGTACATAAGTATTGCCATACTGGGAAAGACCAAAAGGTCCATCGAGCCCAGCATCCTGTTTCCAACAGTGGCCAATCCAGGTCACAAATACCTGGCAAGATCCCAAAAATGTATAAAACATTTTATACTGCTTATCCCAGAAATAGTGGATTTCCCCCAAGTCCATTTAATAACGGTCTATGGACTTTTCCTTTAGGAAGCCGTCCAAACCTTTTTTTAAACTCCGCTAAGCTAACTGCCTTTACCACATTCTCTGGCAACGAATTCCAGAGTTTAATTACATGTTGAGTGAAGAAAAATTTTCTCTGATTCGTTTTAAATTTACTACATTGTAGCTTCATCACATGTCCCCTAGTCTTAGTATTTTTGGAAAGCGTGAACAGACGCTGCATCAAGGGTCGCATAAGTATTCAGAACTCTTTATAAAGCAGTGGCAAAACTGCCAATAACAGGGGATTAGCTGTCAATACTACAACTACTACTACTATTTAGCATTTCTATAGAGCTACAAGGCATACGCAGCGCTGCACAAACATAGAAGAAAGAGTCCCTGCTCAAAGAGCTTACAATCTAATAGACAAAAAATAAAGTAAGCAAATCAAATCAATTAATGTGTACAAGAAGGAGGAGAGGAGGGTAGGTGGAGGCGAGTGGGGGTGCACTGCAGATACAAGCCTGCTGATAAAATCAAAATAAACGCTGACAGGGTGTATAAAAATAGATGAAGGTCTTCGTTCAGTATACGCTGAAAGTGCTGTAAAAAAAAACCCTGCCAAATCAGTTATTGGCGCAGTGGCGTTCCTAGGGGCGCTGACACCTGGGGCGGATCGCTGATGCATCCCCCCCCCCCCCGGGTGCAGTGCCCACCCCCCCACCCCGTGCAGCGCGACCCCCCCCCCGGCGAAAGGACATCCCCCACCCCGGTGAAAAAACCCCTTCCCCCCCGGGTGCACGCCGCTGGGGGGGGGGTGCCGCGAGCCAGTCAGCGTCGTTCGTTTCCATGCTCCCTCTGCCCTGGAACAGGAAGTAACCTGTTCCGGGGCAGAGGGAGCATGGAAACGAACGACGCTGACCGGCACGCGGCACCCCCCCCCAGCGGCGTGCACCCGGGGCGGACCGCCCCCACTGCCCCCCCCCCCCCCTTGGTACGCCACTGTATTGGCATAGAATTGCCGAAACACAGCCCATGTCGGGTCCTCTTAATAAAGATTCGAGTCTTTTTTCCATTGTCCTGCTCCTCTCTGTGCTGTTTGTTCTGTTAAGCCCAGAAACAACACACTGCAATAATCAAACAATGGAGTTACAAGTAACAGTTCTAAAATTCTCTTGAGACAATAAGCCTTTCAACCTTCTCAATACCCTCAACTTCAAAAAAAAATCCTTTTCACTAAAACCTTCACGTGATTGAAATGATAAGGACAAATCCATAATCATCCCTAGATATTTCACTTCCCGTAGGACAGATATGGTATCATTCCCAATAACAAAATTTAAAGGGAAGTCCACTGAAGATGAATAAAAAAAAGTGCCAATCTATTAGTTGTCATCCAAGAGTTAATTGACTGTAAGCGAATACGCAAGAAGTCCAATGTCTTATTCAATGAATCAGAAATAGGGGAAAAAACTGGATATCATCCACGTAGATCTTATAATTCAATCCCAAACCCACAACAGTTTACAGGGGGAAAACAAGTAAATTTTAAGAAGTACTAGGGATAAAGATGAACCCTGGGGAACACCTGCAGTTACATCAATCTGTGATGATACACTTCCTATTCCATTTCCACCCTATAAACTGTAACACTTTCCCTCCATCCCAGGGGCGTAGCCAGAAAACAGATTATGGGTGGGCCTAGGCAAGAACTGGGTGGGCACTAAGGGGCTCATTTTCAAAGCACTTAGCCTTCCAAAGTTCCATAGAAACCTATGGAACTTTGGGAGGCTAAGAGGCATATTTTCAAAGCACTTAGCCTTCCAAAGTTCCATAGAAACCTATGGAACTTTGGAAGGCTAAGTGCTTTGAAAATATGCCTCTTAGTGCTTTGAAAATATGCCTCCAAGTGTTCTCCCTCCCCCCCCCTCCCCCCCCCCCCCCCCCCCCCCCACCAAAACACAAATAGCTTAGCTGGCGGGAAAATGCTTCTTTCCACCTTGGCAGTCTGCAGCAGGCATGCACTGAAAACTGAGAATGTGCAGGTGCCGGTATTGTGGAGAGTAGCGTTTTCGTTACCATCAGGGGGAAGTCTTCAGCTGGCAGAGCTTAGGTTCCCCATCAACTACCACTAAATGTGTGCTACTGTTTGGTGGGCCTGAGCCCTAAGTGGGTGGGCCTTGGCCCACCCAGGCCCACCTGTGGCTACTCCATTCCCATCATCTTGTTCATGTACTTCAAAAATTTGCCACTTTTTCAAGATCCAGTGTGTTATTTCTAGTAAAAAAAAGGTGCTGGTACTCAAATGCTAGGCCACCCTTCATGGGTGGGGTGATCACTGAGGGACCCACCTCCAAGTGCCCCCTCAAAAAAAGCCCTGTCAAGATACATGCAATTGGAAGCCATAATAAAAACAGAGCACACTAGTCTGGACATAATATAATCAGAAGAAGGGATCCTGAACTTTCCGTATTAATTCCAGAGTAAACATGTTATGTGTTATGTGAAGTGCACACCCTTAACTTATATCCTGCAGAAAAATCCGGATTAAAATAGTTTGAAATTTTACAAGTAATTACCTCTAGCAAATGGATACTTTGAGCCTCTCAGTTTATATTTTTCGGTTGAGGAGTCACTTTTATGCGGTTTAGAATATCGGTTATTCTGCGTCACGTAGCAGTCACCTCCTACAGGAAGATATAAAGCAAATGAGAACATGGTGTTAACTAAATGCCATCAGTCTGGTTATAAGAACTGCTCTTTCTTATGAAACAGTGAAACCAGCATTCTGGGCTCCGTTTTTCCCCACATGCCAGGGCCCTTTTTACGGCAGCGGGTAAAATGTCTAAAAAAAATGGCCATGCAGGTAAGATAACCTTTACCACGTGAGCATGCGGCGGGAAACGCTTACCGCCACTCAGAAATTCAATACCAACGCCCAGCATTAAATTTCTGGGTCTAACACCCGTAGTGGTCATCGAAATTCTGAGCTCTGTTCGCTGCATACTGGGCCCTCTTCTTCGTAATAAGGCAGATAAGAAAAATGGAGAAAAAAAAGATGAAACAAAAGGATCAATGTCAGACAACGTGTAGATGGCAATGAGAAGAATAAGAAGACAGAGAGAGTGAAGAAACAGAAAATGGAAATGAGATCCTATAGGAGAAAACCAACAAGAGGAAGTGATAAAGAGATTCCAGGTCCAACTCAATTAGCAAAATAAAATGATCAGACAACAAAGGTACAAAAAATATATATATTTTTGATTTTTACAGAATGAAATATGTCAGTTTTAAGTCTAAAAACTGGGTATATCGATGGCATTTAAGCCGTAACACATAGGGTCATTCTCGCAGTATGAGTCCTGATATCTGTGTGGTTCAACCACACCATATTGGTGGAGAGGAAGCACAAATGCAAATGTTGGCTGAGGGCATCACAGCCCCTTGAGCTGGCCCTGGATTAACGAATTGCAACTTTGAAGCTTCCATCCCCTCTCATCTCCTGATTACAGACACACAGAAAACACACATGCACACCTGCAAAATGAACACACACAAACACACATGCACAGATACACACAAACATGCACACACCGATACCCTCCCCCCCACACACACACACACAAGCACACAGACACACATGCATTTACACGCAGAAGGATTAGACAGAACTCCATAAGCCATGCTCTGCTTGCTTTCCCCATTTGTTAAAACAACAGTGTGATAAGTCTGAGCTCTGTTTGCTGTAGTGCAAAAAGTAATACATTTGAGGTTTTTATCGTTATTGCTATAAAAAAAAAACTTGCCTCCTTTTTCGATAGCACCAAGGTCAGTTTTAGTGATTCCTTCAAATGCTGTTGCTGCCTTCCGTCCTTCAAAGACACTTAGCTTTGATGGAACTGCAAGTCCATCACCTGGGAAAACAAATACTTAATCTGTAGATAATCTGTGGCAAATTCAAGCTCTCAAACAATGAATTATGCTATTACAGAAATAAATAGTTAAAATTTGTTTTATAAAACTTTATCATACAGGTAGAAATACAGTGTTATCAGCTGCACAAAAAGTGATCACTGCCATCTGCTGGACATGTCTGACTATGCTTGACAAATGTTATGTTACAGCAACTCACTTTACAGAATTGTGCTGTAACAATTTACACTTTACACACTGAATTTAATCAACTGTGATTATTTTTTTATTTTACAAATTCGTAAATTTCAAAACTGCAGTATACAGTGGTCAATGCGGTTTAGTAAAAGGGCACCTAAGACCATTTTTTGAACATAACTGAAAAGGGGGCGTGGCCATAGGAGGGGCCATGGCCGGATCAGGGGCGCTCACTAAAAATGTGAGCAGTATTACAGAATTTGGGGG
This sequence comes from Microcaecilia unicolor, assembly GCF_901765095.1. Taxonomy (NCBI): domain Eukaryota; kingdom Metazoa; phylum Chordata; class Amphibia; order Gymnophiona; family Siphonopidae; genus Microcaecilia; species Microcaecilia unicolor. Next base: position 18,392,915 of record NC_044039.1, read on the forward strand.
ATCCGCACCTAACGTGCACGCCAGGATTTATAGTTGGTGTAAATCCTCACACCCAAAGTTGGGTGCGGATCCCGGCGCTCAGTGCTCATTTTTATGGGCGCCCAAATTTGGACACCATTTACTCAATCTAGCCCTTACTGTACACTAATTCCCACATTAGCTACAGAGCATGTAATGGTTCATTGCTCCTTGCGTGCTTACCGTATGTTATTATTATTATTTGTTACATTTATACCCCACGCTTTCCCACTCATAGCAGGTTCAATGCAGCTTACATAGTAGTAGGATTACAAAGTATAGTGCAGAGAAAGCAAGCTAAGCTTTGCAGAGTAATGGGGATGTGTAGATAGGTAATATTATAAGGGAGAGGGGGGTAAAGGAGATAGGTGGAGGTGCTAGTTTTAGGCTAGATTAAGATAATCAGGGGATAGGGTCAGGGTAAGCATAGGGAAAAGTTAGAGGAGGCATGATCTGAGTCATTGCCGTTGTCACAGGATCAGGTGATGGATATGTGGGTTCGTAGGGTTAGGTCGTGGCGTTTGGATAACCTTCCTTGAATAGATGGGTTTTCAGCGATTTTGTGAAGGGGAGTTTTTTGCAATCTAGTCAGATCGTTAGTCTTGAGCAGACTAGATTACTGCAATGGCATCTACGCAGGGTGCACTGGCGTACTCTTAAAGAAACTACAAACCGTCCAAGACACAGCAGCTCGGCTCATCTTTGGAGTAAACACTTCTGCCTAAGTGCATTCTATAAGCGATAACTAGATTTATGCCTCTATTCTTTTTACCATATTTCTACCCTCTGTGAACACTATCTTCTCTCAATATAAAAGGCAACACCAACGTTCTATGAAGCCTCCAGACGGAAGTGTGAAGGGGGAGAGATATCCGGTTTCCCCATGAGTGTCTGCCCCGCCCTAACACAAACAGTCAGTGAAGGAAAACAGCAGAGTACGAAATCAAAACGCTGGCTCTGTAACAGTGAAGGACTCAGAGGGGAGAGAGGCCAGAGGGCAGGGACACACACACTCCCACATGCACACAGAAGAAAACCTTGCTAGCCCCCCCCCCCCCCCCCGTTTCATTTGCATCAGAAACAGGGCTTTTTTACTGAAGGACTCAGAGGGGGGAGGGGGGAGGGGAGAGAGGCCAGAGGGCAGGGACACACACACTCCCACATGCACACAGAAGAAAACCTTGCTAGCCCCCTCCCCCCCCCCCCCGTTTCATTTGCATCAGAAACAGGGCTTTTTTACTGAAGGACTCAGAGGGGGGAGGGGAGAGAGGCCAGAGGGCAGGGACACACACACTCCCACATGCACACAGAAGAAAACCTTGCTAGCCCCCCCCCCCCCCCGTTTCATTTGCATCAGAAACAGGGCTTTTTTACTGAAGGACTCAGAGGGGGGAGGGGAGAGAGGGCAGAGGGCAGAGACATACACACTCCCACATGCACACAGAAGAAAACCTTGCTAGCCCCCCCCCCCCCCCCCGTTTCATTTGCATCGGAAACGGGGCTTTTTTACTGAAGGACTCAGAGGGGGGAGGGGAGAGAGGGCAGAGGGCAGAGACACACACACTCCCACATGCACACAGAAGAAAACCTTGCTAGCCCCCCCGTTTCATTTGCATCAGAAACGGGGCTTTTTTACTAGTCATATAATAACACCTCTTCCTCTTTTCTACTCTATACAACTATGTAATCTTTGCTCTACCTCTGTACCCATACATTGTAAGCCGCACTGAACCTGCTATTGAGTGGGAAAGAGCGGGGTATAAAAGCTACAAATAAATAAATATATAGAATATGCTTAGTTGATATTCCAGTGCCTAAAACCACACAAGTCCATGCACACCAACAAAAATGTGCTGTAAATCCCCGCACGTAGATTTACACCTGATCCTACATAAACCTACACTACCCAAATTGCAAAGGACTGAAATACAAAACAACTTACGCAGCCGGCTTCTCCTACATAAGCGCACAACTATGGAATGGGCTCCCAAAAGCTGTGAAAACAATCCACGACCACTTGAACTTCAGGAAATCACTAAAAACCAACCTCTTCAAAAAGGCCTACCCCAACGACCCCACGTAACCCTCTTCACCTACCAACACAGCATGACTATGATGGAACAGGACATCACTCAATCTTCATCCATTCCGACCCTCCACTTATACCTCATACGATCACTATACAACTTTGTGTTTGTTATCCACCGACTGGGCAAACGCCTTTGACGGTACTATGTAAGCCACATTGAGCCTGCAAATAGGTGGGAAAATGTGGGGTACAAATGCAACAAATAAAATATAAATAAATAAAACAGTGGGGGCAATCAATCCGAGCTAAAGAAAAGCTCTGCACTGGCTTGTCAAATAAGTTAAAAAAATATTAAAGTTGTGGAAATTATCCCACAGACCTCAGCAGTGACTCGTTTCACACTGTCCAGTGGCTCACGACAATCGTCATCGGTCTTCCAAATTAAAAAAAATTCTTAGAAACATTTTTATAATTTTATAGTTTTTAATTTTTAAGAAGTAAAAGCTACTTAGCTTTGTTAGCAGATTTAATCAAGCATAAATGGGCCCCCACCACTAAACATTGTGCCTAAATCCTGGGTACACCCCTGACCTGCCCATGCCCCTCCCATGGCCACGCCCCCTTTGGAGTTGCACACCATAAAATGTAGGCGCTCATGTTATAGAATAGGACATAGGGCAGATCCACAAGTAACTCCTAATTACTACCAATTGACACCAATTATTGAATGTCAGCACCTGATTAACTAATTAGTTTACATGCAAATTTGCACACCTAACTTTAGGTGCCATTTAAAGAATTTGGGGAATAACGTATACATTTCACCCCTTAAGGAGAATAAAATGGTAAGATCGCCTGTTAATTTAACCCTAACACACATTAATTGAAATCACCTTGAGCTGCATAATAATGAAATGCAAAGCAGTTCCTACGATGCAAATCAAATAACACAGCTTGCAAAGTTGCGTTATTCGTGGAAAAATTATGCCAGCTCAAAGCTACTGCTATTTTATCTGCCCAGGAGCACCAGAGTTTTTCACAATGAACAGTGCTTCCTCCTTCCCTCCCTCATACCGCTGTAGACCCCCCACCCCTCCCTCCCTTCCTTTATGTCTACCTGTAAGAATCCCTGGTGATCTAGGAGGTCTGGAGCAAGAGTGATCACCAATCTCTCCTGCTCCTGCCAGTGCTGGGTCAAAACGGCACTGGAAACCCCTAGCAGTAAACTTGAAGTGTTACTTCTGGGAGTCATGAATGGCCTACAGAGAGGCAGGAAACTTTGAGGAGGAGTCTTTGTGGGTGGAGATCTTTGGTGGTCTTTGGGGGGGGGGGACAGGAGAGGGGGAGCACTGTTCATTTTCAAAGCTCCAGCTCCTTTAAGATGGCTCCCCAGGAGCTTAGGGTCATGTGTTACTGACTGCTGCGGTAAAATGCCACATTTACTGCAGCTTAGTAACTTCCTTCTTAAATGTATTGTCTCTGTGTTAACACACAGGCTTTGCAGTTCCCACTTGTAACTTAGGCAATTACCTTGGAGTAACTGCAAATCCTTATCAGAGTTTAGTAAAAGGTCCCATGAAATGAGACCTGCAATAAAATAACATGATTTTAATGGTGCTAGTGTGTGCCAACATGGTATCGCTAGCTAAGAATCTGTTCTTTTAAAATTAATGGGGAAATTGAAAGAATTATACTCACTAAACGCATTAGGTCTGATTTATCAAGGGTCAAGTCTATTTTTGTGCCTATGGGAAGCCCTTGATAAATCAGGTCCATTGCTCATGTCATAACGAACCTTCCTGTAAATCTCTTCCAGCTTCCAAAGGTTTGAGCAGTTTGTGCTCCGACGCAGGAGATACAGTGCTCGTGGCCACGTGGTCCTCATGCGTGATACTCATCCTGTAATACTCTCCTGACCATTTACACACATACAAAAGAAAGAAACAGCGGTTACCGTAAGTAAAGTTCATGATTAGAGTTAGAATAACCAGTTGATACTAACGGAGGCATTTACCAGATTTACAGCACATTTCCTTTATTGCTTTTTCTTCTTCCACCTCTTCGGGGGTCTGTGTCCTTAGATTATAGGCATCTGCAGGGTACAGTAAAGAGAGGATTTTGTTTAACACTAAAGATAAAGGTCCATGTTGATGTATGGATCGATATTCAAAGGAAAATATCTGGATAATTATGGCAGTGATCAGATATTTCTCTTAGCCACAGCTCTGGGGGGAGGGGAGGGGGGGGTCATTCAGCAGCACTATCCAGAGAGCGCTATTTAAATTTTAATAAACAAAACTCTCTAGGTAATACCAGGGAAGTTTATTGATTTATTTATTCCGACTTATTTGCCATCTTTTTGAAGACATTCACCCAAGGCGGTGTACAGCAACAATAAGTGAAACATAGACAATAGACAATTACAGCAGTAAAAATATTCAAACAACAGTACATGCTATGCTACTTACAATGTCAACACAGTAAGCAATAAAACATTTTAATATAAGGGGACTTATTTAAAGAAAGTTGCACGTGAAGTCAGAACGGTGCTTGAATATAATCTCAGCTGAGGTAGGAGTGGAAAAACAACTCCTGATACAGTCAGTGTTGCCAGGTGGAAAATTTTTTTCCCACCCAATCCAGCACAAAAACCGCCCAAAACCCGCCCAAACTCAAACCCCGCCCCTGACACCCCCACCCCCGCGTCATCACCCCCGCCCCCGCCGTCATCAACCCCGCCCCCGCCATCACCGCCTCCCCCATCACCGGCCCCGCCTCCCCTGTCATCTGCCCCGCCTCCCTCGTCATCGGCCCCGCCTCCCACGTCACCGGGCGGTTCCAGGGGAAGGCAACTGACAAATGTTTCAGCAAGGCAAGATAGTTCTGCCTGGGAGGCAAGAACTTAAGAGATAAGTGCACAGTTTTCACCTAGTATATATAATTTTAAAAGTAATAAGTGATTTTATAGCACTGTGGTGATTGGGACGCATATAAAAACGAGCATATGTTGCTCTCCCAAAAAATTGCTAGAGTTACCCAATGAAAGAAGTGCTATGCCACTTTTAAGCAGCATTATTGTCTGCAGTTATAGTGGTTTATATCTGAGGGTACTCTATACACACAAATTACATATTTACTACATTATACTGGGGTGAACTGTTTTACAGCACTTTCTTGAAGTTGGTGGCTATGAGTCCTGGTTTGTGTATACAAGTTGTTGAATGTTACCAGAGACATTGATATTGTGAATACGTGTTCTGGGAAGACATTGTTTTCCAAAAAGGGGATAGTGCTGGGCAGACTTATAGGGTCTGTGCCAGAGCCGGTGGTGAGAGGCGGGGCTGGTGCTTGGGAGGCGGGGATAGTGCTGGGCAGACTTATACAGTCTGTGCCCTGAAAAGGGCAGGTACAAATCAAGGTAAGGTACACACAAAAAGTAGCACATATGAGTTTATTTTGTTGGGCAGACTGGATGGACCGTGCAGGTCTTTTTCTGCCGTCATCTACTATGTTACTATCCACCTTATAATTGAAAGAGAAAAACGCCTAGATTTCGACCCAAATCGGGAGATAGACGTTTATCTCACAAAAACGAATAAATCGATATAATGGAAAGCCGATTTTGGACGTTTTCAACTGCACTCCATCGCGGAAGCGTACAAAGTTGACGGGGTGTGTCGGAGGTGTGGCGAAGGTGGAACTGGGGCGTGGTTATCGGCCGAGGAGAGATGGGCGCCTCTCGCCGATAATGGAAAAAAAGTATGCGTTTGTAGCTAGAATTTAGGGCACTTTTCCTGGACCCTGTTTTTTCACGAATAAGGCCCCAAAAAGTGCCCTAAATGACCAGATTACCCCCAGAGGGAATCGGGGATGACCTCCCCTGACTCCCCCAGTGGTCACTAACCCCCTCCCACCACAAAAAATGATGTTTCACAACTTTTTATTTTCACCCTCAAATGTCATACCCACCTCCCTGGCAGCAGTATGCAGGTCCCTGGAGCAGTTGTTAGGGGGTGCAGTGGACTTCAGGCAGGTGGACCCAGGCCCATCCCCCCCCACCTGTTACAATTGTGTTGCTTAATGCTTAGTCGTCCAACCCCCCCAAACCCACTGTACCCACATGTAGGTGCCCCCCTTCACCCCTTAGGGCTATAGTAATGGTGTAGACTTGTGGGCAGTGGGTTTTGAGGGGGATTTGGGGGGGCTCAACACACAAGGGAAGGGTGCTATGCACCTGGGAGCTCTTTTACCTTTTTTTTTTGTTTTTGTAAAAGTGCCCCTTACAGGCTCATTTTCAAAGAACTTAGCCTCCCAAAGTGCTTTGAAAATATGCCTCTTAGGGTGCCCGGTTAGTGTCCTGGCATGTGAGGGGGACCAGTGCACTACAAATCCTGGCCCCTCCCACGAACAAATGCCTTGGATTTATTCGTTTTTGAGCTGGGCACTTTCATTTTCCATTATCGCTGAAAAACAAAAACGCCCAGCTCACAAACTGTCGAATAAAACATGGAGGTCTATTTTTTTCGAAAATACGGTTCGGTCCGCCCCTTCACGGACCCGTTCTCGGAGATAAACACCCATGGAGATAGACGTTTTCGTTCAATTATGCCCCTCTATGTAGTCACACTGCTTGCAGCTTTCTATCAGTCTTGCTGCTGCATTATGAATCCCTCAGGTATAAACTTAGATTGTGAGCCCTCCTGGGACAGAGAAATATCTAGTGTACCTGACTGTAACTCACCTTGAGCTACTACTGAAAAAGGTGTGAGCAAAATCTAAATAAATAAATAAAGATTCCATTCAGAATCTCAAAGAATAGCAACATTCCATGTAGAACCCCAAAGAATATCAAGATTCTGGAATCCTAAAGAGTGACAAGATTCCATGCAGAATTTCAAAGTGTAACAACATTCCATGTAGAATCCTAAAGAATAACAAGTGGAGGAGTGGCCTAGTGGTTAGAGCAATCCAGAGGTGGCCAGTTCAAATCCTACTGCTGCTCCTTGTGATCTTGGGCAAGTCGCTTAACCCTCCATTGCCTCAGGTACAAACTTAGATTGTGAGCCCTCCTGGGACAGAGAAATATCCAGTGTACCTGAATGTAACTCACCTTGAGCTACTACTGAAAAAGGTGTGAGCAAAATCTAAATAAATAAATAAACTGAGGCTGGTGCAAACCTTTTGAAGTTAGACCAGTCTGGAGAGCATACAGTTGTGGCAGCTATCCAGTGTGTGGCAATACTCAGACTGCTAACCAGATATTTTTATTTATTTATTTGTTGCATTTATATCCCACATTTTCCCACCTATTTGTAGGCTCAATGTGGCTTACATAGTACCGGAGAGGCCTTCGCAGGCTCCGGTGTGAACAAATACAGGGTGATGTTGTGGTAACATAGTAACATAGTAACATACTAGATGACAGCAGAAAAAGACCTGCACGGTCCATCCAGTCTGCCCAAGATAAACTCATATGTGTATACCTTACCTTACCTTGATTTGTACCTGTCTTTCTCAGGGCACAGACCGTATAAGTCTGCCCAGCAGTTTTTCCTGCCTCCCAACCACCAGTCCCGCCTTCCATCACCGGCTCTGGCACAGACCGTATAAAAGTCTGCCCTCCCCTATCTTCGCCTCCCAACCACCAACCCCTCTTCCCCCCACCTGCTCTGCCACCCAATTGTAGCTAAGCTTCTGAGGATCCATTCCTGCTGCACAGGATTCCCTTAGGCATATCCCACGCATGTTTGAATTCCGTTACTGTTTTCATCGCCACCACCTCCCGCGGGAGGGCATTCCAAGCATCCACCACCCTCTCCGTGAAAAAATACTTCCTGACATCTTTTCTGAGTCTGTCCCCCTTCAATCTCATTTCATGTCCTCTCGTTCTACCGCCTTTCCATCTCCAGAAAAGATTCGTTTGCGGATTAATACCTTTCAAATATTTGAACGTCTGTATCATATCACCCCTGTTCCTCCTTTCCTCCAGGGTATACATGTTCAGGTCAGCAAGTCTCTCTTCATACGTTTTGGAACGCAAATCCCATACCATCCTCGTAGCTTTTCTTTGCACCGCTTCCATTTTTTTGACATCCTTCGCAAGGTACGGCCTCCAAAACTGAACACAGTACTCCAGGGGGTAAGATCAAGTTCATGTGGCACAGCCACATTCGGGAATCGGAGAACGGAAGAGTTGTGTTATGTCCATTACGTGCTTTAGTTTGGTTGTGTTGCTGAGATTAGGCATTTAAGTTGGATCAGTAGGGTATGCCTTTTTAAACAGGTTGGTTTTTAGTGATTTCCGGAATTTTAGGTGGTCGTACGTCGTTTTCAAGGCTTTTGGTAATGCGCTCCACAGTTGTGTGCTTATGTAGGAAAAACTAGATGCGTAAGTTGTTTTGTATTTAAGTCCTTTGCAGCTTGGGTAGTGCAGATTTAGGTAAGATCGTGTTGATTCGGATGTATTTCTAATTGGTAAGTTGATCAAGTCTGTCATGTAACTTGGGGCTTCTCCGTGGATGATTTTGTGAACCAGGGTGCAGATTTTGAAGGCGATGCGTTCTTTGATAGAATATGAAAACTGCTTTGTCGTACCACAGAAAGGTGGTGTATCAAGTCCATGACCCTTAGCACTAAGATATGAGTTAACAGTAGTGTGAAGGATGTTAACTGTACTCTCTAGCCAAGTAGAACTGCATTGTCCTCTGGACCACATTAAAACCTCTTCAACAAGGCATACCGCAACGACCCATCATACGAACTTTAACGCAATACTACTTTCTCTTATCCCGAATTGTGATCTCTTTATACTTGTTTGATTAATCTACTATGTCACTCATGATCTTTATGTAATACCACTTGTATCTCTCACTCTGGAATGGTGATCTCCATGACGGAACAATGTAAGCCACATTGAGCCTGCAAATAGGTGGGAAAATGTGGGATACAAATGCAGCAAATAAATAAATAAAATCTAGGTAACTTTTAAAGCAAGGCAGAAAACCCTTCTAACTACTAATTAACTCAGATAACATTTCTGAATAGAGAAAAAAATGTTAGCTGTATATTTCTGTATATTTCTCGGCGATAATGGAAACCGAGGACGCCCATCTCAGAAGCGACCAAATCCAAGCCATTTGGTTGTGGGAGGAGCCAGCATTCGTAGTGCACTGGTCCCCCTCACATGACAGGGCACCAACCGGGCACCCTAGGGGGCACTGCAGTGGACTTCAGAAAAAGCTCCCCAGGTGCAAAGCTCCCAGGTGCTGAGTCCCCCAAAACCCACTCCCCACAACTGTACACCACTACCATAGCCCTTAGGGATGAAGGGGGGCACCTAGATGTGAGTACTGTCACGATTGTGCCCATGTTTCTTGCTCTCATGCATCTTGCCACCTGGTGGTTAGACCTGGTGGCTGCGATGGACTGTCTGCTGTTTCCCATGTTCCAGAAGTCATGCCGGTCTGGTCTGGATTTTCCAGCCTTCCAGACTATCTTGGGATTTTTGGAACTAAGCAGCACCCTTACCTGGTACCTCCCTTGTATGTTGCCTTTATTAACCACCTGGAAACTTTCTACTTTGCCTTGGGAACAGAAGTCTTGAGTTGTGTCCCTGTCCCTGTTGGTCTGTTGCGGTTCCTGCCCTGAAAGCTTTCTTTGTCAGCTTGACCCTGATTATTCTACTGATTGCTGCCTGCCTTTGACCCTGCTGGTTTCCTGGTTTATTCTACTGTCTGCTGCCTGCCCAAGACCCTGCTTGTTTCCTGGTTTATTCTACTGTCTGCTGCCTGCCCTAGACCCTGCTTTATTCCTGGTTTACTACTGATTGCCGCCAGCCTATAGACTCTGTTTGGTCCCTGGTTTCCCTTCTGCTTTGCTGCCTGCCGGTAAGACTGCTTGGCTCGTGGACTATTCTCCTGCTTACTGCTTATTGCTTCTGTTGCAGTCCAGCAGCTTCAGTCCAGCTGTTCCAGTTCTGGTAGTACCAGTCTGTTCTGCCTTGCCTCCTGTTTGGGTGATTCGCCTGCCGCTGTCACTTCTCGGCAGTGGCCCAAGGGCTCACTATTCCTGACCAGCGTGACAGGTACAGTGGGTTTGTGGTGGGTTTTGGAGGGCTCACATTTACCACCATAAGTTTAACAGGTGGGGGGGATGGGCCTGGGTCCGCCTGCCTGAAGTGCACTGCAGTACCCACTAAAACTGCTCCAGGGACCTGCATACTGCTGTCATGGAGCTGGGTATGATATTTGAGGCTAGCATAGAGGCTGGAAAAAATATTAAATTTTTTTTTAGGGTGGGAGGGGGTTAGTGACCACTGGAGGAGTAGGGGGAGGTCATCCTCGATTCCCTCCGGTGGTCATCTGGTCATTTAGGACACATTTTTGTGGCTTAGTCGTAAAAAAAAAGGACCGAGTAAAGTCGGACAAGTGTTCATCAGGGACACCCTTCTTTTTTCCATTATCGGCCGAGGATGCCCGTGTGTTAAGCACGCCCCAGCCCTGGCTTTGCTATGCTTCCGACACGCCCCCGTGAACTTTGGTCGTCCCCACGATGGAAAGCAGTTGAGGACGCCCAAAATCGGCTTTCGATTATGCCGATTTGGGCGACCCTGGGAGAAGGACGCCCATCTCCCGATTTGTGTCGAAAGATGGGCGACCTTCTCTTTTGAAAATAAGCCTGATAGTCTTTGTGGCTACCAGCTGTAAATTAAAATCAATTGCAACTGAGAATAGTAGGACATTAATATTTACAAATTTCTTCTTCTTCCTCCTCCTCCTTTTCTTCTTCCTCCTCTTCATCATCCAGGTTGATCGTTATAATTAAAGGAGGATGAACTGGTCTTGAAATATTTTCCTGAGTTTTCTGTGAATCTTCTGTGAGATCAGCTGTCGTCCCTTCCTGAGTTTCTGTCTTAACATTGGTATCTAGAGGTAAAGAAACGCAATACATATCAGTCTGTACAATAGAATCTACTTAGTTAATACAGGGACCTTTTTACTAAAGGACCTTAAGTTCTTAATGCAAGGTTAGTACGTGAGAACAGGCTAAAAATGTGTTAAAGCATCTTTGATTTTAGTGTAAGTTTGATACCACATGGGGCACTGTGAAAAATAATTCTCCAGGCCACTATCCCCTGGATTCTATATAGGTCACCAAAACTTGGACACCCAAATTTGAATGTGGATCTCGGATCCATGCACAAACTAATTAATTAATTAATTAACAATCAATAATTGTTGATAATTGGCACTTATTTGAGTTTTTGCACAGATGTGCCCTGTGCACTATTCTATAAAATGCACACCTTCATTTTATAGCATGCAACTTGAAAAGGGGGCATGGGTGGGGGTCAAGGGTGTTCCCAGAAATTAAGTGCATTGTTATAGAATAAGGTCATTTATGCGCCCAACTGCCATTAACTTGTACATCAGCATTTAAACCAAGTTTCAGAAGCATTAAGTTGAGCGCCCACAGTTAGGTGCAAGATCTGCACCAAACCAGCATTCCATAAAGGGCGCTCCATGCAGAATATTAGTTTAGCGTGAATTCTCCCAGCACCATTTATAGAGTCCCCTCCTATGTTCTCTCAATTCACGTCTGTCCCAGTGCCATAGAACAGCATCACCTACTTGTGTGCCTGACTCAATCCTGCTTGTTGACAGAAAATCCAAGATGACGTTTTTGTATCCGTTTTGGATTTTTTTTCAGATTTTACCCAGTCAAATGCAAAGAAGCTGGAGAGGAAAGGACCTAATCCAGTTCAGTGATGGCAATGAGGGAGCAGAAAGTGGCAGAGGACCAAGAAGTATGAGGCCTATTTTTTTGTGGTTCAGCCGAATGGGTACTTTTGAGACCCTTTTACAATGCCATGGTAAAGCTACCGCAGTGTTGTCATGCATCAAATCAGGACTACCGCAGGATAGGTGATAGTTCCCACCCCCAGTACGTGCCATCTCCAGCGTGACAAAAATATATATATTTTTTGTATTGCCAGGGCTTACCCCCAGAAGTGACTGCATGCCAATCCCTGTGATTAGCGCGGGGCCATTTCTTTTTTGTTTTTTTGGCCGAAAACAATCTTTTACCTGCTGTGGTATAAGGGGGCCTTGGCATGTGGCAAATCCACACACTGAAGCCACCGCATGCCCTCTTTCACCGCAGCTTGGTATAAAGGGTCCTTAGAGAGATACACCCACAGAATGAACATAAGAACGTATGAATAGCGATATTGGGACAGACCAATGGTCCATCTTGCCCAGTATCCTGTTTCCAACAGTGGCCAATCCAGGTCACAAGTACTTGGCACAAACCCAAATAGTACATGATCCATGCTACCAATCCAGAGTTTCTCCACCAAATGCAGCATATTCCCTGCTAGAATGCTGATATCCTTTGCCCTGTAAATTTAGGGCCCCTTTTAATAAACCAGGCTAGCGATTCCTGGTGCGGCAAAACTGACTAAGCCCATTCACTTTGAATGAGCTTTGTTGGCATTACTGCGTGGGAATCGCTAGTGTGGTTTGGTAAAAGGCCGTTAATCTTTGTATCGTAACATGAATAACGTAACTGTACTGCCCTCCGTGATAAATCAAATGTAGGTGAAAAACAAAAAATGTGCATAGATATCATCACATTATTTTATGAACCAAGGGAACAGAAGCAAAACGAAATCCATTGATCAATGATTCTTTAAGTGGAAATGTCACTAGATGAAGACACTTGAGGACACCAATGGAGGTTCTCACATACGTATATTGTTAAAGGAAGATGTTCTGGCAACATTGCATATTTGCAGACCCTATCGATGTGCTGTGAAAATAGTCGAGCCATCTTATAATATTATTTTTTTTGTAAAACATGGTGAATGATAAGAGGCAGGATTATACTTACTGCCACTGGGCGGCAAAAAAAGTCCATTTATGCAACGGGGTTTGCTGTGATGGAAGCAACAACTGATCTTCGTACAGCCAGAGGGCTGATTTTCCCAAAAACATGGGACTATGCCACACGGCTTCTACAAGAAAGAAAAATACAATGGACCGTTTTCAGAATCAAGGCGTGAGAGAAAGTGATCATAGAAGTAATTCCATTAGAACATTACTAAATACGTTTTTTCTATGTTGTGGTTTTGAGAGATTGGTAAACCCAATGTAGTTTTAAGTGGCTGCTGAGACATCTCCCTCATGACAGCAATATTTAAATTGAAGGAGGACGGAGGATTCTATTTCCTGCTGTTTTTCAGAGAGGTACTTAGTACCCTCAATTTGATAAACTGAAGGGGGAAGTTATCAATGTGGACTAACATTAAGACATTCTAATAACTGGGGTTAACTTTACAATAGCAACTAGGTCTCATTGCATGAAATGGGACCTTATGATTTAGAGGTACAATAACACATTTTAATGGTAGCCTTCATTGATCTTCCCCCTTAATTTTTCATAGGTACCTACAAATCATTTTGAGCACTTTTACCCTTGAAGAATATATTGTAGGAGGCCGAGGCACTTCTTCCACCAGATAGGTAGAACAACCCATGCAGAAGCACCATTCTAATGCAACTCCTTTCTTTCCCTTTTGCCTAGAGATCCCTCTCCATCCCACCCCCATGAACAATTTTATAGCCTTGCCCCTTGTCAACAAACCCTGTCACCATCCTACATCCCAACATATATTCCCTCCAGTCCCCTTTGACTTTTCTGGGTTGATTGGGCAAGAGCAATTGGGTACTGCTCATGCCCAAACAATGCAGAGGCTGTGCTTCGGTAATTGGGGGTGGGGGAGGGCCTCTGGAAGGTGGGTAGGGGACAGGCTTTGTTGACAGGGGGTGAAGAATTAGGTTGGAAAGTCAACACCACCACTTAAATTTGCCCCTGCCTTTCACCAACATCAGCTATAGGGAAACATCTAAACATTTGAGTTTGCTTTAACAAAATGCAAATCCATAACATCTCCTAGTGAGTTCTAAACTTGACAAAACTGAAATACTTACTGTTTAGTTTAAGTCCTCTCGATTTGGCCAGAGAACAAGGAGAGTGGAAGGACGCTATCACATCACTAATCTATTCTAAAGGTTATCAATTTCAGTCAAAGGACCAAGAAGGGACTGTCAACACATCTCTTAGATCTTATATTTGATCTGACTGTGAATAAGGAAATTACTATAGAGAAGTAAGCTAGTGTTAGAGCAATGGCTGAGAATCAGGGAACCCCGGCTTCCAATCCTGTTGATGCTTCTTGTAATCTTAGGCACGTCAATTCACCCTCAGGTACAAAATAAGGTCTATAGAGTTACGAACATTCTTAATGGGCTTAATGACCTAGCTCTTAGATTGTAAACCCTCTGAAGACAGAGAAATTCCTAATGTACCTGAATGCAGCTCAACATGAGCTACCATGAAAAGACATGAAGTAAATCCAAGTAAAAAAAAAAAAATGTTTAATCCACCATATTTTGTGTTCTGTTACAGGCTGGGAATTGATATGTCCTGATTCCATTTCATATGCAATTCACAGTTCCATTTGGTGGGTGGGTGCCACCTAACTATTTCTACCACTGTTCAAGATGACCATGTGGAAGAGTGACTGATGCAAATCAACAATTACAACACAAGATATTCTGCTAACGGCATGAACAATTCTACCTTAGAGCCAATATAGGGGATTCATTTCTACCTGCGTTTCCATGTGCCTAAATTTACAAAGAGGGCGTACACATGTTCCCTCTCTCCACAGTGAGCACACGGTTTCACTGCCAAGGGCTGCTTCACAGTGACGGAATCGACAATGGGATCCCTATAAAGTCACACACACAAAAAAAATAGAAAATGCACACAGTATTGTTACAGATTATTTATTAAGGTTTATAATACATGTACATTCATATTCAACATAAAAACTAGCTTAATCTATACCACGTGTACTTAAAATATGTCTGATCTGGTCATTATTACAGATTTCAACTTTTTTTTTACATACACTGACACTTTAATCTGAAGAGCAAATTTCTATTAGTCTCTTTATTATCTTCAATAGTGCAGTGAGGGTTTTGTGTACAAGGAATTCATCAAAACATAGCTCAACAAAGGCATGGAGGGTAACTGGCAGTTAGAACCATAAACAAAAGCATGATGGTGGAGGACCTGCAACCATATTACTGGGCAGACTAGATGGGCCACTCTAGTTTTTATCTGCCATCATCTACTATGTTATGTTTACTAGATTAAGGGGTCCTTTTACAAAGGTGCGCTGAAAAATGTCTTGCGGTACTGTAGGCGCTGGTTTTGGGTGCGCGCAGATCCATTTTTCAGCGCACCTGCAAAAAATGCCTCTTTTTTTTGCTGAAAATGGACGTGTGGCGAAATCAAAATTGCTGCGCGTGCATTTTGGCTCTGAGACCTTACCGCCAGCCATTGACCTAGCAATAAAGAATTCGGGCGGTAATGACCTATGCCTGTCAGATGCCACTTGGTGCGCGTCTGCTACCCATGCCAGAAAATAAAAAATATTTTTCAGACATGCGTAGCGGATGCCTGCCAAAATTGAAATTACCGCAAGGGCCACGCGGTAACCGGGCAGTAACTCCAATCTGGCGCACGTAGGCGCCTATGCAGCTTAGTAAAAGGGGTCCTAAACTTGTGAATTTATAGCTAAATGTGAAAAACCAAACAACCATAAATAATGTGGTATTACTGTTACCAATATTGGTTATGGGCTAAGATTAAGTATCTCTATAAGGGGTGTAGAAGAACTCAGCCTTCAGCACAACCTATTCATGAAAATAAACATGGAAGGGGAAGGGATATGGTTTTACAGAGATGCCAAGTTACCCAGTTCCAGGCTGGAGATTTTGGTCAGTCCTGAATTTATGACCATTCTATCCTGTTGCATTATGGGACTTGCAGCCCTGAATTCAATGGGCAGGATGAAGTACTACATATCCCACACTGCTTTAGGGATGTAAGTTCAAAACCAGGGCTGGCCAAAGAGTCTCCAGCCTTGAACTGGGTAACTTGGCAATCTCTGGATTTAGCTTACGCCTTTTCAGATGCTGAAAATATTTCAATGCCTTACTAGTACTACTGCCTGCTGGTGGTTAAGTCACAAGGCTCATTTTGAAGATCTTGGACAAGGGCAGAAGAATCCTTCTTGTGGACTCTTCCAACTGGTGTGAAGAAAACCACACTGTCCTACTGGGAAGAATCCCTGTTCTTTCCTGCCTTGAGAACTGGAAAACACAGCCTCCAGAAGCCTCATACTTGCCCCCTGGTCAATCATACTTTCAAAGACCACCTCCGGCCCCCCCTCTTCCTGGAATATGCAACACTTTGTCTACCAGCATACTAAAGTAATCTTCCCCACTTAGGATGATTCCCTTTTTATAACCTATAACCAAAAAAAATACCTTATTAGAGGCCATAAGGATCTCTATATAAAACAAGATCTCCAGAATAAGCCCTTGGACTTAACCACTGGTGGGCAGCAGTGAGGTGCAGAAAAGTTTTCAACATACAGCATTCAGGGGAAATTTCACGAAGAGGTTGGGCCTATAAGCAATACTGGAAATAGTAATTTATTTATTTATTTGTTACATTTGTACCCCACATTTTCCCACCTATTCGCAGGCTCAATGTGGCTTACATAGTACCGGAGAGGTGTTGGTAGACTCCGGAGTAAACAGTTACAAATACAAGGTTAAGTAGAGGTAGGAAAAGGTTTATGTGGTGGGACCACATGATGGAAGTCAGGAGCAATTTCATCTTCAACGAAGTACTGATTTGCAAAGGCAGAAAAGGGACATGCAACACTGCAGTATGTCCAAATAGCAAAGGAGCGTGTTTTTGGGCATGCTTGGGCGGGACTAGGGTGGGCCCACAATCAAGATGTCCAAGAACAATTACCGAAGGGGAAGAAACGTCCATGTCTAAAAAAGAAGGATGTCTTTATTTAGACTTGTTTCAGGCACATCCTGGGCACAGAAAGGTGCCCTGATTGAGCAGCTCTCCACTGCAGGGATTAACTCATAATGCCTCCTTAATCCCCCAGTGGCCTGCTCTTCCCATCCCTATCCTCAAAAAGTGAAGCTAAAAGGGGATACCAGGTTCTATGACAGCTTCACGTCTTATGGACATTCTTAGCAAAGCGGAGGGTTCTTTTACTAAGGTGCGCTGAAAAATGGGCTGCAGTAGTGTAGATGCGTGTTTTGGGCACATGCAGAATTATGTTCAGCACATCTAGAAAAAAATGCCTCTTTTTTTAATTGCCGAAAATGGACGTGCGGCAAAATCAAAATTGCCGCGCGTTCATTTTGGGCTTGAGGCCTTATTGCCAGCCATTGACCTAGCGGTAAAGAATCTGGGCGGTAATGACCTACGCGCACCAAATGCCACTTGGCACATGTCTGTTACGCATGCCTGAAAATAACAAATATTTTTCAGACACGCGTATCGGACGTGCGCCAAAAATGAAATTACCGCAAGAGCCACGCAGTAGTCGGGCAGTAACTCCATTTTGGAACGCGTTGGGCGCATGTAGACGCTTATGTAGCTTAGTAAAAGGGCCCCCCAAAAAGCAAGTTTGAGAAGTAGCCTAGTGGTTAGTGCAATGGACTTTAAATTAAGGGTCCCAGGTTCAAATACTCTTTTTTAACTGTGAGCCCTCCAGATACAGGAAAGAAAACCTACAGTGGAAGAGTGGCCTAGTGGTTAGGGTGGTGGACTTTGGTCCTGGGGAACTGAGGATCTGAGTTCGATTCCCACTTCAGGCACAGGCAGCTCCTTGTGAGTCTGGGCAAGTCACTTAACTCTCTATTGCCTGCTACATTGAGCCTGCCATGAGTGGGAAAAAGTGCGGGGTACAAATGTAATTAAAAAAAAAAAAAAGCCACCTGTGCAAGCCTGGAGGCTATTCAAGTGGTGTACAGAATGTATTTTTCTGTTCCTAGAGGGCTCACAATTATAGTACCTCTCCACTCTTGTCTCCCCCTACGTCCCCCCTCGAGTACTCCGTCCTGTAGATAAATCTCTCTTATCCGTCCCTTTCTCCTCTACTGCTAATTCAAGACTCCGTTCCTTTTATCTCGCTGCACCTCACGCCTGGAATAGACTTCCCGAGCCTGTACGTCTAGTCCCCGTCTTTGGCCGTTTTCAAATCAAAACTCAAAACTCACTTCTTTACCACTGCTTTTGACTCCTAACTTACTTGCCCTGTCCCTTATCCTCACCTCTCTATTCCCTTACCCTTAATTTTTCTGTCTTTGTACTGTCTTATCTAGATTGTAAGCTCTTTGAGCAGGGACTGTCTTTGTGTATGGTGTACAGCGCTGCATATTCTTTGTAGCACTATATAAATGATAAGTAGTAGTAGTATGTAGTAAAATAAAAGAGTTAAAGTGGGATTTGAACTTGGGTCCCTTGGTTTAAAGTTTACTGCAGTAGCCACTAAGCCCCACTATGCAGGGACATCTCTGTGGCCATTTTTCTAAGAATGCTGCCAGACATCATTATCCCTGCTTTATTGCCATTCATATGTTGGACATTCGTCTGTAAATTAGTTGTTCATGCTGAATGTCCTCAGCATACGGGTGTCCATCTCAAATATTTTTGAACAGGAAATGCTGACGCATTTCCTATTGGAAAATACATGCGAGATGGACATCCGTTTTACATAAGAGCAGCCATACTGGGTCAGACCAATGATCCATCTAGCCCAGTATCCTAATTCCAGCAGTGGCCAATCCAGGTCACAAGTACCTGGCAGAAACCCAATTAGTAGCACCATTCCATGCTACCAATCCCTGGGCAAGCAGTGGACATTAAGAGCTGGATGTCTCTATTCTGATTTGGATGTCCTTTCAAAAATGCTCCTCTTTGTTACTATTGCATTACATCCTAATAAACACATTTGGGAATTCACATTAATGAGTTTAACATAATAAAATGCTAGATAATAATAATATGCTAGATAATGGTAGATCTGTGGTTCTCAACCTGTGTTGGGACACACTGGTGTGTTCCCATGAGGTGGTGGGGGGGGGGGGGGTCTCAAAATATTTGGTGTACATAGCAAGCCTGTGTTTCCTTTATAACCATCAGTGCCTGCAAGCTGGGGAGACCTGCAATCTTGAGTCAGGTTCTTAAAATTCTCATAACTGCTTCCCCACTAACCCCAATAATAACTGCTGCCTCCAGCCCCAACTGAAAATGTTGCAGGTCTGTCCATAGGTTTTGTTTGCTATGTAGTTTCTGAGTAGCATATTTGCAGGTTTTTGTGTTGCTTTTCACAATATCAGGCAGTGGAGGGATTTTGTGTTGCTGTTACTGAGGTGGCACCAGAATTTGAATATATATATCTGTTTGGTTGTATAAGTAAGAAATCTGGGAGTGATGTGTTGCATACAGTTATTTTTTATATGGGGTAGGCAAATTCATACTAAACTCAGTCAAACAATGAAATATTTAGGCATGATTTCTTCAGCTGTGAATTTTAGTGTTCGGTGTGTCACATTGCATGAACTTTGTCAGGTGTGTCACAAGAGAAGGTTGAGAACCACTGTAGTAGATAAAAACTGAAAAAGCCCATTTCATCTGCCCAGAAAGGTGTGTAGACTTGTAACTGCCATTCATTGCAGGGTATTAACCACATTGCAGGGTATTAACCATACCTTTGTTGGGCTGCTCATGCATTTATTCAGGGTGGTAATGGCTGAAGTAGGAATGGTTACTGTAGCGTACAGAAGGTTTTGCCTATTCCCAAGAGAGACCTTGGGAGTGTGGTCAACCAGGCAATGGGTGAGAAGCTGCACTCTCCAATGATCAAGGGAGCACTTCTCAGTAGAAGAGCATGTGGTTATCCTCACACCAGTTGGAAGAGACCTGAGGAGGGATTCATCTGTGCCTTCTCCAACAGGGTGAATATTCCCAGGTCATGGGTCATGGGGTTTGTCTTGGCAATAGCGTTCACCTACAAGACATCTGATTGTATTTTTTTTCTCTCCTTTCAAACAGGCAGGGGAGAATTTCTGTGCTTTTCAGGGGGCAAGGAAGAAAAAAATCCCATTGAGAATGTTAAGGCGGCCAAGTTTCCTTCTATATGCTCAAATTTGACAATTGGATTTCAACTAGATGTGATGTACTTGGCACTTAAGAACTGTGTATTCGTTAAAGATTGAGACTGGAGAGTTTACAAATTATATTTCTTCATTTTTGTCTCATCCCTTTCAAACTGTTCTGTTCTTTTTTTGTCAGTAAACTTAATTTGGTTTGCAACAATGACATCCAGGTGTGAAGTGAAATAATGTTATCTCTTAACTTTGGCCTCACAGCTATTGCTGTTCTCACCCCATGATCCAAATTCCAGATGCTGCAATTAGTGGAGAACTTTTACACTGCAGCCTATTGAAGATTAACCTTCTTACCTCTACTAGAAGAGCCCTAAGACAAATAAGGGCAGGGCTTTTTTTTGAGGGGGTACTTGGGGGTACCAGCACCTTTTCCATTGTCTGCTACAATTGACCCATGGACCCCAAGTTTTAATGAAAGAGCTCAGGCTCTACACACTAATTCTGCCTTGTCATAGGTTCTGTGACTGGATGCAGGGGGCCTGGCTATTGTGGGGTGAGTCCCTCAGTGATCACCCCACCCCTGAAGGGTGGCCTGGCATTTGAGTACCGGCACCTTTTCCACTGTCTGCTAAAATTGGCCCATGGTCCCCAAGTTTTAATGAAAGAGCTCAGGCTCTACACACCAAGTCTGCTTTGTCATAGATTCTGTGACTGGTTGCAGGGGCCTGGCTATTATGGGGTGGGTCCCTCAGTGATCACCCCACCCCTGAAGGGTGGCCTGGCATTTGAGTACCGGCACCTTTTTCTTAGAAAAATCACACTGAATAAGGGTTACACTTTGAACTGGACAAACATGAGTGACATCTATAAACTTGTGGTTTCACTTCATCTGCGTAAATTGTATTTCTGATTGTAAGGCGACATTCAAAATATTTGTGCAATTAAAGGTGTTTATAAGTGACTACAGAGCATAATTGACAGACTACGCACTACGGCAAGACTCCAAGGTTAAGACAGAGTCGTTGAGAAAAAGTTGCAGAGTACTGCTGTAAATAACTAAGATACCCTTATTGGATTCCGGCAATACAATTGATACTAAAAATCCATAAATGCTTAACTAAAAGCAAGTTGAACAACGTCTATGGAAGAGGTCCTATTCCAGGATTTAATTCATGGTGCTCAGTCCATTTGAGGCTAGAATCCCATTACCTAGTGCTCATAGCTCATGAAGGATGTCAATGTCCGAGTGTCATTTACCTCATGATTAAAATTACACTTGGCCCAGGTGCTGTGTAATTTGGACAGAAAACTACCGTAACAGCTTTGTTGCTGGTGGGCAGAAATTTTTTTTTGTTACTATAGATGGCAGTCTAAGTTGCTTTAGTTCCCCCCCCCCCCCCTCCCCAATCATCATAGCGGTCAGAAAGACTTGGGCAGGTTCTGAGGGTGGAAAATCAGGAGTCAGAGGACAATGACTTTTTAGAGAAAGCAGCAACATCTATATATATAAAAGGCACCACTGAAGCCTCCAGCCGGAAGTGTGAAGCGCCAGAGATATCCGGTTTCCCCATGAGTGAAGGAAAACAGCACGGCAGGAAATCCCACGAAACAGTGAAGGACTCAGAGGGGGGAGGGGAGGGAGATGCCCTCACTCTCTCTGTAACAAAAACACAGAACAGCAGCAAACAACACTGAAGGACTGGACTCGGAGGGGGGAGGGGGGAGAGAGAGAGGGCAGAGGGCAGGGACACACACACTCCCACATGCACACTCTGAAGATAACCTTGCTAGCCCCCGTTTCATTTGCAACAGAAACGGGGTCTTTTTACTAGTATAATAATAATAGCAACAAGGGAAAAATCAATGTTGCTTAAACGTTCCTATCTTGAAGGCAAAGAAAGATTATCTATATAGTAGACGGTGCTAAACCATAAGGCCTACACTACAGTTAAGTTGGAGAACGCATGCTACTTTCGCCTACTTTTTTTAAATTCAGGAATCACGCTCTTGCATGATATGTACATTTCTAACGTGATTAGGCCATGAAACTACATTTTCCTGGAAAATTTTTTGTTTCCAAATGTTCATTACTAGTTAAACAAATGCTGTCTGAGGGGTATCAAAGCACATCCTCCTGCTGATGATACAGGGTACGTAACTAAACGTTGTAAACAAGTGTAAATAATACAATACCTTTAAGCAAGTGGAATAAAAATAGAAATAGCAGTCATTCCCAACTTCTGCCATTTTCACCTTGTTCTCTCTAATCCAGTGTCCTTATACCAGACTGGTATAAATGTAAATTTAAGGATTATGACAGTGCTAGAGGAAGCTAACCAACTCTTAATACAGAAAAAGTAGACATCAAGCTACTAATTCTTGTTTTCGTTTGCTTAAAAGCACTCTAGTAGCCAAAAACTGAATTCTAGAATTATTATTACTAGTGTTATTAGCTTTTGTAAATCAGACGATACCTCTTCAGGCTTGGAGAGATGCTGAAAGTGGTTGCTAGTCATCACAAGCACAACCCAGAGTTTTGCCAATTGTTACCTTGTCTATTATGACATCAGCACGAGTGACATCACACATCCTTACAGATTAGTGGTTTAACTCCTATGGCTACAATTGTAGGGCTTTTTTTTCCTAAAGTGGTATATTTTTTATGTAATAGGTCAAATATAAGCAGAACATTTGCGCACAACGTTGGAATGCATGGAACTTTCCGGAGGTTACTGAAAACGAACTTATTCAACAAGACCTATAATAAGAATTCTTCATAAAAAACTCATTTCACATCTATATTAGAACTGTCATTTTTTTTTACCCTTTACATAGCTTGTAATGTATTATTTTTTTATTTCTAATTCTCATGAATTCCATTTACATTAATTGAAATAATACTATGTTCTTATTTCGCTAATGATGACTGTCATGGCGGTATAATATAAGCCACATTGAGCCTGCAAAAAGGTGGGAAAATGTGGGACACAAATGCAGTAAATAAATAAAATAAATATTTGAATGAGGGTTCAAATGATGGAGAGTGTTAATACAGTTAATTACATGGGGGTGATATTCCACCTTTGATAGCAAGCGGCTAGTAAGCCACTTCCAGCTGCGGGCTGACCTAACCCCGGATATTTAATGCTGAGGCATGCGCGGTTCTGGCACTGAATATCTGGGTACGTGTGCTGACCTGGGAAGCAGTCAATATTCAGACCAGTGCCTGGTTTGCTCACTACATAATGTTAGGACAGCCTTTTTGCTGCCCTAATTTCTTTATGCACTCTCTTAGCCAGTTTGGGCTAGATTCTATATATGGAACCGTAAAAATTGGAACTGATAAAGCATATGCCTAGGAGTATTCTATAAACCGTGCCTAACTTTAGGTGTGGTTTATGGAATACGCCTAGGGCTCGTCCACGTGACTAAATCTAGTTGCGGGAATTTACGCGTACTAAAACTTAGTGTAAATTACACTGACTAAGGTAGGTGCGGAGCGGTTATGCGCACATAATCTTTAGTAATACCCACAATCCACCCATTCCACGCCCCCTTTTTGGCAGCATGCATTAGAACTTACGTGCATCGCTTTATAGAATACACTTAAGTTGTGTGTGAATTCTAATTAAAGACAATTAGTGTCAATAATTGACTGTTAATTGGCAATTATCAGCATTGATAATTAAGTTGCACACACAATACAGAATACAACCTGAATTGCGCACAACTTGTCGCACTATATAAAATCTGGGGGTTATCGGATTTCAGCAGGGATGGGTGGGAACAGGTTAGATTTCTGTCCCTGTGCAACTCTCTACTTCAAACCTTCCACTGCCAGCTCCGAGCTGGCAATATTTTTTCCAGCCGTAAGAGCAGGATTTGTTTGTGTGCTGTTCTCTGACCATTGGGAATGCATAGCAAATGATGTAATTAACATATTTATTTATTTTATTTATTTATTGCATTTGTATCCCACATTTTCCCACCTATTTGCGGGTTCATTGTGGCTTACAATACATTGTATTGATGGAAGTACAATCTGTTACAACATAATTATGGTTACATTATGAGGCGTTAAATTAAAACAAGTCCCTGTATCGTTAAAGAGAATAAAACAATGGCAAAGAACAACAAAACAATAGAAGAACACCGGATCCTGATTGGGCAGCAGAGCGATAGCAAGAGATGGTTCGGGTATAATATTTTCTGTTTTTTACCTGTAGATTAGGTTTAAGCGTGTAAGATTGCGGGGGATAGAAGTACGGAAGAGGATGTATTGATGCATTGCTAACAGTGTGTGTGGACCTCATGTGTTTTGATCCTTTCGATATATTTTTTCAAAAAGATGGGTCTTTAGTAGTTTGCGGAATTCGGTTAATTCGTGGATCGTTTTCAGATTTCGTGGTAGTTTGTTCCAGAATTGTGTGCTCATATAAGAGAAGGTTGACGCGTGCAGCACTTTGTATTTTATGCCTTTGCAGTTAGGGAAGTGGAGGTTTAGGAAGGTTCGGGATGATCTTTTAGCGTTTCTGGGTGGTAGGTCTATTAAGTCAGACATGTAGGCTGGGGCTTCACCGTGAATGATTTTATGGACTAATGTGCATACTTTAAAAGTGATGCGTTCCTTGAGTGGGAGCCAGTGTAGCTTCTCTCGTAAGGGTTTCGCACTTTCGTATTTTGGTTTCCCGAATGACTACATTTAAAATGCAATTTGTGGCCATCTCTGCTGCACAGGTTGTTTCCCACGCTAAAGCCCTCTAAGCGTTCCATGCAGATTTATATGTTTACTATTCCTGTGCCAACTGGGCTGACCTTACTGCTGGCAGTAGCTTTTGGGAACTGGGCTGTTGGAATAGATAAGGGGAATCAGCGAGGGCAGGGGCTTACATTCAATGTGGAATTAATCACCATGAGTTAACAGTTTCAGATGTGGAATAATTAACACCTCTTCAATGCAGTTAACGCTTGAAAAGTTTATTGTCTTTGAGTTAACTGCATGGAATATATATTTTTTAGCAATTGTAGAACATCTGTAGCTGATGCGGCATTGCTGGAAAAAAGTGCTAGCTTGGAGCATAAGAAAAATTTTAAACAGACCTGTATCCCCAGCCTCTGCTTCCTTTTCACCTTTGGCTTCCTCCATCCCATCATTATTTAGATTTTGCTCACACATTTTTCAGTAGTAGCTCAAGGTGAGTTACATTCAGGTACTCTGGATATTTCTCTGTCCCAGGAGGGGTCACAATCTAAGTTTGTACCTGAGGCAATGGAGGGTTAAGTGACTTGCCCAAGATCACAAGGAGCAGCAGTGGGATTTGAACCGGCCACCTCTGGATTGCAAGACCAGTGCTCTAACCACTAGGCCACTCCTCCACTATAGCAACATTCCATGCAGAATCTCAAGTAGTAGCACATTCCATATAGAATCTCAGATAATATCAACATTCCATATAGAAATAGTAGCAACATTCCATGTAAAATCTCAGATAGTTGCTCAAATAATTTATTTGGATTTTGCTCACACCTTTTTCAGTAGTAGCTCGAGGTGAGTTACATTCAGGTACTCTGGATATTTCTCTGTCCCAGGAGGGGTCACAATCTAACTTTGTACCTGAGGCAATGGAGGGTTAAGTGACTTGCCCAAGATCACAAGGAGCAGCAGTGGGATTTGAACCAGCCACCTCTGGATTTCAAGACCGGTGCTCTAACCACTAGGCCACTCCTCCACTATAGCAACATTCCATGCAGAATCTCAAGTAGTAGCACATTCCATATAGAATCTCAGATAATATCAACATTCCATATAGAAATAGTAGCAACATTCCATGTAAAATCTCAGATAGTTGCTCAAATAATTTATTTGGATTTTGCTCACACCTTTTTTAGTAGTAGCTCGAGGTGAGTTACATTCAGGTACACTGGATATTTCTCTGTCCCAGGAGGGGTCACAATCTAACTTTGTACCTGAGGCAATGGAGGGTTAAGTGACTTGCCCAGCAGTGGGATTGGAACTGGCCACCTCTGGATTGCAAGACCAGTGCTCTAACCACTAGGCCACTCCTCCACTTAGATGTCTCAACTGATTTCATCATTATCCTCTTTATGCTGATCACTGCTATGATGGTCTTACCCTCTACAGGGTGATAACCTGGAAATGGGAAACTAGAAAACAGATCCTGAGAGCTCCATGACTCATATTCCCTCTCTTCATCCTTACTTATGGTTTTTCCCACTTCTCCAGCCTGGAAAAATGACAGCATTCGAAAAGAAGAGAATTAAGGTACATCATCTTTGCTTATACCCTAGGCTGTCTATGAAAATATCTTATTGTAAGTAGCATACTTTGTATTGTTGTTTCTATATATTTTTACTGCTATAATTGTCTACTGCTTATATAAGTACATAAGCACTGCCACGCTGGGAAAAGACCAAAGGTCCATCAAGCCCAGCACTCCGTCTCCGACAGCGGCCAACCCAGGCCCCAAGAACCTGGCAAAACCCCCAAATTTAATAACGATCAATGGACTTTTCCTTCAGGAATCTGTCCAGACCCCCTTTAAACTCAGCAAGGCCAGCTGCCGTCACTACCTTCTCCGGCAATGAGTTCCAGAGTCTAACCACACGCTGAGTAAAGAAAAACTTTCTCCAATTTGTTTTAAACCTACCACATTCTAATTATGTTTGATTTATTCTTACTGTACACCTCCTTGAGTGAATTCCTTCAGAAAGGCAGTAAATAAATCCTAATAATTTCTGGAACGCTGGACACCTAGCAACAGTTGTATAGCAGCTGTACTTTGTATCTTAGCAGTTCCCTGAACCCACAGAATTGTTTCATGAAATGTATTTAGGTTCAACTCTGGCCTACTCAGTCTTGAATAACAGTGTTCTGTGAAGATGTTATATAAAAAGAAATACACATGCTTGTTTTGTTACATTTGTACCCAACGCTTTCCTGCTCATGGCAGGCTCAATGCAGCAGGCAATGGAGGGTTAAGTGACTTGCCCAGAGTCACAAGGAGCTGCCTGTGCCGGGAATTGAACTCAGTTCCTCAGGACCAAAGTCCACCACCCTAACCACTAGGCCACTCCACCATCTGGATGAGCAGTTCAGTTACAATGATCCAAGGTCAACTGTCCTGAGAATAGCAACAACAGAAGTGGCTGAAAATGCCTTATATTTATAAACAAGGTAATTACAAAAACACTTATTCTTAGTTGGTTGTACATTGTCATTGATGACTAACTGGCCATGAACATGTTGCATTGCTTATACTGTATGTGCTTATGCCTGATTGGCTGATAAGAAGGGAACTACGATATAAATTTAACAGATTTGCTGAAACAACAAGGCAGTTTTGCCATGTTGGGGAGCGAGTCTAACCAACTTCATAGTAAAACTGTTGGTGAGGCTATCCATTCATCCCTGTTTCTGTATCTGTCACACTGCAGATAAGATGGGAACAAATCCTAAAGTCTTGGACTTCTTACGATGACCTAGACCTTTAGGATATGCAAACCACAAGATGGGAACCACTGTTTCAGACGGAAAGTCTAAGATGTAAGTGTATTATTGATTGCAAATGAAAAAAAATAGCATGATATTTGCATTTCTTTGGAGTCTCTGAAAGGACAGAGTGGAGACAATATGGGTGAATCATCTGGGTTGAAAATTGATGTTCCCTGAGTGGCTAAAAGTATGTGCACAGGATTCAGAGCACGTGTACCTCATAACTGCAGAGAAAAAGGATGGAGCAATAAGTATAAAGGTGTTCCTAGATTTCCTTCTACAAGTAGGGCCACGTGGCTTGTCTAAGTAATAATCAGGATCAGAGCACTGGCAGTGATGTTGAAAGGACAGAACATTGAGAACGTGTGAGCGTTCAAATGGAAATGAGTGATACTCTTCATTAGTAAGCCTTGGCAACTGTAAAAAATAATAATTATAAAAAATATATATATATAGTTTTTTCTAGTGAAAACCGTACCGGTACTCAAATGTCAGGCCACTTTTAAGGGGTGGAGTGATCACTGAGGGACCTACCCCACAATAGCCAGGCCCCCTGCAACCAGTCACAGAATCTATGACAAGGCAGAATTTGCGTGTAGAGCCTGAGCTCTTTCATTAAAACTTGGGGACCATGAGTCAATTTTAGCAGACAATGGAAAAGGTGCCGTACTCAGTACCGCCTCAAAAAAGCCCTGTGTGTGTGTGTATGTATATATATATATATATATTAGACAGATAAACATTTTTCTTTGCAGTACAAATTTACTAACTCTGGGGCTTCAGGTTCTGAGATGTTTCACAATATAAATGAGTCCAAAAGTAAATTAAAGAAATATTATTTTTCTCGGTCAGGTAAGCCTGTGACCCAACTGCAACGAACCTCTGCTCTTGACCCCCTGCAGGGTTGCTGCCTCACGTCAAGTCAACAGCACAGGCTGGTTCTGATGGTTATGCGATAAGTGCGAGTGGATTTGTTTATTATATCAGTAGCACTGGTTACTAGTTTCATGTGTATTAGATAATTCACAGTTAATCACAGGTGAAGGGAGGTTTTCATCACCTGACCAGCACATAAAAAATATTCATAAAAGTATTACCCGATGAATGAACTGCTGATCATCCACCAAGCAGCGGTGTTATCATTTGCAGCTAAGAGTGGCAAAATCTGAGGGTAATCATAAAAAAATCTTTTCATTTTACTAGTAACCTTTGCTTGAATTTATGTTATACAACAATTTGAAGATTGGCAATTTGCATTGGATTTTGTGTACCAGAGATAGAAGGATTTTTGATATTTGTATTCTGAAGGTTATTCTCTAAGGACATCAGAGCTAGAAGGTAACAAATGAAGGAAAAGCGGGACTAGTTCGGTTGATCTGGTGTGAAAGGGTAATCAAATGGATAAGGACGTTCTGCTCCTTGGGGAGGAGGAGGAGGAGGGGGGGAGAAGCAAAAGGGTCACATCTTCAAAGCCCATTTGGCGAACACATGGGCGACATACATGTCCATGCAACCAGTGTGCACGTGCACATCTCTCCCGAATACATCTTGAACAGGAATAAGTACATAAGTAATGCCACACTGGGAAAAGCCCAAGGGTCCATCGAGCCCAGCATCCTGTCCACGACAGCGGCCAATCCAGGCCAAGGGCACCTGGCAAGCTTCCCAAACGTACAAACATTCTATACATGTTATTCCTGGAATTGTGGATTTTCCCCCAAGTCCATTTAGTAGCGGTTTATGGACTTGTCCTTTAGGAAACCATCTAACCCCTTTTTAAACTCTGCCAAGCTAACCGCCTTCACCACGTTCTCCGGCAACGTCAACCTTATTTACAACTCTCAGGCACACGAGACCCCCCCCCCCCCCCGGCCCCTCTGCAGACACCACTTTCTACGGTGTAACGGTCCTGTCGCCACTCTAAAAACGTTTAACCGCATTTTATGACCAAAATTCTAAAAGATAAAGAACGATCACGGCTTTTCCATACGGCTTTACGGCAGAGCAGATAGTCCGTGGCCAAACTGAAGAGAACACATGACAGTAGCACCCCCCAAGGAACAAACTACATTTCCCAGCAGGCTTTGCACTGGAGACGACTCCGTGGCCAAACCGAAGAGAAGCTTCCACATGACAGCAGCGCAGCTGGACATCGCCAAAAAAAAACCCCCAAAACTACATTTCCCAGCAGGCTTTGTACTGGCGCAGACTGACCCGACCCCCCTTGCGTCTGCACGCACCGCGTTTTGATTGGTAGGAGGCAAGGGAGGTGGGAGGTGCCCGAAAGACGGGGCGCGCGGCGCAGAGCTGAGGCAGCTGGTTAGATGGTGCAGCGGTTATGGAGCGGCTGGGCTCGGTGCAGCAGAAAGTGGCCTGTTTGTTTGTAACGCAGGTGACGGAGGAGCCCTCGTGGAAGCGGGAACAGCAGGTACTGGAGTCAGGAGGAGGAGGAGGAGGACGGTCTCCATTCTCCTGGCTCATGCTCTGATAGGATGAAGCTCTCTCTCTCTTCCTCCCCCCAACTGTCGTCTGGGCACTGTAGGGGCGCGAGCCTGCCTGGGGTTCTCATTGGAATAGCGTTGCCACTGCTGAATGGGATGATGATAATTGTCAATAAGCCTATACTATAGTATCTGAGTTTCTGAATCTAGCATCTTGGTGTCAATTTAGTGCATTCTACAATAAAGGCTGAGTCTGGCTGAACTGGGGGAATTGTGGAAAATCATAACGTTGGTTCTAAGGGCAGAAAGCTGTCATAGTTTTATATATATATATATATATATATATATACACTAATAAAAAAGGCCCGTTTCTGACACAAATGAAACGGCGCTAGCAAGGTTTTCTTTTGCTCCCCTGCAGCCACCCATGTCCAGCGAACCTCCTCTCCCTCCTGCCACCCATGTCCAGCGACCCTCTGTCCCCTGCGCCCACTGCAGCCACCCATGTCCAGCGAACCTCCTCTCTCCCCTGCTCTCCCTCCTGCCACCCATGTCCAGCGACCCTCCTCTGTCCCCTGCGCCCACTGCAGCCACCCATGTCCAGCGAACCTCCTCTCTCCCCTGCTCTCCCTCCTGCCACCCATGTCCAGCGACCCTCTGTCCCCTGCGCCCACTGCAGCCACCCATGTCCAGCGAACCTCCTCTCTCCCCTGCTCTCCCTCCTGCCACCCATGTCCAGCGACCCTCCTCTGTCCCCTGCGCCCACTGCAGCCACCCATGTCCAGCGAACCTCCTCTCTCCCCTGCTCTCCCTCCTGCCACCCATGTCCAGCGACCCTCCTCTGTCCCCTGCCCCCCCCGCAGCCACCCATGTCCAACGACCCTCCTCTCCCCCTACGCCCACTGCAGCCACCCATGTCCAGCGACCTCCTGCCCCCCCTGCAGCCATCCATGTCCAGCGACCCTCCTCTCTCCCCTGCCCCCCCCCAGCCACCCATGTCCATGCGACCCTCCTCTCTCCCCTGTCCCCCCCTGCAGCCACCCATGTCCAGCGACCCTCCTCTCTCCCCTGCTCTCCCTCCTGCCACCCATGTCCAGCGACCCTCTGTCCCCTGCGCCCACTGCAGCCACCCATGTCCAGCGAACCTCCTCTCTCCCCTGCTCTCCCTCCTGCCACCCATGTCCAGCGACCCTCCTCTGTCCCCTGCACCCACTGCAGCCACCCATGTCCAGCGAACCTCCTCTCTCCCCTGCTCTCCCTCCTGCCACCCATGTCCAGCGACCCTCCTCTGTCCCCTGCCCCCCCCGCAGCCACCCATGTCCAGCGACCCTCCTCTCCCCCTACGCCCACTGCAGCCACCCATGTCCAGCGACCTCCTGCCCCCCCTGCAGCCATCCATGTCCAGCGACCCTCCTCTCTCCCCTGCCCCCCCCCTCCAGCCACCCATGTCCATGCGACCCTCCTCTCTCCCCTGTCCCCCCCTGCAGCCACCCATGTCCAGTGACCCTCCTCTGGACATGGATCAGCTGTGAGGCATGGTTTTTTTTTCCCCCTGGGTTCTGAAGTTGACATCATAATGCTACGGTGATGTCAGCCTGATCTACGGAGCCTAGCAGACCAACTCGGAATGAGCCACGGTCCCAGACAAGTCAGAATGTTGGAGGTGAGAATTATTATATAGGATATAGTTATCTAAAACTAGGATATAGTCATAATAAAACGTGCACATTTCCTTCTCCAAGTAAATTAAATAAATATTCTTTTTGTTGGTCAGGTAAGCCTGTGAACCAACTGCATTGAATCTCTCCTTTTGTCCTCCTGCAGAGTTGCTGCTGCAAGGCAGGTCAGCAGCAATACTTTTCCCCACTCCAGTAGTCCAGCATATCTCTTTCTTCTCTCTAACACCTCCCCAGTAGCTAACAACCCTGCCTTCCTTTTTCTACTGACCCTATGGCTATTGATCACCCTCCCAGGGGTGGCGCAAGGCCTTAACTCTCTCACCCACCCCAAGTGGCCAACATCCTCCCTTTCCTTCCCTGCACCTAGTCCATAATCTCTCCCCTTCTTCCCTCTCTGTGCTGCTGCCATCATCACCCTACCTTTTTCCTAGGTAACTACAAATGGCTTTCCAGTAGAAGCTGTGCTCACATGTTGCTTGGTCTGATCTTCCCTTAGATGCATTCCTTGTTGCGCGCGCGAGAGGGGGGGGGGGGGGACGGGACGGGGGACAGGACATGCCACAGCTGCCCCCCTTGGGGCATACTTAGTGACACTGCTAGCCCTGAATGGGAAGTTATTTATTAAGAGCATGCACGAACACCCTTATTATGTGTTATCTGCTGCATGACCCAAGAACAGTGCTGAAAACTAGCTCCCCAATGCCCAAAACAAATGGGATGAAAATTTTGTGTGCGCTAGTAAAGCAAAAGCAAGGAGGAGGAATGCGACTGACGCATTTGCACAAGAGCTGCGCTTACCGCAAATCTGTGCACATGCACCAGGCAAAACAGAAAGTACAAGTGCACGTTGGCACCCTTCCCCTGTGCCATGAAATATAAGCTCCCTCCTAAAAAAGTTTGTAGTTTATATCCCCTCCTAGAGGCTCATACCAAAGCACAGGAAAATGGGCACCAATTTCACCCCCAACTTTGCTTGGGACTCGCAGCCGTGTTTTAGTCTCACTATCAGCACTACAGACAGCACAGGCTTCTTTCTCCTTTCAAAAGAAGCCAAAAACTGGCAATTTAATGTGAAAATTGCAGGAGAAATTTTCTCCTCAAAACCTGAATGCCATCCCCGACCTGGCGGTGTGTTTTTGGCGTTATGGCAAGCATTAGTTTCTGCACTGTCTTCTGAGCATTCGGAGTGAATACCTAATCACCTCATTTGAATCCATTTCAGTGCGTTTGCACTGATCTTTGCTGTATGTTAGCAATTGCGCTGGAGCTTTTTATGCATCCTGCGCACATTAATATGCATGCAGTTCTGGCACTAGTCACTCCTAGCACTGGTGTTAGGTTTTGTGCATCGGGGGCCTTGGTTAGGCTCAGTGTGGTAGTTCTTGTATTCTTAGCATTAGAGTGGTGACTAAAATACTTTTCTTGTTTTTAGCCATTTAGAGTTCTTGCATCTGAAACTATAAATCCCAAAGCACTGGCTGCTGGTGTGCACAGTGCAATTCCAACTGAAAAAGTGGATGGGACGTGTTGTTATGTTACTACTTTTAAAGGTAAATGATGAAACAAACATCCCATTTCTACCCCAGTGCATGATGCACATCTTTGAGTGCAAGAGTGTTTCCTCCTGGTTGAAACTAGATCAGCAACTAACTGGGCATTTTCCCCTGCTTTAGATATTATTCCCCCCCCCCCCCCCCAACTTAAGTTAATATAGTCATTGCAGTGTTCTCATTTAGAGGCCAAGCAGCATCGGTCTTAAGTCCAGCCACAGTGTCACCATTGCACATCAACCAGGGTCCAGTTACTGAGCCACTGGCCAGCACTTAGGGCCCCTTTTTCTAAAGTGTGGTACATTTTTTTAGCACTTACTGGGCAAGTTGTATAATCCCCCAGGTGCAAAATATGTAGCTGTATATAATATGTAAATCCCCTTTGATTGTAACTACAGAAAGGTGTTAGCTTGGCAGAGTTTAAAAAGGGTTTGGACGGTTTCCTAAAGGACAAGTCCATAGACCGCTACTAAATGGACTTGGGAAAAATCCACAATTTCGGGAATAACATGTATAGAATGTTTGTACGTTTGGGAAGCTGCCAGGTGCCCTTGACCTGGATTGGCCGCTGTCGGGGACAGGATGCTGGGCTTTGATGGGCCTTTGGTCTTTTCCCAGTATGGCATTACTTATGTACTTATGTATCTATATTGCAAAGCCTGTTTAGTAAATGCGGGGGGTGCCCAGCATCTGCCTTACATTTAACACACAGAGTAAACACTACACGAGCCCTGCATTACGTGCATTGGCAGATAATGGGGATGAGCAATTGCACCTTATACAGCAGATTGACCCCTAGAGGCAGTACTGTGAGACTATCGCCAGGGATCAGGTCCTCCATTTTGAACTCAGGGTTGTGCGGGGACAGTAGCAAAGGGGGAGCCGCTCCCGTCCCAGACCATAATACTACCAGGAACCCAGGGTTAGTCATGGGAGGGGGGGGGGGGGTGGCTTGGCTTGGGAGGCTCAGCTTTGGGAGAGTTATATGTGTGGATAGACGCTTGCTGGAGAGTTTTGTTCTGTTAGGGGTCCTTTTACTAAGGTGCGCCGAAAAATGGCCTGTGCTGGTGTAGACGTGTATTGGACACGCGCAGGTCCATTTTTCTGTTCAGCTGGAAAATATGCCTTTTTGGGGTTTTTTTGGCCGAAAATGGACGTGCAGCGAAATAAAAATTGACGTGCGTCCATTTTGGGCCTGAGACCTTACCTCCACCCATTGACCTAGCGGTAAGGTCTCGCACATTAACTGGGCAGTAATGGTCAGGCCGATTACCAGCGTGTGCCAAAAAAATTTCCAGCACACTTAGTGGATGTGCGTAAAAAATGAAATTACTGACCAGGCCACGCGGTAGCCAGGCGATAGTTCAAAATTTACTACGCAGCTCAGTAAAAGGGCCCCTTAGTTTGCTCTCTGTCTTAATTATAAATGGGGTTCTTGTCAATCCTTGTTTATTTCTAGATTTTCTAAACCGATTAGAAAAGCCACTGAATGGGCAGTGTATCAAATTTTAAATAAACTTGGATCAGATGGGTGTGGGATGGACATAGGTTATAGCAGTCATAATTAGCTTGTGGCACCAACCTGTGCACTAACTGGCACTGGTACCCATGTGACACCCATGAACCTTCCCTCTCTAAGTTAAGCAGCAAGTGTGGGGTTTTTACTGAGTTGGCTGGGTTTATCCCGTTGTAGCTGTTTCCACTAATGGTTATCACACACAGCTTAGTGAACGGTCCCCTTTTTCTTAATTCTAACCATTATTCTTTATTAAAAATCAAATTCTAGGAAAGCCATACCTCTGGGCACGACTGGATAGAAAACCCACTAAACTAGCCGAGAAAAGGTTTAAAAAGTTCCTGTATGCAAAAGAAGACTCAAAAGGTTGGTGTTATTTGTTAGCAGTTAACAAGGGCAGTTTGCAAACAGTTTTACCAGGGTAGCTATAGGTAAAAGCCTTGGTTCAAAATCGCCTTCGCTTGTGAAAGAGTATCCATGGTGTTTCACAGCACAGATACTTCTATTTGTCCTGCAAATGGCTGGAGGAATGAGGAGATTCGTATAAATACAATTCTCTTAATTATTATGCATAAAGAGCAAAAGTAGACAAGTCTTATTGTGAAGGAGGAAAAAGCCTCAAAGAGCTCCAGACAAACAAATATATTAAGGAGATAGAAACTCTTCATCATTGGCTATGAAAAAAATCAGCAACAAAGTAGTGACTTTTTAAAAAAAAAATTTATTTGCAGTTTTTTCAGTGTTATAATGTTATAAACTTATCTTCAACAAAAGATCCATCCCTTCTCCGGTGCACATATTGTAACTCCATGGCCACACTTAGGCTGCTTCAGGGCACACAAATTACACTAGAAGAGATAAAACAGTCACTAGAAAATGGCTTCCTCTTAACGGATGGCATCGGATGCCAAACACACCTCTGGACCAATCAGAACATGAAAGCAAAAAATTGAAACAGAGGAAAAATTGTTTGTAGAAAAAATGACACCATTTAATTCTGGCATTCAGTCCATGCGGTTCCATACTTCTTAGACAGGAAATCCTGCGCTGTTCTTGCTGCAATAAAAATCTCCAGCGATCCCCATCTCTCTTGAAAGGTGCGATCCACTGCACAGAATCAAAACTGTGGCGATTTTGAACACAACAAACTGTTAAGGGTGCAAAAAATAACATCAATATACAGAAGCAATCAGCTCCCTTAAGCAGTTCATTGTGTTCAAAATCGCCACAGTTTTGATTCTGTACAATGTGTGGTTCTGCAGTGGATTGCACCTTTCAAGGGAGGTGGGGATAGCCGGAGATATTTCACATCTAAGAAGTATGGAACCGAATGGGCTGAATGCCAGAACTAAATGGTGTCAGTTTAAAAAAAAACCCAAACTTTTCTTCTGTTTCAATTTTTTGCTTTCATGTTCTGATTGGTCCAGAGGTGTGTTTGGCATCCTATGCCATCCGTTAAGAGGAAGCCATTTTCTAGTGACTGTGTCTTAGCCTTTACCACATCAGCCGTGCACAAGATTCAGAGCCGTGCACGGCATTAAGTAAGCATAAAGAGATCTCTGCATCAAGATTTGTCTGTAACAGTTCGTTTGAATGTTTTATCTCTTCTAGTGTAATTTGTGTGCCCTGAAGCAGCCTAAGTGTGGCCATGGAGTTACAATATGTGCACCGGAGAAGGGATGGATCTTTTGTTGAAGATAAGTTTATAATGTTAATAATACTGAAAAAAAACTGCAAAAAATGTCATTACTTTGTTGCTGATTTCTTGTGAGGAGTGAAGAAATTATGAGCACGTTATGCATTATGGAGTAGAGTTAAAAAGGTTAGAGATTGATAAAGTCTGTACAGCTCTGGAAATTATCAAATTGACAGAGCTTACATGATATCTGGGATTTATGGTCCCTGGAATTTATGGGGCCCCTACAAACAGGCCTGGGAAAGGAGACTAGTGTAAACAGTAAGATGTTGCCAGACCTTGGAAATCAGATAAGCCCTGAGAGAGACAGTCTTACAGAAGAAGGAGCTATTGTCTGAAACAGGTATATAAGCTATCCTATAAAAAGAATATTTTGGGAGATGA
The DNA here is from genome assembly GCF_901765095.1 of Microcaecilia unicolor. Classification (NCBI taxonomy): domain Eukaryota; kingdom Metazoa; phylum Chordata; class Amphibia; order Gymnophiona; family Siphonopidae; genus Microcaecilia; species Microcaecilia unicolor. The sequence goes on from NC_044039.1 coordinate 18,429,800, forward strand.
GAACAGAATAACATCCAGTTATGTTACTGTACGATTCTCTCCTGAGAAATGTATTTGTAATTGATAAGCAGAATAATAAAGAATTGCCTTTCTCATTTGCTAGCCCTCACAGTCTTTTATCTGTCTCTGAATTGTGATGGTTGATGAGTACTGTCTTTCTTCTATGTTTGTGCAGCGCTGCGTATGCCTTGTAGCGCTATAGAAATGCTAAATAGTAGTAGTAGTAGTACTAATTTGGGAGGTGATACAAGCAGCCTTACTGTAATTAAAAACAATAGCCAATGATAAAGGATTTTTAGCTCTTTTAAGACATTTGTCTGTAGCTCTTTGAGGCTTTTTTCCTCCTTCACAATAAGACTTCAGTCTACTTTTGCTCTTTATGCTTAATCATTAAGGGCCCTGTTTACTAAGGTGTGCTAGCGTTTTTAGCGCATACTAAAAATGAGTGCACGCTGTGTAGATGCCCATAGGAATATTATGGGCATTAGCATGGGCTTAGTAAACAGGACCCTAAGTGAATTGTATTTTTTATGTAAATGTCTTCAGTATTGCTGTGATTTTGTCAGTAGTGGAGGAATAAAGAGGACAGACTCAGCAGACCACACTGGGATTTAGTTGTGAAATCCTTGCATTGAATATATAGATGTGAATATATTGAATTATATGCTGTGCTGGCTGGCCCTGAATTTTCAGAGGAAGCAGCCATATTAATAGTTCTGTTTTGAAAATATCCTTGCTTTAGAATTTATCTGGAATATTGAAGAAGATTTTAAACAAGTTCCAGACTGCTGGATTCCTGCAAAGAAAATAAACCAGGCAAACGGAAATCCTCTTCCTGATGAAAATGGACATATTCCAGGTATGATGCTTTTAAAATGTGGCCGTCTCTGGGAACAGGTGACTGAAGTCACCAGAAACAAAAATGAGATTTTAATAAAACAATTTGTAACACAACAGTCCAAACTCAATTCTTTTATGTGGCAAAAGTAAGTTACAGAAGTTCAAAAATGTTATTTATTTATTTGTAGCATTTGTATCCCACATTTTCCCACCAATTTGCAGGCTCAATGTGGCTTACATTTGCCGAAATGGCGGTTGCCATTTCCAGGTAACAGAATTACAAACGGTATTGCGATAATGTGCATACATACATGGTAACATACATGGAGCATAACATATATGGGACAGATCATGTTATATATATATATACTAGTAAAACATGCCCGTTTCTGGCGCAAATGAAACGGATGCTAGCAAGGTTTTCCTCCCGAACCCCCCTCCCCCGCTCACCCCTTCGGCGTTGTGAAGGTACTGACCGCCATTGTTGCAGACCTCGTCAACGCACGCCAACGCCACCTTCAATGTGCTGAGTCGTTGGTTGGGAAGCCACTGACGCTACAGCTCCGCCCTCGACGTCATCACGTTTGACGCGAGGGCGGGGCCCCAACACACTGATTTCGGTGGCTTCACCACCACGAACCCTTCGAACCGGAAGGAAGTGCCCGGAGGAACTGACAGTGACGTCAGTGTCCTCAGAACGTTGAGGGTGAGTTTTATTATATAGGATATACCATGTGCATACATACATGGTAAAGACGAATACATTATGGTGTTGGCATGAAGGTTCCTGAGTAATAAATTAGATTGTAACATACATTAGGTCATCGACTATAGAGAGATTCTATTTGATATAAGGTTTAAAGTGATAGTGCTTGATTATTCATAGCAAAGAGGTTAATCAGTCATGTGATAGGAGTTCAGTTTTGTATAGATCGTGTATAATGTTATTATTTAGTGTTTAAGATGGATGTTTATGGTATGCCTTCTTGAAAAGATCTGTTTTCAGTAGCCTTCAGTTAAGTTTTCAGACTGCTTGTGGACCCATGACATAAAAGATCTATTCTCAACATTTTGGATTTGCTAAACTTAACTAAACAGTACTTTTCTACTGTAACAACCTTTCCAGTTCTGTGCGGTTCACATCAAAGAAAACCATGCACACCTGGGAAATAATAATAGGAGGAAGCATAGAAAAATAGAAACAAAAAAAATTACGTGAAAATATCGTATTTCAAAAATTTCTCAAATGGCCAAGTTTTAAGAATCTTTCTAAATCGCGGAAGACTATTAAAAGATCTAAGCATACCCGGAAGCTCATTTCATAGTTTTGTTCCCAAAAAAACAAGCGAGCACTGAAACATTGTCTTGAATCTGACAAATTTGGAAGACGGTAGATGTAGAGCTAAAGCACTCCGTAATTGCACGGCATTTCCCTGACAAGGGAGAGTAAATAATAACATACTCTAGTATTCAAGAGAGAGACCATATCAACGTTTTAAAATGATTGTGCAAACTTTGAAATATATCCTAGCTTTAATTGGAAGCCAGTGGGCACTCACCAAAAGGGGAGTCACCCTATCAAATTTGTTGGCATAATAGATTAGTTGAATTGCCACATTTTTCAAAGTTTGCAACCTCTTTAAAACAGACTGTGTACAACCAATAAAAAGTACGTAACAATAGTCTAGCTGACTTAAAATCAAGGCCTGAACAACCAGCCTAAACTGTAAAGGTTCAAAACAGTATCTAATTCTTCTCCACCTTCTCAGACTAAAAAAATACTTTTTCGGTTAGTTGTGCCACATGTTTCTGAAAAGATATGCCAGTATCCAGAGCTACACCCAAAATATTTAGCTCTGATTCAGTTGGAAAGACAACGTTATTTATGATAATCGTATGACAAGAAATATTCTGTCTTAGATTAGAAGCAATAACAAGTTTTGTTTTCTCTAGATTTAATTGTAGCTTGAGTGGTTACCCAACCTTCCACTAACTTAACACCAAGTGTAGCCTTGATATCAACATGTAATAGGCCAGTATCTAAAGGAATAAGTAAGGTGATATCATCTGCATAGATAACACTTTTCACCGCGTGACTAAGGTTTTTGCTAGAGATGACATAGCTACATTAAAAACAATAGGTGACAGGGTAGATCCCTGAGGGATGGCACACACCGAATCCCATGGGGGGGGGGGGGGGGGGGGGACCATGCCTCATTTTTACCTGATAGGACCTTACAGTTAAAAATCCTCTAAACCAGTCCAGGATCGGACCTTTTACAGCAGTCTTGTCCAATAACCATAACACCAACTCATGCTTGGAATGCCCTCCCGCGGGAGGTGGTGGAGAGGAAAACGGTAACGGAATTCAAACATGCGTGGGATAAACATAAAGGAATCCTGTTCAGAAGGAAGGGATCCTCAGGAGCTTAGCCTTGAATGGGTGGCAGAGACAGTTGGGAGGCGGGGCTAGTGCTGGGCAGACTTATACGGTCTGTGCCAGGGCTGGTGGTTGGGAGGCGGGGATAGTGCTGGGTAGACTTATACGGTCTGTGCCAGAGCCGGTGGTGGGAGGCGGGGCTGGTGGTTGGGAGGCGGGGATAGTACTGGGCGGACTTATACGGTCTGTGCCCTGAAAAAGACAGGTACAAATCAAGGTAAGGTATACACAAAAAAACTAGCACATATGAGTTTATCTTGTTGGGCAGACTGGATGGACCGTGCAGGTCTTTTTCTGCCGTCATTTACTGTGTTACTATGTTACTATGATCTATCACATCAAATACTGCTGACAGATTGAATTGGATTAGCAGCACCTGCTGAGCCAGTATTTGACCTTCTGCTTTTATAGCACTTAGAACTGTTTCAGTGCTGAAGTTTTTTTTCTAAAGCCTGATTGAGAAACAGACAAAATGCTGTGTTGATCAAGATAATCTACAAGTTGTTTTGTAACTACTACTTCTAATATTAGAATTAGTGGAGGAGTGGCTTAGTGGTTAGGGTGGTGGACTTTGGTCCTGGGGAACTGAGGAACTGAGTTTGATTCCCACTTCAGGCACATGCAGCTCCTTGTGACTCTGGGCAAGTCACTTAACCCTCCATTAGCCACATTGAGCCTGCCATGAGTGGGAAAGCGCAGGGTACAAATGCAACAAAAATAAAATAGATACTATTGGAGATTCTACATGGAATGTTGCTATTCCACTAGCAACATTCCATGTAGAAGGCTGCGCAGGCTTCTGTTTCTGTGAGTCTGACGTCCTGTACGTGCAGGACGTCAGACTCACAGAAGCAGAAGCCTGCGCGGCCAAATTGGTGATCTGCAAGGGCCAACTTCTACATGGAATGTTGCTAGTGGAATAGCAACATTCCATGTAGAATCTCAAATAGTAGCAACAGTGGAGGAGTGGCCTAGTGGTTAGGGTGATGGACTTTGGTCCTGGGGAACTGCAGAACTTTGGTCCTGGGGAACAAGGCAGCTCCTTGTGACTCTGGGCAAGTCACTTAACCCTCCATTGCCCCATGTAAGCCGCATTGAGCCTGCCATGAGTGGGAAAGCGCAGGGTACAAATGTAATAAAAAAAAATATCTTTACAAACAGTGGCATAGATTCTACTGTCCTATAATTACTAACTTGTGATAATGGACCAGATCGAATCTTTGGGTTTGGTGTTAGAACAATGTGGCCTAAATAATTAAAAAAGCAAAGATGGGGGACTTAGAAATAAGTAAGACAGGCATCTAAAATACGAAGAGTATCTCATCAATTTTTGGTCTCCTCCAAATTTATCTGATTGAAAGAGGCCCATATTCTATCACTTAGAATACCAGCGTCGATCAGACTTGAACAACTAGAACCTCTCAAAAGATAAAGCTGGTAATGTTTTACATATCTTGTCAGTTTTTGACTTAAAGAATTCTGCTAATTCCTCAGCTAAGGGCCTTAAATCTTCATTTAATTGGAGGAGTGACCTAATGGTTAGTGCAGTGAGCTTTGATCTGGCAACCTGGGTTTGATTCCCACTTCAGCTCTTTGTGACCCTGGGCAAGTCACTTAACCTTCCATTTGCCCCAGGTACAAAAACTTAGATTGTGAGCCCTCTAGGAACAGAGAAAGTACCTGTATATAATGTGTGCAGCGCTGCGTAAATCTAGAAGCACTGTAGAAATTATTAGTAGTAGTAGTTACCTCCTCGATATGTAATAATTGATCAACTATGGTAAAATAACATCTTTGGATTGAACCTACGAGTCAATTTGCTACTTTCACAGAGATAGACACAAATATTGTGACACTTAAATTTTTAAATAGTCATCATCTGGTTGCTTTACAGCAGGGGCGTATCTGCGTGGGGCCACAGGGGCCTGGGCCCCCACAGATTTCGCCCTGGACCCCCCTACCACAGACCCTCTCCACCTCCCCCTCCCGCCCGCCCGCCACCAACCCGTCGCCGATCTTTGCTGGCGGGGGACCCCAAGCCCCCGCCAGCCGAAGTCTTCTCTTCCGTGCAGGCTGCAAGTTTCAACGCTTCCTGTTCTTCTGAGTCTGACGTCCTGCACGTACAACGTGCAGAACGTCAGACTCAGAATTTGGAATTCAGTCTGACGTCCTGCGCGTTGTACGTGCAGGACGTCAGACTCAGAAGAACAGGAAGCGTTGAAACTTGCAGCGGCGCAGCCTGCATGGAAGAGAGGACCTCGGCTGGCGGGGGGTTGGGGTCCCCCGCCAGCAAAGGTAAGTGACAGCAGCGGGGGAGGGTGTCATTGGTGGCGAGGGGGGGGGGGGTGTCCGGAAATGGGGGGGGGGATCGGTGGCGCCGGGGGGGGGGGGGGGGGCTAAAATGTGCCCCCTCCCTCTGGCTCTGGCCCCCCCCTACCGCCCGAGTCCAGATACGCCCCTGCTTTACAGATACAGGTACTGAGATGTGGGAGGAGGGCAACCTCCCAAGAAATTAGTGGGATGCTTAATCTGCCTGCAGGCATGAGGCGCCTTGGTGGTTGTTTATTTTTTTATTTAGCTCACACCTTTCCAGTGGTAGCATTCAGGCAGAGTAGGTATTTGACCTGAACCTATTCTTTACCTGTGTGGTATTTGATGTGCATCAACAGGTACTGAATAACCTTTATGTTGGTCCAGTATTGGGTGCCACTTGATTTAAGTGAAAGAATTAATGCTGTGTCTTCTGCATTAGACAATGTCACTTATCGGCTTTTCATTTAAATTTGTCTTGTAGCTTTAGGTAGCAAAAACCTTTATCACATTTTATTTTCTTATAGGTTGGGTGCCTGTAGAGAAGGGAAGCAAACACTATTGTTGGCACTTATCTGTTGTTAATTATGAAGTTGAAGTAGCTCTTGTCTTGAGACCCTGCCCTGAAGATTCTGGAGTTTTGGAAATCACTGAAGTACCCTTATCTGACCTTTTAGAACAAACACTAGAACTGATAGGCACTAATATTAATGCAAATCCCTATGGTAAGTACAGATATTTCTGTTTGTTGGATGTAAGTTTTTTTATTTATTTTTTATATTTTATTTATTTAAAAATTTCTAATTTGCACCATTTACAATTTTGGGCAGAGTTCAAAAAAACATCCATAAGCAAATACCATAAAATAAAAAAGTTAAAACATTTACTTAACTCACAAAAGTAGCACAGAAACATAATCTATATATATTTTATTTATTTATTAGGCTTTATTTGCCACCTTTTTGAAGGAATTCACTCAAGGCAGTGTACAGGAGCCCAGCGATAGTTGCCACCCACAGCATGTGCCGTTTCTGTCAAAAGCCCAGACCTGTCAAACACGGGCTGGATGTCCGTGTGACCACCAGAGCCCAAACAGCACAGCCCTGGTGGCCTAGTACCCCCACCCCCGAGCAAGCGACACGGGGGCTGGAGGTCAGGCGGATCTCCAGTCCACTCGATCCTCCCTCGACACAAGTTCAGGGAGGCTGGAGATCTGGTGGGTTTCTAGCCCCCTAGCCCCTCCTAGCATCCCCCCAAGTAAAGTGGTAGTGGCCCAGTGGGCCGCAAATCAAACCCCTGACCTGGTGCTGTGAAGCCCCGCCCAGCGCATCCCAGGATGCACTGGGCAGGGCTGGGCGCTGCCATTTTTGAGGCGCCACTACTGGAAGGGGAGGGAGACTATTGCCCTTGTCCAACAAAGATACAGGGGGGTGGAGAAGAGGGCCATCATGGCCGCTGCTAGATGAATAGGTCAGAGGGTTTGATTCACAGCCTACTGGGCCACCAGGGCTTTACTTGGGGGGGGGGGGGGGAATCTAGGGGGGCTGGAGACCCTCCAGATCTCCAGCCCCCCCTGAACTTGTGTCGGAGAGGGGAGGGGTTCCTGCCCCTCCCCCCAGTGTCGCTGGGGGAGGGGTTCCTGCTCCTGTGGGGGGGCTGCATTGGGGGGAATGGAGGGGCCTTCTAGCATGCTGAACAGGGCTCGCCATGCCTCCCCAATGGTCTGCAAAACCTAACGCCAGCTCTGAGCTGGCGTAGGGTTTGCCGCGGGTGCGCTGATCACAGGGAAGGAATAGGTTTAGCATGCTAGTTGTGTTCGGAGCCCGCGAGCGCGTTGTTTCATGTGCTCAGGGGCTCTGATCATGGAGCGGTAGCAAACGCAGGCGCTAATATGGCGCTTATAGCCTCTAGTGCCTGTTCTTGCTTCTGATCATCTGCCCATCAGGGTTTTAGGTTAGGTAGAAGATAACATATTCAAAACTAGTTTGCTACCTCTGCTAATATTTTGTGCAGGCAGCAGAGAGTGACAACCCTTGGCCAGGAGCCATGCAAAAGCTCTTTCTGAAACTCTGCAAATATGTGTTAGATGTTTTTGTTGCAGGATTACTGTGGATCCTTGCCCCCAGGGACTGTGAATGCTGTCTCTGCAATATCTGCAGCCCCAGCCAACCTGGGAATGAAACCCAGCTGTATGGCAGTTCGCAACACAGCCACTCCAGCTGCTGCTCTCTGCCATCCTTTCCCAAGATGATTGACTCTTTAACAGTGCTTCTGGTGTCCTTATTTTTATGTTGCTTAGGTACTCTAGTGATTTTTGTATTAATGTTCTGTAGCATGAAGGTCATCCTTTTTTCCTTTTAAGCATTAGTAGTGTTTTCTGTTTTTACAGAAGCCTGCTGTGGAGTCAAATCTGCTATGTGCTATTGATTTAATTTTACAAAGCCCTCGGAGCAGCAACTGCATTCCAGACATCCTCTCTGATTAGTTTAAGTTCATTTATTAAACTAGCCATCTCTGGGTTGGAAAATTGATTTCCAAGAGTGTGCAGATTTCTGCTTTAATTTTCTCATGATTGTGGTTGTTTTTAATTCCTGCTTTAGACCAGATTTAACTAAGCAGACACCCGTGCTGTTGGTGGGTTTTATGTTCATTCCACATTGAGCATCAACTGCAGACAGACACTTATCTGAAGGTTGGCATACTGCCCAAGACTCAATATAGCCCTGCAGCACTCGCTTTTAAGCTGAGGCAGTAAGCTGAATACATTTTATTTTCTTTCCTGATATCAAATATCTTCTCTTGTTTTCCTCCCAGGATTCCCTCTGAACCATGTGGACTCCTCCTCCTTTCTGTCTGATGTGTTTTCCAACCACAGATTATAGCTCAATAAAGCCAGTGTTACCCCTTACTTCACAGATAGTCCTATGTGTCAGTGAACGTTTTTCACTAAGGCCCAGATGCACTAAACGTTTTTCATCGTTAAATGAGCCCTTAATGAAGAATTTCCTATCCTTTCCATGCACTAAAGCCTATTTTTCGACGGTAGTAGCAGCTAACGAAACTGGGATGCAAATGAGAAACTACCATTGAAATGTAGACAATTCGGAATGCACTAACCATACCGACGATAGCAACGATTCACTTACCACCAGAAATTTAACGTCAGCTCAGACCTGTCGTTAAAGCCTGAGCTGTCATCTCCCCACTGCCCCCTGCACGATGAAAAACCAAATTGCTGGCATGTTTTAAAAGAAAAATGGCTCCCTGCTTCCCTGTGCCTAAAATAAAAAAGGAAACTAAATTAAAAAAGGATCGGGAGGGGGCAAGGCGCTCATCAGCAGCGTCCTGTATGGACGGCCTGGCCTTGCCTTGCTTGCCCCCCCCTTCCCCCCACCCGAAGTCCCCGCTGCTCCCCGCTGCTCCGTTAATGAAATAAAAGCTTTTAAAAATGAAACCTTTGCAGTTGCTGGGCTCCCCCTCCCTTCCTGTGTCTCTCTTCTTTAGTCGGCAATGCTCCGCCTCCTGCCCTCCTCCACCTCCGTGCCCTGCCCCCCCGAATTCGTCCCCGCTGCTCCCCCTCCCCCACCGGACCCCCCCTCCACCACAATGGCCGGTGCAGCACCTCTCACCTATGTTTGAAGGCGCTGCACAGGATGGATCAGCTATTCTTTAGCTCTTCTGTCTCCTCCGATGTCTCCTTTTTCTTCCTGTGTCCGCCGTCCTCTGACGTCAGTTATCTACGTAGATAACTGACGTCAGAGGAGGGCGGACAGAGGAAGAAAAAGGAGACATCGGAGGAGACAGAAGAGCTAAAGAATAGCTGATCCATCCTGTGCAGCGCCTTCAAACATAGGTGAGAGGCGCTGCACCGGCCATTGTGGTGGAGGGGGGGTCCGGTGGGGGAGGGGGAGCAGCGGGGACGAATTCGGGGGGGCGGGCACGGAGGTGGAGGAGGGCAGGAGGCGGAGCATTGTCGACTAAAGAAGAGAGACACAGGAAGGGAGGGGGAGCCCAGCAACTGCAAAGGTTTCATTTTTAAAAGCTTTTATTTCACAAACGGAGCAGCGGGGAACAGCGGGGACCTCGGGGGGGGGGGGGGGGGGGGCAAGGCAAGGCCATCCATACAGGACACTGCTGATGAGCGTCTTTGCCCCCTCCCGATCCTTTAATGTTTGTGGAGACATGCAGGGGAAAGTGGGGAGCCACGTGTTTGTGTTTTCTTTTTGTTCTTACGTTTCTGGCATGCGCAGAGCAGCCAGCAGCTGCTTTGCGCATGCTTTACGAGCCGATTACCGACGGGGATTAGTGCATCGTTCTTTCCAATACCGCACCAAACTTTTTGGGGCTGTGTTTTTGGAGCATGCTTCGTTATTTGAGATTCGGTAAAGGTTTTTACGTTTCTGATTTTTTTACGTTTGCTTGATGCATCTACCCCTAGATCTGGGATCTGTTTGTGTCATCACTAACTGCACACTTTCATGTGGCTCTTATCAATCTCCTTTCAGCGTTCTTTCTCCACAGATATCTTTGTTCCCTTTGCTGCTGATGTGCCACTCCTGGGCACGTGAGTGTGCTCCCATGCAGGTTGCAGTCAAGTTTCTGTAATTTGCATACTGCCTCATCACATCAGGGGCGTAGCCAGACTTCGACAGGAGAGGGGTCCAGAGCCCGAAGTGAGGAGGCACATTTTAGCCCCCCCCCTTCCCGCCGCCATCCCTCTCCAGCCGCGTACCTTTGCTGGTGGGGGAACCCAACCCACGCCAGCCGAAGTCCTCTTCTCGGCCGCGCAGCATTGCCGAATAATCTGATCAAGTTTGAGTCTACGCACATAAACTTGATCAGATCATTCAGCAAGCAACGCCGCGCGGCCGAGAAGAGGACTTCGGCTGGCAGGGTGCCCCGCCAGCAAAGGTACATGACGGCGGCGGCGGCGGGGGAGGGTTGGCGACGGGAAGGGGGGGTCGAGAGGGTTGCGGCAGGGGGCTTCAGGGCCAAATCTACGGGGCCCCCATGGCCCCATGATAGCTACGTCCCTGCATCACATATGTGATTAACGGGTGCGTTGGGCTAGTTGGGTTGTTAGTGGTCTGGGCACACACCTTAGACATCTGACATGCTTTTTCCCATATTCGTCACCATTGTTTTACAGCTCACTTGTATCGTTTTTTTTTAGAGGGAGCCATTTTACAGGTTTTCATTAGTCATGTCTAAGTTTAAAGGGGCCATTACCTCTGGCTAGTTAGCACTCTAGCTTATCCTTTTGAGTAGGGCAATTTTGATAGTTTCATGAAGTTTTCCTTTGCATTTGTGGGTGGTGTGCACACTGCAGTACGATTGTACCTTCATACTTTGTGCTTGCTTGAAAGCAAATGCAAAGTAGACAATAATAATGTGATTCTTCTCTTCCTTTCCTTCTCCAACCCACCTACATTTTGTGGATAAAAACAAAAAATCAGCTCACTTTTCATCTGTGTACTGGAAGTGGGGGGGGGGGGGGGGTTGTGTGCAGTTTTTCTAAATATTAACCCTTAAGTGCTAAATTCTATATATGGTGCTTGAAAATTCTGTGAGGAAAAAACCAAATACACCTAGGCATATTCTCTAAAGTACGCCTAGATTTTATAGAGTAGGCTTAAATTTCCGAGTGGTATATAGAGTACGCCATGCGACTGAATTTAGTCGTAGCCATTTACACCAACTAAAACCTGATGTAAATCCCAACACCTAAATTAGGCGTGGAGCAGGTGTAGTCTATAACATGTATAGATTTTAGAAACACCCATGACCCTCCCATAACCATGCCCACTTTTGAACTATGTGACTTAGAATTAAATGCACACCACGTTACTGAATATGCTTACAGTAGTGTGTGTAAATTCTAATTAATGCCAATTAGTGCTAATTGCTTGTTACCATCCAATTATTAGCGCTTATTAGCTTGTTAACTAATTATACGCATTACAGAATATGTTTTGATTTTCACACAGAAATCTCAGCGCAATATATAGAATCCCTGGGTAAATGACTAATGTCAGGATTGCAGGAGGTCAAAATTATTGCTGGACATACTTATATTAATATGAAATCAGTTTGACAATATTAAACCACCTTCTGACCTCTGATAAACTCTCCCCCCCCTCTCCTGCAGGAACCATTGAGGATGAAATGGGCCAAATGGTGCTCAGAGAGACCTGATAACCCTTTGGGTTCTCAATTACTCCTGATTAACATACCTTTTGTTCCATCTGGGAGCAGGGCTTCAGAGCAACCAAAGCCAGACAGTGAGGCTCCATGACTAGTAACTTCAAACAGGACAACCTGTGAAAGTTGTCACCTTTCCTGACTTCAGAAAGTATCTGGAGTTCTGTAAAGGAAATAACTGGGACGGCTCTCTCTCTCTCTCTCTCTCTCTCTCTCTCTCTCTCTCTGTCTTTCTCTGTGCAGCAGAGCACAGAACTCAGCTTGGGGTCTTCTGCCCCCCCCCCTCTCTGTCCTGGGCACTTCTCTGTGTCCAGGGCACTAGGTCTCCCTCTTTCTTTCTCCCTGCAGCAGAGGGCACGGGACTCTGCTGGGCTGTCTTTGTTTCTTCTTCTTTCTCTGCACACCTCCATCTTTAGCCACCAGAGCACCTGGCTCTGCTCTCCCCCTTCTCAGACAGCCCTAGTCCAAGGTTTCTTTCTTCCTATGAACAAACACCCTATCCTTTCTTTCTCCCTCCCTCTAAACACACACCCCAAGACAGCTTGTACCCTTTTTCCTGTACTAAGTGCTGTGAGCCAATACATATATGCAAATATAATATACTTTATATTTCCAAATCTGTGTGGATTGCGTATTCTTTGGGAACCCACTGCCTCTGTGAAGTGGACCCCGGGACCAACCCTAGACAACGATAGCTGACAACTAATACCACTAAATTTGAAGGGAGTAATTTTCTAATAGCCTCATTCGTTAGTAAGTGTTTGTAGTGCCCATAGCTTCTGCTACCTTTCAAAGTACGCATGTGCCTATGTACTGTGCACTTGCTATTTTGTGCTGGTTAATGGGATGGGGGGGGGGGGGGGGGGGATACAATGCTTACTTTTTGAAAGGGCACTTTTGTGTACTATTTTCATCCTTTTAGTCTAAACACAACCCTAGGGACCACTCATAAGCTAGTAAAACAAACATTTCCTTATCGTCTGCTCCAGACCATTCCTGGCGAGTGGGTTATATGCACTTCTACCAGCAGGGGGAGATTGAGAACTATTGTATAAGGGACTGTGCAGCCCTGACCTGCTCAGTATTTCTCAATGTCCCAGCAGAAGTAGGTGAGTTTGCAGCCCTGTGCCTTTTTGGTTGAGTGTGCCATTTCGGTCCCGTAAAACAAGCAAACAAAAAAAACACTTTGCTCTTCGGGGGTGTCCTGGAACAGAGGTTTGTCTTAGCAAACTTTAAAAAAATAAAGAAGGCAAAAACCGCCAGAACTTGGTCTTGGGCTTTGAGCCCCTGCGCTTTGGGGGTGCACATTCCAGACTCCGGGTCCCTCCCCCCTGTGCTCGTGTAGTGAGTGCTGTTCCTTGGCCTCTTCCCCCGCTTGGCCTGGGAGGAGTTACTTAGAGGTGCTTCCATGCACTTATATACAGCTAGATAAGGGCAGTTTTTAGACAAAGCAATATAGGCATGTGAATCCATTTTAACACAGATTGCTTTGAAAATCATCCTTAATAATTAACTAAAATCTTATGAAATTCTTAAAATTGACATTTTCATTAGAAGCTACTGTTGCCTTTGTATATTCAGTGCGCAGTTTGTACCGTGAGGCATTACTTCTTCTTTAGATTGAAAGTCAGCGAATAGTGTATGTCGTTTCTATTGTATTTTTTAGCACTAATGAAAGAGAACTGATCTTTGATTTTTTTTTTTTCTGATATGTTTAAAATTCATTAATGTTTTTAATTTTCTCCAAAATACATAAATATGGAATTTGGCAGGCAAGAGGTAAACTCAACTTTACAATGTTATTACATAAACATAATTGGCCTCATTTTCAAAGCACTTAGACTTACAAAGTTCTATATGTTATTGTGTAATTTTGTAAGTCTAAGTGCTTTGAAAATACACCTCCTTGTCTCCTTACAATGTAGCAAGAATTGCAGACTCGCTGCTGATTTGAACATATGTTGGGATGGATTGTGGGAGGATGATGGCGACTGCATGTGTTCCAAGGTGAGGGGGTGTTGCTGGGTATGGGGTAGGTTAGGCAAATAGCCAAAAGTGGTATGTGCCTGACACAGTCACCTGTGGAACCCAGAACAAGTCTGGCTGAGGTTCACACTGGAGGACTAAAGGGCAGGCTGCAGTCCAGTCACCCTACTCATGTAATGTACAAAAATATTAGACCAGATAGATGTTGACTGGAAAGTAACTGTTGCAGGCAATTTGTTTGTGTTTTTTCTGTATCAGTTTTTATATATATTTGGGGGATAAACAAGGTGTGACAGTGTATATTAAGAACAGAATTAAATCGTAGGGAGGGCTAACAGCCTAGAAATCTTATTTTGAGGGAAAAAGATGAGCATTTTCAGTAAAATAATAGAGGGTTTCTTAAACATTTTTAGGACTAGGAAGCAAGAAGCATCCTGTTCATCTTCTTGTAGCACATGGATCATTCCAAATAAAGAAGCCACCTCACCTGAAGTATAATGACCTAGTTTTGTGGTTTGAAAGCAGTCAGCGAGGGAAAGTTGAAGGAATTGTATGGCATTGCAACAATGGATTTTTAATCAAGGTAATTCAATAGGGGTACGGCAGTGATGGTCATATGAAAGGGAGCGGGGGTGGGGAGAGAGAGCTTACAGCTGAATGGTGGGAGCAAAAGAATTTGACAGTAATTATTGGAAATAATCACGTATCACTTCAATTTTAATCCCTGATGTGTTGTAGTTTAAACCCATTTGGCTTCCAGTGTCTTTCGCTGTGCTGCAAAATGTGGTTAATCAAAATAAAATTTTAAAATGTGAATATAGTGATATGATCTTTTAATGTTCGATTTTACTCAACCTTAAACTGTGGTCAATGCATTCAAAATATCTGCTTCTTCAAACCTCCGAGTCAGATCACTATATAACATAATTGGGGTCATTTCTTTTGTAGGGTCCCTTTTATATAATTACTAGCCGTTAAGCCCATAACAACGGGCTAGTTTTTTGTTTTCCTATGGCGTGGCCCCCCCCCCCCCCCCCCCCCCCACCAACCCTGCTGTCTCCCCTGCCCTCCCCCCAGCGTCTGTTTCCCTCAGTTCCGCTCCCTGCTCCCTCCTCCTCCGATTTCCACGCCCATGTCCAAGCCCTCCTCCCTATTGGGCTGTACTGCTGGTGAAGGCGGGGCTTGGACTTCTACACTCTCAGCGTTCCGACTCTACTGCGCATTTGCAGGTGAGTCGGTCACTTGCTGTTTATATGTTTGACTAGTAAAAAAGGCCCGTTTCTGACACAAATGGAAACTGTCTCTCTACCTTAGGGTTTCTCAACCCAGTCCTTGGGACACACCCAGACCGTCAGATTTTCAGGATATCTAATTTGCCTGCACTACCTCCATTGTATGCAGACTTACCTCATGCATATTCAGTGTGGGTATCCTGAAAACCTAATTGGCTAGGTTTGTTCTGAGGACTGGGTTGACAAACCTGTGTTCTACCTCCATCTGATGGTCTGGGGATATAAGCCATGGGTTTGGACTGGTCTAGCAGGACTCAAGTAAAGGAAATTAACAAGCAAGAATAAATTTCACCTTTTCCTGGCTTGTATTTTGTACTCCAGTGATATGGGAGTACTCTTGGGTGGAATATTTATGGTCTCGCTTTTTTTTTTTTTTTTTGTAGTAGCAGTGATGTAACGGGGACCTTTCATATTTTTAATCTTTTATAATTTCACAGTGCAGAGAGGTGATGATATGTGATGTACGTTGTAAGTTTGTTTCATTCTGACATTTTGTTTTGTTTCTCTTAGCTTCATCGTCATCACCTTGGGTTGAGCTGGCCAATTCCAGATCCATATTTGATTTCACAACCAGTTATTATCAACGTGAACCTGACTAAATATGAACATGACTTTGATTCAAAATCTTTATTTAGCCATTTTTCAAAAATGAAGAGTCAGACATATGAAGGACTAAAACATGTTAAAATTGAAGAAAGAACAGAAGAAAAAGTGAACAAATAACTGGTGGTCGCAGTATTTTTCCTACATTCCATCTAGCACCTTCTTGGTATTTGTAATCCATGAAGATAGTGCAATATTTGCCAATATTTTGGTTGTAGCAGCAAGAGCTTGCTTTGTAATGCAACAACTTGTATGTTGCCAAAAAGTTCTTTAGTTTTGGCTGCAGCATTCAAGGGTTATGGCATTCTAGTCATTTTGGAAATTAACACTCCCTCTTTGTTTACAAACCTGCGCTTGTGGCTGCCACGTGGCAATGCCTCATTCAAAGTGAATGGGCTGTGTCGGCATTATCTCACCAACAGCCACTAGTGTGGCCTTGTAAACAAGGGGGTAAATCCCTCAAGGAGAAGTAGAATATGAAGTTCGCACCTGTAGGGTAATATTATATGTTAGTAGACATCTGTCTAGATACCTATATGTATGGACAACTATCAAGATATCTATGTGGACATATAGACATTATCTGTCAAGATACCTGTGTGGGCATATATTTATGTTAATCACAAAGTGTCTCCCTCACATTTTCACCAGTTCAGTGCAAAATATAGATTGCAGATATAAATTCTCAAAACTGACGTACCAGAGTTACTAAACTGAAAATAAAATCATTCCTCTTAACTTTGTTTGGTGATTTTATTTTTTTTAAACATCTTATTCCCTGCCTGGTGCCTGAACTCTCGTTTCAGGGACTTTTCTCTCCTCCACTTCTTCTCCTATATTGCCTTTCACAGTCAGCTTTCTGCCATTTTCTTCCTCTTTATATCCTGCCTTGTTTCTATCCCTTCATCCATGGGCACCATCTCCACTCTCTTTCAGTCTCTCCTCCCCTCCCTTCTGTGGGCACCATTTTCCCTTCCTTTCATCTCATCCCTTCCTCTCCATTGGCACAATCTCATTTCCCCTCCTCCCGGGCGCTCCTGCAGCTTTTTCTCTCCAGCTGCCCTGTGTTCTACCCCACCACTTTCCTACCTCTCTGTCCCCCTCCATCCCTGATGCTCTTGTAGCTTGTTCTCTCCTACCACACACTGGCAGCCTTTTCTCTTGAAATATGGTGGGGTTCAGTATATTTTCTCTGATCTTAATAAATTGCTTAAGCGGATTAAGAAGCCCGGTCAGCTGGGTTAATACTCTAACATGGTAGTAGGTGAGGTTTTGATATATTGAATCTAATGTAGTTTTGCTATGCCAACAGCTGGTTTCCTTTTAAAATGAGGATTTCCTTTGTTTGGGTAGCATATTGTAAATGGATATTTCTTCTCACCCTCACTTTTGATGGGCTTCAGTATGTAGGATCATTCTTTATTTTCATGTTTCAGGCGTTCAAATTCCTTGAACATTTTATGGGTGATTATCCTTCTAAAATATGTGGTGTTCTATAACTAAAATAAAGATAGGGCATCCAGGTCTCCAAGTGCTGATGCTGGCAGAGCAACCAATGTTGTGCTTTTGTATCTGCCTTCCTTTTTTTTTTGTCAGTGGTACCTGCAGAGTTCCAGCAGAGAGGGTAGGGAATTAGTTACAGTGGTACATACCTGCAGGATTATCCATTTTGGGGTTGTAAGGGGTGGGAAGAGAACCTTGCTCTGCCAATCATACCCAAGACCTTCTAGGGGGTGGGCACCACCTTTTCTGCTTCAACTACAGAGTGGATCTCCTAGTGTATCGCCCAGACCAAAAGGTTTGCTCACCTGCTGTAATGGACTAACAATTCATAGGAGATCAAGGACCTGTGCTACAACACCCTATGGGACTCCTTGTCTATGGTAAGAGAGATCTGGTTCATGCTCCATTAGGTGTTGTCCAGAGAACAGATGAGGTTGAGTGCTTCCTCAACTCTCATCACACAGCAGCAGGTCCTGACAGTTGCAACACCAATATTTGCCTGAATCAGCTTTAAAAGTCTCTCAAATGCTAGCTTCTGGTAGGTCTTTATAATTTTAAGTGGAACAGATTTGATGTCTGATGTAACTGAAAGGCTGTAGACTTTTTATGTTCCACACAAACTGCTTGAGTACCTTCTACAGACCGTCAAGTCTTAAAAAAAAAAAAAAAAAAAAATACAAGTTTGAGAGCAACTTGTACCCTCTACCACCACCCTATATGTTCAAAACTGATCTTAAAATATTTTTATTTACAAATGTGATTTGTTACACTGCCTGCTGTGTGACAGGCTGAGAGCTCACTGATGTAGATCTGAGCTCTGTCTCTTCTCTTTCCTCTCATTACATGCATTTCCTTTCTCTCTTTGGAGAAACATATGTACCAAGATAAACTACTGTGAAAGCTGGCTTATGGGCAGTATATCAAGCTCTATTAAACTTGAAACCTACAGCTCTACAGGCTTCAGTTGTTTGAGCCTCCTGTTGTGGCTTGGGACTGCAACATAGTACTGAATTAGCTGATGAAACTCCCTTTGAGCTTAAGAGTCATGTGCACTAAAGAACCTGATCTGGAAAGTCTCTTGTTTGAGGGCAGGCAGTCAGAGTCGGCCAGCGCCAGGAGTAAGTGACTTATCTCCCTTTCAAGTTTTTCAATAAGTGTGGTTCTGGTTCAATGCACACATCCTACCTAAAGTGGTATCAAATTTCTACCTTAATCAAGGGGGTCTTTTACATAGGCATCCTGGCATTTTTAGCACACATTAAAGGCGCATGCCTATTTTTAACGCACACTAAAAATGCCAGGATGCTTATGTAATAGACCTTCCCCCCCCCCCCCCCCCAAAAAAAAATCGATTCTACCACTTGCTCCCCAAGCCTCATGAGCATTCTTTGCCTACTGGATTCTAAGTGACCTAGAGAGGCATAATCGAACAGCGCCGGCTAAATAGATGGCCGGCCATCTATACAGCCGGTGTGGAAAAGCGGTGGCAGAACCGTATTATCAAAAAAGATAGCCAGCTATCTTGTCTTTCGATAATACGGTTGGAGCCTCCCAAATGTCAGCATTTGGGCCGGCTTTAGAGATGGCCGGGTTCGGTTTCCGGCAATCTCAAACCCGGCCAAATGCAAGGCATTTGGTTGTGGGAGGAGCCAGCATTTGTAGTGCACTGGCCCCCCTGACATGCCAGGACACCAACCGGACACCCTAGGGGGCAATGCAGTGGACTTCAAAAATTGCTCCCAGGTGCATACCTCCCTTACCTTGTGTGCTGAGCCCCCCAAATCCCCCCCCCCCCCCAAAAAAAAACCCCACAACTGTACACCACTACCATAGCCCTAAGGGGTGAAGGAGGGCACCTACATGTGGGTACAGTGGGTTTGGGGGGGGGGGCTCAACATTTACCACCACAAGTGTAACGGGGGGGATGGGCCTGGGTCCACCTGCCTGAAGTGCACTGCACCCACTAAAAACTGCTCCAGGGACCTGCACACTGCTGTCAGGGAGCTGGGTGTGACATTTGAGGCTGGCAATTTTTTTTTTTAATTTTTTTGGGTAGGTGACCACTGGGGGAGTAGGGGGAGGTCATCCCCAATTCCCTCCAGTGGTCATCTGGTCAATTGGGGCACTTTTTCAGACTTGGTCCTAAAAATAAATGGACCAAGTGCAGCCGGCAAAATGCTCGTCAGAACCAGCCATCTTTTTTCCATTATTAGGCAAAGCCGGCCATCTCGCCTTCTGTACCATGCCTTGAAGTTTGGCTGGCTCCGCGACGGAATGCAGTTGGCGCCGGCCAAAATCGGCTTTCGATAATACCGATTTGGCCTGTTTCAGGAGATGGCCGGTCATCTCCCGATTTGTGTCGGAAGATGGCCGGCGATCTCTTTCGAAAATAAGCTGGCTAGTTTATTAGATAGTATTGATTAAACAGTTAAAGTCTAAGCTTTGTTTCCTTTGACCTCAACAAACCTGGTACTATTGTGGTCAAGTGCACACTTCCAATTTGACTATTGGATAGGCTTGTTGTATATGTCCAGGCAGGCTCAGCTCTATAAAGGCAGAACGTCAAAGCAATGGCAGCATTGTTTACTCACATAAGGTCAGCCTTTATAGAAAAAAAAAGAAAAAAAAAAAAATCAACAAAACCATAAAACATGGATGTCTGCCAATGAGTTTGTCACATTAAACTTGGAAAGGGGCTCTCATAGTACAGTCTCAATTATCCGACATAAACAGGACCGCCCTATGTCAGGTAAGTGAGAAGTCAGATAATATGGAAAACACACACTGCATAAACAAAGTCATAAGAGGTCCTGAATTTCAAAAATTGTTGCAAATCAAAACTTTTTAATATAAATGGGATTATGTCCCAAGGGGGAGGGGCCGTTGGATATGCCAGATCAGAGAAGGTTGGATAATCTCTATTTCCTGGTTGTCCTTTTAATAATTGAGAAAAACATACAAAAGGCTTGTTGCCGGTAAAAACAAGTTGTTACTCATCGGCTGTTTTTTCATCCCCCCCCCCCCCCCTTTTAATTTTTTGTTAAAGTGGACCTGATAGCCTGCTTGTCCTTAGAGAAAGCAGGTTTACTGACCTGTAACAGGTGCTCTCAAGACTTCATTCTACCCATCCACCACTTTGAGTATTTGGTATCTCCTTCATATTATATTACATACTTATAAAGCTCACTATTGAGCTGAAATAGCCCCATGTGACAGTAGCTTAGGAAGAGCTGCAGATGCATAGATTTACATGCTAGAAAGTTCTCTATAATAAAGTCGATAGCTTTGTTACATCATCTCTCAGATAAATGTCACCCTCAAGAGCGAAACCTTGCCTCCTCTCTCCCGAGAAAAAACACATATTACAGGAGATCAAATCTTTAGTTATTAAGCCATGTATGAATATGTGGCGTTGGAAACAGTGCATGCCCTGAAGATGTCTTAACAGTACTGCAGAGAAAAATGACAAACTCATTTTAGAAATAAGTAAAGTTGACAAGACAGAGCTCAGGGGTTGGGTATTAAGATCCCTTATACAATACCATGCTACAGCTTTAGGAAGTGGAGGAGTGGCCTAGTGGTTAGGGTGGTGGACTTTGGTCCTGGGGAACTGAGGAACTGAGTTCAATTCCCACTTCAGGCACAGGCAGCTCCTTGTGACTCTGGGCAAGTCACTTAACCCTCCATTGCCCCATGTAAGCCGCATTGAGCCTGCCATGAGCGGGAAAGCTCGGGGTACAAATGTAACAAAAATAAAATAGATACTATTGGAGATTCTACATGGAATGTTGCTACTACTGGAGATTCTACATGGAATGTTGCTACTATTGGAGATTCTACATGGAATGTTGCTATTCCACTAGCAACATTCCATGAGGAAAGCTGCGCAGGCTTCTGTTTCTGTGAGTCTGACGTCCTGCACGTACGTGCAGGACGTCAGACTCACAGAAGCAGAAGCCTGCGCGGCCACATTGGTGATCTGCAAGGGCTGACTTCTACATGGAATGTTGCTAGTGGAATAGCAACATTCCATGTAGAATCTCAAATAGTAGCAACAGTGAAGGAGTGGCCTAGCGGTTAGGGTGGTGGACTCTGGTCCTGGGGAACTGAGGAACTGAGTTCAATTCCCGGCACAGGCAGCTCCTTGTGACTCTGGGCAAGTCACTTAACCCTCCATTGCCCCATGTAAGCCGCATTGAGCCTGCCATGAGTGGGAAAAGCGCGGGGTACAAATGTAACAAAAACAAACAATATAGACTTCACAGTTTAGTTACAGTAATTTATTCAGCAAGCTGAAATAAAAAAATAACACATGTACCTTTTATTTGCTGTCTCTCTAAACCAGACTTAGTAATAACAGTTTAAGACATAAATATACAAAATACATAAATAGCAAAACAAATATTGAAAATTATAAACATCTTTACTTATTTTACTTGCTAATTACATGTTTCTGAGCTACAAAAATAGACTAATACAAAATGTACTAAGATTGTATAGTGCATATTTTCTCAAACTGGTTTTAGTTCTGTACCATAAATCCTACTAACTGACGTTTTGCAACCAATATTTCATAGCATGAAAGAGAGGATTGCCAGATAGGTTCTGCCTTATGCCGTAATCGTAATGCTGCACACTGCCAAGGAGGTAGTGTGGGCTGGGCCTAGCCAGGGCTGAAAGTAACAACTTACATGCTCTGCCTGGCTGCCAGAACCATGGAACCTCACTCACAACCTCTACTTCGCCTAGCTTGAGCCAAGGGTCCCCTAAGAGAAGGGCAGGGGCAAGACTCCAGGAATCAGGAGTGATGGCCACGAGCTACGTGAGTTTCAAATGGTACCTCCTTTTCAGCCAGGCACGAATCAATATGTTTTAAGTTTGTTGTTTGGAAATAAGTCTATTAAACGTATTTCACTAATTTCCATGCTGGTAAATGGATTTAGCTGGAACAAATCCTATGTTGCCCTGCCAGCAACAGGTACCATTTCTAGTGAAGGCAGAAAAACCTGATACAAACACTGTACGAATTATGAATGCTGATTCCACAAAAACTACAGTAGCAAGGGAACCGGTGCCAAAACACATATGCCCAAACTACACAGTGGAGAAACTTGTTAGCCTTGGCACTGAATTCACAATAGCCTCCTCCCTGTCCCTGTCAAATACGCTACCCAGCCAGCATTCACTCTTCCTTGCTCAAGTCCTGCTTCTTATACCCATTAGTCACTCCCTCCTAATCATTCACTAGGTACTCTAGGCATTGTGTAAAAGTTTGTTTCCGTTAAGTGGGTGTGAGATGCTGGGATTGTAGGGGTACTACCTGGGTTGAGTATATCATGGGGAGGGGGGAAGGGAAGCTGTGTGGCTGAAGATGGGTAGGAGTGAGATGGGGACATGAGTACAGAAGGGTAGGTGGGTGACATGAAAGCTGAGCCACTCTCACCTGTCCACTCAACTTAATAACCTCAGGAGAATGGCCAGCACTCCAGTTATTGACCCCCCTCCCCCTTTGCTTTGCCATTGTCATGGGTTTTGCAATTGAAAAACAAGCATCCTGAGGGCAGCCAGAAGAGTAGAGTATAAGAGGTAGAACCAGAAGCAAAATCTTCCACAAGTAAACCAACATAGTACACAAGAGTAGCAGATGCCATGTATTCTGGTGGTATGCTCTAGCTAAGTGTGAGCTACCGCAATTGATGATGGTTGTCACAGCAAAGTCCTATGGTTGACTGGGAGCCCACACGCAATGTTTCAGAGGTACTGAGTCAGCTAGCTACCCTTAGGATGCCAGTTTTTTGATGGTGAAGGTCTTGAATAATGCTGGTGGAAGTGTAAATACTGCTGGGGAGAGTGAGTGACTGAAAAGCACCTGCCAGTCCCCCTGAAGTTATCAAGTTTAGCGCACAGGTAACAGCCATGTATTGTGTCCACTCTTCTTCCTTCATATCTGCCCTTTTTTTCCTTCCTCACCTCTGAGCTGACTCAGTCTCCCATAAGGTTCCCAACTACTTTGTATCCAACAGTGCTATGGTGGTGGGGGAGCAGCAAATCATTTACGAGACATCATGGTGGGGTACACCCCATCTGCACAGATAAGTGGATGGACAAAGCCCTTCTGCTCTTATATAGAAGACAGATGTTTAACAATATCTTTCCAAGGTTAGCTGGTCATTTCAGTTAGCAGAGATACTGACAGGAATATCTACTTGAACTCCAAACTGTTCAGAAAGATTCTTCAGTCTCTCCTCCAAGATAATATTTTTCTTTACTTCCTCATTATAGTTGTACTTCAAGTCTTCAATCTCTTCAAAAAATGAAGGGTCAAAGTGATCCAGCTCCCTTTTCAACTTTTTAATTTCTTCCTATAAAATTAAATGGTGAAAATCCAAGTTAAATATTTAGATGTAATTTTTTTTTCATATACAAAGCTGAACATTGAACATCTTTCTCCACTTCTCCTTTTCTTTCCTTACCTCTAATTTCTCAGATCGCAGTGTGAGTAGACTAGAGGTCGACTGAATTTTGGCTTTGGTGTCAAAACTGGACCAAAATTCTAATCTGGCCATGTTTCAGTCAAAATTATCAGTGCATTTTTGGCTGAAACCAAAACTCCCCCCCCACCACCCCAGACCAAAACAGCCACCCACTCTCTTGCTAGCCCGCTCTTTCCCCTCTTCTCCCCCCCCCAACTGACCAAAACAACCATCATCCTCCTACCAGTACTATGCCCTCTCTGGGCCTACCTTAAGAGCCCTGGTGGTCTAGTGGCCTAGTACAGAAAAACAGAAGAAACCAGTCTTCGCAAAAAACAACAGAAAACAAAACAGCGAAGATGACTCACAAGAACAAAAATAAAAAAATTAAAATGTAAAAATAATCACAAATTATGTATTTAAAAATATAAATACATGTAAAAGACGACACTTTGATTATAAAAATTAAAAATAATAATCAACTTTATTAGCCAAAGGATAGCAGGGAGACTGTGTTTCGGCCATACAGGCTTGCGTAAGGAGTCTTCTCACCGTGTGCTGATTACTAACTCTATCCAAATATAGAGGAAATATGTGTGTCTCTTTTTAATGTTGTGATTATTTTTACATTCTTATTGTTTTATTTTTGTTCTTGTGAGTCACCTTCGCTGTTTTGTTTTCGGTCTAGTGGCCTAACCAGCAGAAGCGATCCCCAGTTAACTCCTGTCCCTCCTATCTCCGCTGTCAAAATGGCTGCCGAGACCTTCAGCGTCAGTCTAGTGGGGAGATGCTATGTCTGGTCATGGGGGAAGGGGGAGATAGAGTAGGTGCTGTTGGGGAGCAGCTGGGGCCTGTACGGTTTCAGTTTTGGATGAAACTGAGCAGTGAATTTTGGCTGCAGATTCGGTTTTGGCCAGCCTCTAAGACAGATCCTTACTTCCCTCTACTGTGCATGGCCCTTCCAACTAGTGCCCTTTCTCCTGTTTGTTTACAGGTTCCTTAGTTTGGTCTGCTCTATGGTTTCTTTTTGCTTGGTCTGTATTACGGTTACATATTTTTCTTTCTTACTCATTTGAAAACAGCCCTCATCCAATATCCAGTGGCTACTGTTTCTTTCAGTATCAGGCAGCTTCACTTCTTTCACTGCCTATTTCTCTAACCCCCAGGGCTTTCCAAACCTGTCCTAGGGACCTTAGAGTGAGTCATATTTCAGAATTATCAACAAAGAAAATGCATGAGATAAAACTGCATATGCTGGGTTTCCAATGTATGCAAATTTCTCATTCATATTCATTACAGCTAACCTGGGACCTAAACTGGTTGTGGGGCTCCGGGAAAGGTTTGGGAAGCCCTGCATCAAACACTTTACAAAATTACCTCACAAAGGAAACACTAAAAAGGCTTTCTGTGTTTAAAACCAGGTGGAGATTTGGCCATGTACAAACTCAAATAAGTCCTTTAAGGATGGGGGAAATACCCATTATATCTGAATGTAAATTACCTCGAAACACCACTGAAAGGCATGAAATAAACACTGAAAATGGTGGTAGACCACACAGCCTTCCAACTTGGTTATCTATACCAACTGCTTAGCTCTATTTCTAGCCCCTCAGATGATCTACTTATTTCATGCTTTCTTGAATTTAGATACAGTTTTCACTACCACCATCACTAGGAGGCTGCTCCACACATCCACCGCTCTTTCCGTGAAGAAATATCGCCTTAGGTTACTCATGAGTCTACCCTCTTTTACCCTCATTCTATGATCGTTCCCTCCAGAGCTTCCCTTCAATTAAAAGAAGCCTGGCTCCTGTGCATTTATACTACGGATGTATTTAAATATCTTCATCATATCTCCTTGAGCTGAGGGCCATTCGGAATGCTTTAACGGCTTTCAGGCTGCTGAACCAAATTATTCTCATCCAAACAGAAAATCAGGTTGCAACGTGTTATATGAACAAGCAGGGGGGTATGAGCTCCTACCCCTTGTGTCAGGAAGCAATAGGGATGTGGCAGTGGGCCCTCCTCCAGAGGATAGTCCTGTGAGCCATGTACCTAGCAGTAAAGGCCAACAGCCTGGCAGACACAGTAAGGTAAGTAGCTATCATTGTTTATCGTCTAGCTAGACCAGTCCAAACCAGTGGGGTTATTTCCCTTGACCAGCAGATGAAGATAGAGAAACATGACAGTTTCTAGTGACATCACCAGAATAAGAGAAGGTGAAGCCTGGAACTAGTCAATACTTCTCTATCTCCAGCAGATGGTCTAGACTGGTTTAGCAGGATAAGGAAACAAGGATTAGAATAGGTCATACCACCTGGTTCCAGATTAGCAAAGAACTGTTTTTGTTTCGGTCAAATGTATCAGCAATATAGTCTCACCTTTAATCCTTCTTTTTCCAGGTTTGATGTTTTCATTTGGATTTCTAGGTCCACAACTTCTTCCATTAATTTATCATGCTTTCTGCCTTTTTCTAGTAATTCCTCATAACCTTTAAAAGAGTAACACGTTACAAAAGAAAGATTTGTCACTTAAAGCGGGGTCCAGTATTTTAGAAAAATAGAGATATAGATGAGGTAAGCAAGAATAGTGAATCATAATAATTTTTCAATAAGTAATGATGGGCTACACATAGTGCCTGTGTATTCTCTTGTTTCCAAATGAAAAATAAAATCTTAAGTTTGAATCTTAGATTTTGCCACAATAAAACATTTATTGGAACAAAAATGGAGAGACTGTTAGCCAGTAAAGCCACACAAAAAGAATTTTGCTTTGTTAATGAATTATATTGGAAAATATATAGCCAAGCATTTTATTTTGAGTGTAGGAAATACAATGCCAATCATACACATTACTAGAACATTTTAATTAGATGAATTCTTCCATTCTGTTTTTGGCAGTCAATTCAAATGAAATTTTACATGCGCAAACAGCCATAAACACATTTTTCTTAGTATCTGTTAAAGCACCGGGGGAGGGGGGGAGGAATTTTATTTATTTAAAATATTTATAGCCCACCTATTAACTACGCAGTTCACAAAAAAACAAACACAATAATCCACATATACTTATTACCTGTGAATGTGTGTACATATTTTCACAAGCACAAAGGACACACAAACACTTTTTTTTCATGCCATTCGGATTTGAAAATACAACCTACAGAAAGTTATTTTCCTCTCTGATCTAATGTCCATTTAACTGCACTAAAGGAGGGCAATTTTCACAGACAATTTCTATGGGTAACATACTGACAACTGTCTTCTAAAAAACAAACAAGGCTTGGATAGAAAACTGTACGACTAACAGAAAGGGTGGTGGTAAATAGTGGAGTGCCTCAGGGATTGGTACTAGGACTAGAGAATGACACAGGGACGGGGACCCGCAGTAACCACGGGGATGGGGACAGAGTTTACGGGGACGGGGTGGGGATGAGGACAAAGCCCGCGGTCTCGTTTTCTACTTTGAAGCCTGTTAATAAACTACTACTAATAATAACATTTATATAGCGCTACCAGCCGCACGCAGCGCTGAACACTTGACTGGTCTGTTATTTATGCTTAAGTGATGCAGACAATGATATTTTGATTTTTTGGAAAAACAAGCAAACATGCTGGTCACAGCTAGCAAAATTTGCATGTGGGATCCTGTACATTCCTGCTACCAGCACATCGTCTAAGAAGACAACGTCTATTGCAGGAAGGACTGTGGAAGACAGGAGAGCCAGGCTGAATCCTGAGATTGTTGACGACTTCTTATTCATCCACAGATTAAAAAATCATAACAGTGCTTCATAGGGCATATTTCTCCCCTCTAGGGCATAGAGAACGGGTTGTAGTTTGTACCCCTGGACATTTTAACAGGGTGGATTAGGATTCCTTGGGGTAGCAGAAATCAGCTATTGTTGGGGTTGGAAGGGTAGAGGGTGGTGGCGAGGAGGGTTATTATAGCTGGTCACTGTTATTATTGTTTTCTATCTGTAATTTATACACAATAGTTACACAGCATATGGTTCCTTTTTATACATAAAAAGATATAAATATAAAATTATAATTGTTTGAGGCTTCTGCAGATGAGGACAGAACCCATGGGGACGGGGCAGGGACGGAGACAGAACCCATGGGGACGGGGCGGTGACAGAGACAGAACCCACGGGGCCAGGGCGGGGATGGGGGACAAACTTTGTCCCCGTGCCATTCTCTAACTAGGACCGATCGTATTTAATATATTTGTGAGTGATACTGCTGAAGGATTAGAAGGAAAGGTTTGTCTTTTTGTGGATGACGCAAAATATATCCAACTGAGTGAATACTACAGAGGGAGCAGAAAAGAATGTCCTAAGATCTAGCAGTTAAAACTGAATACGAAAAAGTGCAGAGCGTTGCGCTTGGGGGTGTAGAAATCCAAAGGCGATAAAAGAGATAGGGTGTGAAAGACTGACAAGCATGATTTGGGGAAAGACACTTTGGGGTGAGAGTGTCTGAGGATCTGAAAGTAATGAAGCAATGGCTCTGGCCAAAAGGATGCTGGGCTGTATGGAGAGGGGTATAACTAGCGCAGGTGTTAATGTTCCTATACAAGTCATTGGTGACACCCCACTTGGAGTACTATGTCTAGTTAAGGACATAAAAAGACTTGAAGAGGTCCAGAAAAAAGCGACAAAAATAGTATGGGGTTTGTACCAAAAGCCATATGAGAAGAAACTTGAAGACCTAAACATATACACCCTAGAGGAGAGGAGATATAGGGGAGACAGATGTTTAAAATACTTGAAAGGTATCAATGTATATATAAATCTTTTCCAGAGACAGGGAAGCAGTAAAACTAGAGAACATGGATTGCAATTACAGGGTGGCAGATTTAGGAATAATGTCAGGAAGTACTTTTTCACGGAGAAGGATGGTGGATGCCTGGAACGCCCTCCCGGGGAGAGGTTGTGGACAGAAACATGATGACAGAATTCAAAAACAAGTGGGATAAACAAAGGATCCTTACGTGGAAAAAAAAGATGGAATTAAAACCAACTTGTCAGTGCTTAGACAGCAATTAAATTCCAGTAGTAGAGAAGTAAGGCCAGTAGGGGGTGGACTTCTACGGTCTGTGTCACAAGGAAGCTTATCCAAACGCCACGACCTAATCCTACGAACCCACCTATTCATTACCTGATCCCGTGACAATGGCAATGACTCAGACCACGCCTCCTCCAATTTTTCCCTATGCTTATCCTGACCCTATCCCTGATTATCTCAACCTAGCCTAAAACTTGCACCTCCTCCTACCTCCTCTACCCCTTCTCCCTTATAACATTACCTATCTACACATCCCCATTACTCTGCTAAGCTTAGCCTGTTTATTCTCTGCATTATACTTTGTAATCCTACTACTATGTAAGCCGCATTGAACCTGCTATAAGTGGGAAAGTGCGGGGTACAATAAATAAATAAACATGGCAAAACAGGGCAAACGTAAGGTCTGTGTCTTGATTATGGATGGGCAGGGGTGGGTTTTGATAGCAAATCCAGCGATTGGGAAGTAGGATCAGGGTCGGGCAGACTTCTACAGTCAGTGACTCAAGGATAGAAGGAACAGATGAAGAAGTGTTAGGGGTCCTTTTACAAAGGGGCGCTGAAAAATGGATTGTGGTAGTGTAGGCGCGGATTTTGGGTGCGCGCCGATCCATTTTTCAGCGTGCCTGTAAAAAAGGCCTTTTTTAAAATTTTTTGACGAAAATGGACGTGCGGCAAAATGAAAATTGCCACGTGTCCATTTTGGGGTCTGAGACCTTACCACCAGCCATTGACCTAGCGGTAAAGAATCCGGGCAGTAATGACCTACGCGCGTCAAATGCCACTTGGCGCACGTCCGAAAAAAAAAATATTTTTTGGACGCGCACCAAAAATGAAATTACCGCAAGAGCCATGCGGTAGTCGGGCGGTAACTCCATTTTGGCGCGCATAGACGCTTATGCGACTTAGTAAAAGGACCCCCAAGTTTTTGTGTCACATTCACCCAAGGGGTGACAGTGAGTAAAATGTCAGTTTGCAACAACGTTGGATTGCTGGTTTATTCAAGTATTGAGAATAAGTGATTATCCCAAAATTTTCAAACCGCTCTTCCATGATCCTATGACTGCCCTATTTGTAAGGCCAGTATTTGATCACAACGGAGTGTGCCCTGCATGGAGTGGTAGGTGTGATTCTGGCCCTTTATTGGTCGGACTGGACAGACCATGCAGGTCTTGATTTGCCGTCATATAACTACGCTGCTAGGGGGTCCTTTTACAAAGGCGTGCTGAAAATGGATTGTGGTAGTCTAGGCGCGGGTTTTGGGTGCGCGCCAATCCATTTTTCAGTGTGCCTGTAAAAAAATGCCTTTAAAAAATTTTTTCGCAGAAAATGGATGTGTGGCAAAATCAAAATTGCTGCCCATGCAATTTGGGTCTGAGACCTTATCGCCAGCCATTGACCTAGCGCTAAAGTCTCACGCGGTAACCAGGAGGTAATGACCTATGTGTGTCAAATCCCACTTGGCGCACGGCCGAAAATAAAAAAAATATTTTTCAGACGCACATATCAGACGCGTGCCAAAAATGAAATTACCGCAAGAGCCACGTGGTAGCCGGGCAGTAACTCCATTTTGGTGCGCATAGACGCTTACGCGGTTTAGTAAAAGGACCCTTATGTTAGCCTTTTGCTGCTCTAGGTTAAATGTGAAATTTGCCAGCCACCACTCCAAACCCATTTTATCCCTCTCATCACTGCCTGTTGAAATGTTAAACCTAAATGAACCCCCCCCCCCCCCCCCCCATGAACATGTTTCAGAAATGAAGTCTTACTCGCAGTCTGATAGCGAAGTAGCTAACAGTCTAGCACCTAACTTTAATATATTAAAAAGCATTACCAGCTGTAGTAATTCCACCTGTAGATACATCAATATGATGCCTGTACTGCTCCATCAGGTGGATAAGTTCTGCTTTTTCCTTTTCTAAACGGTTATTAGTTAATCTGCAACACAAGTAATAATAAAATAGAAAACACAGTGTAATCAATGGTATAAGCATGTCCAACATTAGTACTTCATTTAGGCTGCAGTTTTCCATTTTGCATACATAGGGATCAAAGGGATTGATTTTTAGATTTTAAAAACAGTACAAAATAAGGAAAAAAATGAGCAGCATCTTGAAAAATATTATAAGACATAGGTCATGATTTGCTTGAAAACTGCCGCTATATATTTGAGGTAAGCACAGAAGAAAGCAGACCTCTGCAATGGAAAAACCAAGAGCAGAACACAGCAAAGGCGACAAGATAGATGATGCCAAACAAAACTTCTACTGGACTCAGAAAAAGTTCACAGCAAGAGTTTATTCCTAAAAACTGGACTTGACACGAGTCGTGTTTCGGCCAATTCTGGCCTGCCTCAGGAGTCTCTGTATGGCAAAGTGCAGTTAGTTCTCTAGGAAATGTTTTATGGACAGTGCCGCTCATACTGGTATAAATAAGTTGAGATTATCTTTTCTCTTGTTCGTAAACTGCAATATTCGGACAAGACATTTCCTAGAGAACCAACAGCACTTTGCCATACAGGGGACTCCTGAGGCAGGCCAGAATTGGTCGAAACACGACTCGTGTCAAATCCAGTTTTTAAGAATAAACTCTTGATGTGAACTTTTTCTGAGTCCAGTCGAAGTTTTATTAGATTGTAAGCTCTTTGAGCAGGGACTGTCTCTCTTTGTTAAATTGTACAGCGCTGCGTAACCCTGGTAGCGCTCTAGAAATGTTAAGTAGTAGTAGTAGTTTTGTTTGGCATCATCTATCTTGTCACCTTCGCTATATATTTGAATCCATCTATTTGTGGAAAGGTTTGGGGGAAATGGTCTGAAATACCACTTTTAAGCCAGTTCAGAGTGGGAGGGCTCCAGACTAGCTACAGAACTCTGAAATGTTGCCACCAAGGTTTCCACTTTAGGGATCTTTTTGTTTCCATCAATACCCTTCAGACTTCAAAGGAAGGAGGCTTCCTCCTTAATGTAGGGAAGTTGCTCATTTCCCTCTCCTTTGCCCAGTGGAGGAGTAGCCTAGTGGTTAGTGCAGCAGACTTTGATCCTGGGGAACTGGGTTCAATTCCCACTGCAGCTCCTTGTGACTCTGGGCAAGTCACTTAACCCTCCTTTGCCCCAAGCACAAATAAGTACCTGTATATGCACAATGTAAACCGCTTTGAATGTAGTTGCGGTATATCAAGCCCCATTTTCCTTTTCCTTCCTCTCTGCCTTAAAGATATCAACTGCAGGATTAAGCAGTTGATGTCACCACACTTTTGGTACCTTTTAGCTCAGCAGGTCACATATGTACATTATTTCCATATACACATAATAACAGCAATGCTTTAGACTAAAGTTACTAAAGATTGCTTTAAAAAGAATTTGGTTTATATTATGGGATCTGCTATGAACATAAATAAAATTGTGGACAAAATAAATAAAATTGTGGATCTTATTTTAAAAAAATAGTAGGAATGCGCTATGTTTAATAAATAAATAAAATTGTGGACGTTATTAAAAAGAAAACAGTAGGAATGCAAATGCATAACACTAACAAAATGAAACTAAATCAAAACTAGATTACCATTTTACCTGACCAGCTGAAGTTCCCTGGCAAGGCCGCCCTCCGTCTTTGCATCTTCTGGAAAGTGTTTGAGTAGCTCAACCTTTTCATGTTAAAGAGACCTATTTTAGAAAAGCTACCAATTTTTTAAAAAAATTTCTCTTTATCAGTAAACAGAACATGGTACAACTAATAAACAGGTTTTATGCAGGTGAAAAAAAAAATCGAAGTAATGCCTAACAAAGCTCACTGTAAAACCTGGAATGATAGAAATGTGAGGTCTTTTTTTCTGTATTAAAAGAAAATGTTGACATCTTCTGGAGATAGAAAATAGAAGTGGGAAGTGGACCAATGACTCCAGAGACTGGGACAACCAAGTCAAACAGGGAAATTTTATTACAGACTCGACACAGATCTGTGTTTCGGCCACAAGCCTGCCTCAGGAGTCTTTGTAGTATTTGTATGGGTGTGAAGCCGCTATACCAAGAGGGTCTTGAACATCGCAGGGCATAAAACTTGGCAAACTGTTTGTTACAATACTGCCAATAATATTAAAGACAATGCAAATTTGAAGTTGGTGAGATTAGTAACTGCAAATGGCCATTTTGCTTGTTTGTAATGGACACAGAAGTCAAAATTCTATATAGGGAGCTGAAAAATCAGCGCCAATAAAATTTCACACTAAGCACTATTCTATAAGGTGCTCAGAGATGGACATCGTTTATAGAATAGGTTTTGGCGCTGAAATCTGTACCCGGTTTTGGGCAGGAGGATTTAAACCACTTGAAACCTGGAATAAATTCTCGCACCTAAATTAGATGTGCCTTAATCTATAACACTGTGCACAAAATGCTGGAACACCCTGATCCGCCCATGCCCCTCCTATGACACGTCTATTATTTTGGAGCCATGCCTTAAATTTACACGTGGATCCCAGTTGCCTATAGATGCATGGGTAAATTTAAATGCCAATTAGTGCCCAATTATTGGCACTAATTGGCTTATTTGCCAATTGGATGCATGCCCAAATTTGCATGCAAAGTTTTTAGTGCCATTTATAGAACCAGGCTGAGAATGCAGAATGTAATCATCCCATTTAGCAGCACTCAGAACACTGCTGTTTTGTTTCGTGTGCATGGTTACTGGTATATTAAAATCTACCATTCCCTGTGTCCACATTATTTCTAAGCTTGAGAACACACTGAGGGGGTCCCTTTACTGAGGTGCGCTGAAAAATATCCTGCGGTAGTGTAGGCGCAGGTTTTGGCCGTGCGCAAGATCCATTTTTCAGGACGCCTGCAAACATTTTTGCCGAAAATGGACGTGCGTCAAAACAAAAATTGGCGCGTGTCCATTTTAGGTCTGAGAGCTTACCACCAGCCACTGACTTAACGGTAGGGTCTCACGTGTTAACCGGGTGATAATGACCTACACGTGTCAAATGCCACTTGACACGCATAGCAGGCGCACGCGTCAGGAAATAAAAATTATTTTTCGGACAGGCGCCGAAAATGAAATTACTTCAAGAGCCATGCAGTAGCCGGTAACTCCAAATTGCTGCACATTAGGCGTGCGTAGACACTTACGCGGCTTAGTAAAAGGGCCCCTGAATGTCTCATCACATCAGTGGAATGCAATAAAACAGATATACATCCATTTCCAAAGTGGTTATGTTTTAGGGAGTTATCATTTCACTTGCCTGATCTTTTAGCTCTTGCACATCCTGTTCCATTTTCTTTTCACGTTGTGCTGCTTCTCTCAGTAACTGTTCAAGAGCGGCAATATTTTCATGTTTTCTTATAAGATCTGCTCCCATTTCCTTTATCTTACCTTCGTACATCCTGCAATACAATGAGAGTACTTGTTTAGTTACCAGAGGTCTGAAAACAAGGCCATCTTTGTGAACAGAACAGAACGTTGTTTAAATAGTATTTATAATAAAGTTAAGGGCTGAGCAGACGCATTAATTATTTTCAAAAGAATATTATAGCAGTAAGATAAGCACTGATACCCCATTACCTTCCTCATGTATATCCTGAAAACCAGGCCAGCTAATGTATATGCAGGAACAATATTTGCATACTAAATATCGAAACTAAATATTGTATAACTTATCACTTCTTTACTATTGTAAGCCAGAGAACTGAATAACTGGAATTCGGATTATGTGGGATATAAGCATGGGTGGCGGTAAGGGCTTCCCATTGTATGGCCACGCGTGAAGATTTTTTTTTTGGGGGGGGGGGGGGGGGCTTTTACCAGCTGAAGAAAACACGGCCCCCGCAGCTAGCACAGGACCCTTTTTCGCACAGCTTGATAAAAGGACCCCTAAGAGACTAACTTGTGCCATATGGATGAGAATCGGGACATGTAGATCATATGACACCACATTTGAATTTATTTTATTTCACTTTAAGTTTTTGAGCATAGAGGTAAAACAAAAAAATACAGACAGACGCACAGGACCAATAGAGCAACTCAGAGCCTATGTTTGGTGAGAAAAATCACAGGAATAGACGTGGCTGGACAGCACTGTTGCTCTGTAAGCCGCGGTACCAAATGACAGCTAGAATAAGTAAGAGCATGCTAAGGAGGCAATTCTATAATTGGCACTCAAAAATCAGTGCTCAAAAACTTTTGCACTACAATTGCATACGATTCTATAAATAGCACTTCAAGTTGAGTGCCACTTATAGAAATCACACTAAGTGACAATTTCCATACCAATCCCTCCCCCCCCCCCCCCAAAAAAAAAAACCACGCGCTGATCAAGCAGCGTAGAATTTCAGCACCATGTAATGCGTGATGACGTCTTGTGGGCATGGACACTATGCAAAATGGCCACAGGAAGAAGACAGCCAAATTGTTCTGACCATGATACTCATCCTACCCAGGGCCTGCAAGCACAATTCATCATCCTAGAGCACCGGAGGAGGAGCTACAATAACTATAGAAAAGGACCTGGCAAAACTGCCACCTACAATCGGAAAACCTTCTTCCCTAGGGAAGTAAATGCAAGCACAGTAAGGTTCCTGATTACATCAATCAGCTTTGACCCCAGTACCACTGTCTGCGTGCCACTTCTCTATCTGTGACAATGGAGGGTGAAGTAAATAGCTTAAGGTGACAGGTATCAGTAGCAGGGGCATAGCTACGGGTGGGCCTGGGTGGGCCCAGGCCCAACCAAACTATGCTCAGGCCCACCCAGTTGCCCTGATAGGATGTGCACCCCGGCGCCTCTCTGCCATGGCTCAGCTGAGCCTCCATGACATGCAGCCCTTCGGCAGCCAGCAGCGGTCCAGACTTCCTCCCATCAGACTAACCCTTCTTCCCGATATGGGTCCCCTTTCCTGACCTGGAAATCGGCACTCGGCATACCTGGCCAGTCCAGCGCTGCACCCCCACGATGCCACTCCCCCGCCCGCCCACCACGACGTCTGACCATCTTCACACTGAACTCTGCCACCGTGCCCCGCCTCACCCCCCCCCCCCCCGCGCCGGCACCACAGTGCAGCAGGGGAAAATCTGCCCACTGCCGCCAGCGTCGCGGCTCCTCCACTGCAACATCAGCCTTCTCTTGACCCCCCCCCCCCGGCCACCCTCAGCACTCCCCTATGGCCCCAGTAGGCATAGGAGCCAGCACACACCGAACGGAGCTCGGTGCCCTCTGAGTCCGCACCGCCCACCACCACATGATGCAAGCCAAGCTGTCCAGGTAAAAGTAAAACAAATAAAATGTTTTAATTTTAATGTTGTGTACAGTGCAATGCTGGCCGGCGGTGGCCTCCCGGTGGGGGTGGGCTCTTCACCGCCTAGGGCAAAAAAAGGCATGTTTAATCATTAATATGACTTTCTTTGTCTAGGCAGTGAAGAGTCCAAATATACCTCCATCTTGCCCCAGACAGTGAAGAGCGCACCCCCCACCCAGAAACCCACCAACAATACATTTTAGTAGTGCCCAGGTTAAAGTTTTAAAAAGGTTGTAAATGTTGGTGGGTTTTTGGGTGGGGGTGGTTTCTGCAATGCCCAGGCTAAAAAAAAATGCTTCAAATTCAATGTAGGCAGGTCTCCAGGTGGAGGTGGGCCCTGCAGCGCCCAGGACATTAAAAAAAAAAAAAAAGCCTTATATTTAGTGATGGTGTCCCCGGGGGGGGGGGGGGCACCAGATCATGGGGGGTGGACAGGGAGCAGGACAAGGCCGACACCAGGCTACAGGAGGAGTTAGGGGGGGGGGAGGGCAAGGCAGGGCTCATGCCTAGCCATGGGATGGATGGGCAGGGAGGAGAGGGCAAGGCACAGAAGGGAACGGGCCAATGCCGGCCATGGGGTTGGACCCATGTCAGGCCAAGTCTGACATGGCACAACGCAACCATATTCAAAAATACTGCTTTTTTCACCAAAAATGATATGTGGCCTGTGGCCTATATTGATGCAGGGCAGCCGTTGGGCAGACCACCCAGAATCCATCATCAAGTGCACTCCAAGGCACCATTTTGCAGCATGCCAAGAACCACCACCCATGCCCATATACATAGTGCCCACCCATGCCAGCTCTGGGCCCACCCAAAATGTCAGGTCTGGCTACGCCACTGATCAGTAGTGGGATTTGAACTCACCAACCTATAATTGATTGTTGGCACCCAATCCACCGCATCGATAGGCTTGTTACACAATTAAATTACACGCACCCAAATTTCAGCACGCAGGTTTGAGTGCCATATATAGGATCCGGGGACAGAAAGAATGTACTAGTCTAGAAGAAACATACAGAAATGTTTTGGAAACATTTCACATCCCTGATTTATTACAAAATCTCACCTTGATGTCCAGCCATGGCTGTCTGCTCCTTTTGTCTGTGAGCCTCTGCTTTCAGCAAGGCTCAGTCTTTTCTCCAGCTCTTCCAGCTTCAGAGTCAGTTTCTCATTCATTAGCTCCAAGTCACTTTTTGTTATTCGTAGCTTCTCTGTAGTTCCAGTTTCCTGTTGTTATTAACAGTTTCTATAGGTAAATATGCTAAAACTGGTTTATTAAGCTCTCACCTATTTCAATTTTTGGAAATACAAACTATAGCGTTTATGATGGTCACAAATGCTGAATAAACATTGCTCACCCTCTAAACCGATAAGAAGTGATAGGGCTAGCTTGAGAGAAAATTCACAGTTGTATGCAAAAGTTTCAGGACCCCCCTCTGGTCAAACTGAATGTTTCAATTCAGTGGAGGAGTAGCCTAGTGGTTAGTGCAGTGGACTTTGATCATGGGAAACGGAGTTCGATTCCCACTGCAGCTCCTTGTGACTCTGGGCAAGTCACTTAACCCTCCATTGCCCCTGGTACAAAATAAGTACCTGAATATATGTAAACCTCAGAAAGGCAGTATATCAAGTCCCATTTCCCTTTCCTTTCACTTGCACGATATCTCCTGTGCCACTGTCACTTAACCCTCCACTGCTTAGGGGCCATTTTACTAAGCTGCGTAGGCGCGTACACGCATCCTACGTATGTCAATTTTGAACTACTGCCTGGCTACCGTGTGGCAGTAATTTCATTTTTTTATGCGTGTCCACTAAGCGCGCCAATCGAGCAGTAATTGGCATTGTATGCGCGTAGACCATTACTGCACAGTTAACGCGTGAGATCTTACCGCTAGGTCAATGGGTGGCGGTAAGGTCTCAGGCCCAAAATGGACGCGTGCCAATTTTTATTTTGCTGCACGTCCATTTTCGGCCAAAAGAAAAAAGGCCTTTTTTGCAGGCGTGCTGAAAAATGGACATGTGCGCATCCAATACATGCATCTATACCAGCGCAGGCCATTTTTCAGCGCTTGTTTTGGGCGCACGAAGATCCATTTTTCAGTGGTGATATGGGTGTTGGATAACTTTTTAAATTATTTGTCCATTTGTTTAAGGAACAAACTGTGTTTGTGCATTTACCCAGGTTCCTTTGTCTAATTATTACGTGTCATTTACAGATCAGGAACCATTCAGTGTGATAAATTTGCAATAACAGGAAGAGAAGAACTTTTTCACATCACTGTATTTTGCAATTTTTACAGTGATTCCAATACTTTTTCTACCCTTTCGAGCCCAGAATATTTTGGTGCCCATGAATATTTAACTTATTTCAGTTGCCATATTTATTTATTGCATTTGTATCCCACATTTTCCCACCTATTTGCAGGCTCAATGTGGCTTACATTATGCCGTACTGGCGATCGCCATTATCGGAATGAGAAATACAGAGTGGTATTGCTTTGAAGTTCATAAGTGACAGAGTACTTTAAGCAGTCAGGTATAGAGAGTTCATTTCTGGACTGAGAAATAAAGTGGTATTGCGTTAAATTTCAATGGTGACAGAGTAAATTAAGCAATCAAGTTATCGAGGGTTCAGTTTTGTCCAGTTCTGGTGTAAGTTTCGTTATCTGGAATTTAGGATAGATCATTGTGTTATGCCTTTTTGAACAGGTTGGTTTTTAGTGATCAGACTGTTACGACTGCTGGAAGGGTTTGGGGGAACGGGCAGGGGATAGGGAAGCCTTGTGGGGCCCTTATCCAGGTATGGGCAGCTCCTTGAAGTCACCTAGGTGCGCCAAAATTCAGTGGCAGTATCCAAATAACTACGCAGACATAGTTAAAACAACGTTTTATGTGGTCCTTCTTGCCCAGCTGGTTATCTGGGTACCAGCATTAAAAATTGGCAGCACCCAGTTACTTTCCGGGTCCACCCTGTCTCTGCCCCTGGACTGCCTCACCACAAGCCACAGTGTCACTGATATCCAGGAACTATCTCATAAGTGCTGCTAATATCCAGATCTGGCCCAGTAAGTAACTTAACTTGATAAGACCCTTTTCTATTCAGATATGTCCTGCTAAATATCGGATCCAAATATTTTCGGAACAAGCCCATTTAGACAGAAGCAGAGATGGCCAAGGGTGAACCATACTTAAGGCCTGAAGCATTAGATTTTTCCACAGTGTGTCAAGGACATACGTCTAGAAAGACTCAAGTGGAGGAGTAGCCAAGTGGTTAGAGCTCCAGGCTTGACACCCAGGGGTGCCTGCTCCTTCTGATCTTAAGCCACTTAACCCTCCATCGCTTCAAGTATAGATTGTGAGCCCTGCAAGGAGAGGGATATACTTTCTATACCCAAATGTAACTCATATGGCAACAAGGGACATGATAGGGTTAAACTAATCATTTTTGTGGACTTAATAGCTGAATCATAGAAGTCCTACTTTTTTCAGCTCCTTACGCAACCTCTCATTTTCAGCAACGATTTTTTCTATGCCTTTGGCTTTGGCTTCATATCGCGTACTCAGCTGGCCTCCCATGTGATGCTTTAACTTCTCCATCTCTAGCTAGAAATCAGAAGATAAACAAATGTTACTTAAGTTAAGATTAGCATTATTAACACATTCTTTATGGATGGCTGTTTTCACTAGAGGAACTGAACATGGTGGTAAACAATGGACTAGGTCTTCATAGCCAACATTCTTTAACTGAATATGCTCATTAGGAGCAGCCTAGCGTTGCTGATTTGAAGTCAAAATGTTCTCAGAACACGTAAATTCAAAATACGACTCCTGAAATGGAATACAGTTTGGGAGTTTGCTATTGGATGCATTGCATTCTGATGCCATCTACAGGTTCTGAAGCAGCTTGGAATGTTACTGGGACAGGATCCTTGGAATGTGCTACTTAAAAAAAAAAAATGCCTTTATTATACTTTCATTTATACACTTTTGGGAAGCTTTAAGAAAGGGTATATACATTTGGAGTTGTCAGTACTGAAATGCCTGTCTTAAATGATACTAGCAGGCTTATTTTCGAAAGAGAAGAGCGCCCATCTTTCGACACAAATCAAGAGATGGGCGTCCTTCTCTCAGGGTCGCCCAAATCTGCATAATCGAAAGCCGATTTTGCACGTCCTCAACTGCTTTCCGTCACGGGGACGACCAAAGTTCATGGGGGCATGTCGGAAGCATAGTGAAGGCGGGACTGGGGCGTGCTTAACACATGGGCGTCCTCTGCCGATAATGGAAAAAAGAAGGGTGTCCCTGATGAACACTTGACCGACTTTACTTGGACCTTTTTTTCTTGCAACCAAGCCTCAAAAAGGTGCTCAAACTAACCAGATGACCACTGGAGGAAATCGGGGATGACCTCCCCTTACTCCCCCAGTGGTCACTAACCCCTCCCAACCTCAAAAAAAAATTTTAAAAATATTTTTCCAGCCTCTATGCCAGCCTCAAATATCATACCCAGCTCCATGACAGCACTATGCAGGTCCCTGGAGCAGTTTTAGTGGGTGCAGTGCACTTCAGGCAGGCGGACCCAGGCACATCCCCCCCCTACCTGTTAAACTTGTGGTGGTAAATGTGAGCCTTCCAAAACCCACCACAAACCCACTGTACCCACATCTAGGTGCCCCCCTTCAACTCTAAGGGCTATGGTAGTGGTGTACAGTTGTGGGGAGTGTTTTTTTTTTTTTTTTGGGGGGGGGGGTTGGGGGGCTCAGCCCAAGGTAAGGGAGCTATGCACCTGGGAGCAATTTGTGAAGTCCACTGCAGTGTCCCCTAGGGTGCCCGGTTAGTGTCCTGGCATGTCAGGGGGACCAGTGCACTAAGAATGCTGGCTCCTCCCACGACCAAATGGCTTGGATTTGGTCGTTTCTGAGATGGGCGTCCTCGGTTTCCATTATCGCCGAAAATTGGGGACGACCATCTCTAAGGTCGACCTAAATGTGGAGATTTGGGTGTCCCCGACCGTATTATCGAAACGAAAGATGGCTGCCCATCTTGTTTTGATAATACGGGTTTCCCCGCCCCTTCATGGGGACGTCCTGTGAGGACACCCTCAGGAAAACTTGAGCACCCCGTTCGATTATGCCCCTCTAGGTTCCACATTAGGAGTCACCACCAAGAAAAAGGGTTTAGGTGTCATTGTGGATAATAGATTAAAAACAGAACGTTTGGAATTATTAGGAAACAAATAGAGAACAAATCAAAGAATACTGTAATGCCTCTGTATCGCTCTATGGTGAGTCCACACATTGAGTACTGTGTGCAATTCCGGTTCCTGCATCTCAAAACCCTGACGCATGATTACACCCTTTGTCTGAATCACCCCAACCTATTTACAGATACTTCTTTACTGTACTTGTCACTGTAATAGTACCCCTATACTGTATTTGTTATTTTTATTATTTTTATTACATTTGTACCCCGCGCTTTCCCACTCATGGCAGGCTCAATGCGGCTTACATATTGTATACAGGTACTTATTTGTACCTGGGGCAATGGAGGGTTAAGTGACTTGCCCAGAGTCACAAGGAGCTGCCTGTGCCTGAAGTGGGAATCAAACTCAGTTCCTCAGTTCCCCAGGACCACAGTCCACCACCCTAACCACTAGGCCACTCCTCCACTGTTGCTACTATTTGAGATTCTACATGGAATGTTGCTATTCCACTAGCAACATTCCATGTAGAAGCCGGCCCTTGCAGATCACCAATGTGGCCGCGCAGGCTTCTGCTTCTGCTTCTGTGAGTCTGACGTCCTGCACGTATGTGCAGGACGTCAGACTCACAGAAACAGAAGCCTGCGCAGCCTTCTACATGGAATAGCAACATTCCATGTAGAATCTCCAATA
The DNA here is from genome assembly GCF_901765095.1 of Microcaecilia unicolor. Taxonomy (NCBI): domain Eukaryota; kingdom Metazoa; phylum Chordata; class Amphibia; order Gymnophiona; family Siphonopidae; genus Microcaecilia; species Microcaecilia unicolor. Next base: position 18,471,699 of record NC_044039.1, read on the forward strand.
GTAGCAACATTCCATGTAGAATCTCCAATAGTATCTATTTGATTTTTGTTACATTTGTACCCTGCGCTTTCCCACTCATGGCAGGCTCAATGCGGCTTAGATGGGGCAATGGAGGGTTAAGTGACTTGCCCAGAGTCACAAGGAGCTGCCTGTGCCTGAAGTGGGAATCAAACTCAGTTCCCCAGGACCAGAGTCCACCACCCTAACCACTAGGCCACTCCTCCACTCCACACCGGAGTCTGTAGCCACCTCTCCGGAACTATGTAAGCCATTTAAAGCCTACTAATAAGTGGGAAAAGTTGGGATACAAATGTAACAAATAAATAAATAAAATAATAAAAAAAAGATATAGTGGAACTGAAAAAGGTACAGAGAAGGGCAACAAAAATGATTTAAGGAGATGGGAGGAGTCTCATATGAGAGGAAAGGCTAAAAAGTGTAGTGTTCTTCAGCTTGGAGAAGAGACAGCTGAAAGGAGATATGACCGAGGTGTATTTTATTTATTTAGATTTTGCTCACACCTTTTTCAGTAGTAGTTCAAGGTGAGTTACATTCAGGTACTCTGGATATTTCTCTGGCCCAGGAGGGCTCACATGTACAGAGGGTTAAGTGACTTGCCCAAGATCACAAGGAGCAGCAGTGTGATTTCAACCAGCCACCTCTGGATGTCAAGACTGGTGCTCTAACCACTAGGCCACTCCTCCACTTGTTATTCTTTAGGGTTGTACATGGAATGTTACTACTGTTTGAGATTCCGCATGGAATCTTGTCACTCTTTAGGATTCCAGAATCTTGATAGTCTTTGGGGGTTCTACATGGAATGTTGCTATTCTTTGAGATTCTGAATGGAATCTTTATTTATTTATTTAGATTTTGCTCACACCTTTTTGAGTAGTAGCTCAAGGTGAGTCACATTCAGGTACTCTGGATATTTCCCCGGGCAAGGAGGACTCACAATCTAAGTTTCTACCTGAGGCAATGGAGGGTTAAGTGACTTGCCCAAGATCACAAGGAGCAGCAGTGGGATTTGAACCGGCCACCTCTGGATTGCAAGATCAGTGCTCTAACCACTAGGCCACTCCTCCACTCCAGAATCTTGCTATTCTTTGGGGTTCTACATGGAATCTTGTCACTCTTTAAGATTCCAGAATCTTATTTATTTAGATTTTGCTCACACCTTTTTCAGTAGGAGCTCAAGGTGAGTTACATTCAGGTACTCTGGATATTTCTCTGGCCCAGGAGGACTCACAATCTAAGTTTGTACCTGAGGCAATGGAGGGGTCACCTCTGGATTACAAGACCGGTGCTCTAACCACTAGACCACTCCTCCTCTACTCATCCAGTTCTAGCCCATGCTTCCTTGGCTTTACTTTTTGCTATTTCTAGTTTAGTGATATGATAGTTAATCTTAAATTCTATAGAATGCACATCCATTTTTTCAAGGTACTACAAAAGTAACAACATGCTCTGGGGACAGATAAAATTTTACCCATTCATAAAGTACCTTTAACTTTTCATTTTCCATTTCTAGATTAGACAGTTTCTCATTGGAGACAACTCCAGGGGCTTTTTTCAGCTCATCATTTTCTCTTTGAACTCTCTCCACAACTTTTTTCATCAAAGCAATTGTCTTTTCCAATTCGACCGCTGTTTTCCCACTTCTTCCTGACTGTAAGTAATCAGAGAAAAAGGACATGAAAATTTAAATTAGGGATCCACCATCACACACTGGATGCCTTCACATATCTAGTTTCTACTTTTATATCTATCATTGTGTTTAGTATTATAAAGGGTATATATTTTGAAGTGCATGAACCATGCAAAGAAATGCCACTCTTTTCTTTATGGCAGTGGCGTAGACATGGGTGGGCATGGGCCCACCCAAAATTCTAGCATCTTTGTTATAGCTGGCAGGGATCCCTAAGTCCTGCAAGCTGGAAGAGGTCCTTCAGAGGCAAGAACAGGTCATTCCCCTACTTGCTGCAGCCAGTGGCACTGTCCATGCATTGCAGACCCCCCCCCCCTGCACATGCTCGATTTGGTTTTTGTGTATGCGTGAAACCTGAGCATGTGCAGGAGGGAAGAAGCCAGTGCAGCAGCAGCACGAGGATAGTGCCATTGACTGTAGCACATAGGGGATTTACGTGTTCTGGCCGCTAGAGGAACTCTTCTAGCTGGTGAGGCTTGAGGATCCATGCCAGCTCGGGTATTTTATTTGTTGGGGGTCACTGGTGCAGAGGCAGGGGTGGAGCCGAAAGTGCAGGGGGAAGGGAAATGGTGTGCCCACCCACTTTGGGCCCATGCCCACCCAAAATACCATGTCTGGCTACGCCTCTGCTTTATGGTAGAAATGGGAGGAGCCTGTTCCAAGCTCTTGTGGCCAGAGGCAGTTCTCCTACCTTCACCAGTTGCAGGACACTCTCTCATCCGGCTGCTGGCTCATTTGCTCCCTGAACAACTAGCAACTGGTAGACCAACCTGAAGCTTTTAAAAATGTGTTTTTGGCAGCTACACAAAACGAGGATAATTTTTCTAAGGGAGCACATCACCTACGTGCCCACTTTAGCGATATTTTATTCACGCATGGATGTGATTTCATAAAACACCAACTGGCACTAAAGTACATGCTCAGTGGCGGTGGTGTCCGTACGACAGGTTTGGGAAGTTCTGACCTGCACAGTACCTTTTTGGCTATCTCAGATATACGGTAAAAATAAGAAAACCCAGTAAAACACCCCGGGGAGGGGGGGGGGGGGGGATTTGGGGAGTTACTAGCCGCAGATGCTCCAATGATGTTCTCTAACTGGTACATCATACTTGAGAGCGGGCTATTTTTGTAATCTGTGCGTTTAACTTTTTGGTCCATTTTCGGAAAAAAAAATGTCCAAGTGAAAAACGCACAAAATCAAGCCACTGGGATGTAGAAGGAACCAGCATTCTTAGTAGACTGGTCCCTCAGACAACCCAGGAAAGCAAGGGGGCACCCTAGGGGGCACTGCTGTGGACTTCACATAAATGCTCCCAGGTACACATCTCACCGTTCCTCCTTTGTCTGCTGAGCCCTCCAAAACCCACTACCCCCAAAAGTACACCACTACAATAGCCCTTATAAGTGAAGGGGGCACCTATATGTGAGTACAGTAGGGTTTGGGTGAGTTTTGGAAGGCTCTAAGTTTCCACCACAAGTGTAACAGTTAGGGTGAGGTGTGGACCTGGGTCCATCTGTCTGCAGTGCACTGCACCCACCACTAGACTATTCCAGGGACCTGCATGCTGCTCTAGTGGATCTGAGTATTACATCTGAAGCTGGCATAGAGGCTGGTAAGTAATGTTTTTAATCACATTTTTGGGGGGTGGAAGGAGGTCAGTGACCAGTGGGGAAGTAATGGGAGGTCATCCATGATTCCCTCCAGTGGCCATCTGGTCATTTAGGGCACCTTTTTGTGCTTTATTCGTTATAAAAACAAGACTAGCTCAAAACATCTTTGTTTTAGCTCTGGACAGTTTTTGTTTTGTTCCATTATGGCTGAAAAAAGTCCAAGTGTTAGGAATGGCCAGATCCCACCCTTAACACGCACCTGACACACCCCCTTGTGATTTGAATGCATTTCTGACGGACTTCATAGAAAAACATCTACAAACTGGTTTTGAAAATACAATTTGAACGTTTTTGTGAGAAAAACTTTCAAATGCAGATTATGCCACTTTTTGGACATTTTTCTCTTTTGAAAATGAACCCCTATGTAACTTTGTAAGTCTAATTGCTTTGAAAATACGCCTCTTAAGTGTGAAACGTCACTACTACTACTACTTAACATTTCTAAAGCGCTACTAGGGTTACGCAGCGCTGTACAATTTAACATAAAAGGACAGGCCCTGCTCAAAGAGCTTACAATCTAAAGGACAAGTGAGTAGTCACTGCTGGGGATAATTTCAAAGACTGAGAGAAAGCGTGTGACTCCTGGGGATGAAGAGGGAGATTTTAATAAGGTCAAACATAAAATGGAATCCACCTAAAAATCATGCCTAAAATTTAATTCTGTGATGCAACATCAATACACACAAAATTTTAGTACCATCCCAATGCCCTATTTGATTTGAAATAAAACAGCTAAATCTGAAAATTAAAAACGTATAGAATCAGAAGTCCTAAATCTAAACCAAATTAAGTTTTCATCTTGTTCCTGGGCACAGTCCCTTCGATATTCAAAACCTGGCCGGCTAAATGGCACTTAACCAGCTATGAATAACCCACTATCCCCCCCACTGAATATTCCCGGTTAGCAGCTAGGAGATAACGGGCTATATCGCACGATCTAGCTGGCTATCCCCCAATATTCACTGCATGGCCGCGTAAATAGATGGAATATCTTTGGCCAGTTTAAATGTAACTGGCTATCTCCGAATATCAACTTAGCCAGTTAAGTTTAAACTGGCCAAAAATAAACTGGATATTCAATACCGGCCACCGGAACTGGCCCGGCACTGAATATCCAGCCTCACCGACCACAGGAGTCAGCTGGGCTCCCTCCTGAGGTCTGAATATTGGCCCCAGTGGCTCCAAGCATTGAGAGACTAATAATTACAAGTATTTGTCCACAATTTTTGTGTGTGTTCTAGTAACCATATGGATCTTGAATAAAATTGGAGTCGTGATCTTTGTGTATTCATCAATTTTGTTCACTGACAGAGACACTTATCTATTCATTTAATTAAATTATTTGCCAAAATACATGATGAATATATATATATATATATATCATGTGTCAAACCTACCCCTCGAACATTTCCAAGTTTCCGCTCAACTTCCATGCTATCTTTTTTGAGAAGCTCACATATTTCTTTTAAGCCAGCTACTTGGTCCTATATAAAATAAAATAATTCTACACGTCACTGTAGCTTTGACATTTGGTCCTGTTCTACAGGTCTTTTAATTCCATATAAATAAAACAGGCTAAAAACTGTACTTAAAAAAGAAGTTAACAAAGAATTTTTAAATTAAACAGAAAAAAGTGCCAATGGATTGTACATGTTTTAAAAATCATGGAATAGAAGCATATTATATCCTTGATTTACTAAAATGCTTTTAGCACACATTAATGCACAAGATTTTCTACACTGGACATATCTCTATATATAAAAGGCACCACCAACGTTCCAAATGAAGCCTCCAGCCGGAAGTGTGAAGGGGGAGAGATATCCGGTTTCCCCATGAGTGTCTGCCCCGCCCTCGCTCTCTCTGTAACACAAACAGTGAAGGAAAACACAGCAAAGCACGAAATCAAATCGCTCTCTCTGTAACAGTGAAGGACTCGGGGGGGGGGGGGGGGGGGGAGAGGGCAGAAGCCCTCACTATCTCTATAACACAAACACAGCACAGCAGGAAACTTAACACTGAAGGACTCGACTCCAAGGGGGGAGGGGACAGACAGCACAGGGGAAGGGAGAGAGGGCAGAGGGCAGGGACACACACAATCCCACATGCACACAGAAGAAAACCTTGCTAGCCCCCGTTTCATTTGCATCAGAAACGGGGCTTTTTTACTAGTTTACTAATAATTTGTGCTGATGTGGCAGTACACTTTAATAAACCTAACCATGTGTGCACCATGAAGCAAGAACCGACTACCACCAATAACACAAGCTATTGCTATATCCTTGTTAATCCAAAATTTGCATATTTTTTCATGGGAGAGGGAGGAAAAAAAAATGTAAACCTGTCACATAGCTGAACAATAAAAATATCACATTGAAAAAGGAAGAGTTAATGGTTACTGAGGATGGGCAGACTGGATAGGCCATGTGGCCCTTATCTGCCGTCATGTTTCTATGTTACAAGATGTCTCCAAATTAAGGGTCCCTTTTACCAAGCTGCGGCAAAAGGGAACCTGCGCTGGCGCGTGTTTTTGACGAACGCTGAGGCCCCCTTTTACTGAAGCGGGTAAAAGGTAGGTCTTTCTTTTTTTCAGGAAATGGCCGTGCAGCAAGTGAAGCACTTGCTGCGTGGCCCTTTTTTTTTTTTTGGGGGGGGGTGGGGTGGGGAAACCCTTACCGCCACCCATTCAGTTGACGGTAAGGGCTCCCACGCTAACCAGACAGCATGCAGTAGTGCCCGATTACTGCCGGGTACACACTGGCGCTGGGGGTGGGAACTACCAATGCGCTGCTGCGATAGCCCGGTGGTACTTCCTTTTTAGCAAGCGGTAAGCCCATGTTGGGCTTACTGCCGCTATGTAAAAGGGCCCCTAAATACGCCTCAGTGTTTTAGCTTTCAAAAAAAAAAAAAAAATCCTTTCCCTTTCTCAACTCTGTCAAAACTGGCATTCCTTAAAGGAGCAGGCATTTGTTTACTAACATTTGGCATGTTACATGTTAAGTGTAAATTTAATGATACAAAAGGTTATGCTGCTCCATGATGGTCGGGATATATGCGGGTCCTGCTTACATGGCCATGTTGGTGGGGGATGTACTTGAGTGAAAGTAAAAAAATATATATTGCCTAATATAATACTTTCTGAGTAAAAGTACCACAACTACAATGAATGCAACTATTGTTAGTGTTTTATCCCAACAACTTTATTGCTCTACAATTCAATCCATTTTGTTTTTAGTAAAACTACATTTTTGTCCGTCACTCATGCGAGCGCGCTTGTGAGTCATTAATCCAACACAGCTAAAAAGGTAACTGAACTGACAGAAAGTGGATTATTCAGTCTGATAAAAATAGTTCCTTCAAATCAGTCCAGGCTGCAGTACTATTAATGTCTCACTGGGTCTGCAGGTTTTGATCAAGAGAATCTCTGAAACACCTGACTACCATATAGCAAAGAGTACAGTAATACCTCGGGTTTCGTTGACTTCGGATATCGTCGGTTTCGGTTTTTGTTGATTTTTTCCGTGAAAAATTTGTCTCGGATTTCGTCGGCGTGCCCAAGTGACCTCGCTGCTAATTTTGCGAAAACACGTTTATTTATTTATTGCATTTGTATCCCACATTTTCCCACCTCTTTGCAGGCTCAATGTGGCTTACAATACATCATAAGTGATGGAAATATATTAGAAAATAGACATTTAGTGTTACAGAAAGATCTTGGGCAACAAGATAATGATAAAACATAACATATGAATAAACAAGCAGATATTGTTAGATAGTTCTGAATATATGTGGGGGGTTGTCTATATTCACATTGGTTGGTCTTTGTAGTATGCCTTGTTAAAGAGATGGGTCTTCAGTAAGTTTGCGTTCTCCTGCTCAGTGTGGCATTGTTTCTCGTGTCTAGCCAAACAATTCCACTGCTTTCCAGTGTTTCTGTGCTTTTTTTATTCATATGGAAATAATCGCCTCGGTTTTCGTCGGTTTCGAATTTCGCCGATTGTTTTCGGACGGATTATCGACGAAAACCGAGGTATCACTGTACTTTATTGTCATTGTCATCTGCATTAGAAGTAGTACTAATTTATTACTGGCATCTTGATCTTTATTTTCATTATCATCATGCAATCCAATTACAGAGAAGGCTTTCACAAAGTTTAATTTGAACATTGCAGGGTACTGTACCTTCAGCCGAGGCAAATCTTTATTGGCCTGCACCAGTTGAAAGTTTAATTCAATGTTTTCTGATGACAACCTCAAATTTTCCTTCTGAAGCTCCTGTTCTTTTTGAGAACGATCAAACGATCCAATTACTGATGTCTTTAAAATGGGGAAGAATAGGGAAAGAATGTGAAAAACTGAAAAGAATAATCACTGGAAGGATAATTCTATAAAGCAATGTCTATGTGAAAAGCATGTTTCACATTCAGAAAACGGCTTTTATAAAATTTACATATATGCACCGAACACTGTTCCTGGCAATATAGTCTGGAAGGAGGAGTGAAGTACCCTCGTATTCTGCCTTCACATTTGTCTGCAGATGGGGTTAGACATGTGCATATATTTCAGTATTCAATACACATATGCAGGTCTCTCGCCCAAGTTGTATCCTTTGAAACATCTACATTTGGAGGAGTTTTGCCTGGAGCAATTTTCAGAGCACTTGAATTAGCCACTTAACTCCTTTATTGTCCTGATTGGGCAAATTTGCAGGGGCCCTTTTACTAAGCCGCGTAGGCGCCTATGTGCGCCCAACGCGCACCAAATTGGAGTTACCGCCCAGTTACCGCGTGGTCCTTGCGGCAATTTCAATTTTGGTGCGTGTTCGAAAAATATTTTTTCTTTTCTGACGCGCGTAGACCGTTACCGCCCGGTTACCGCGTGAGACCTTACCGCTAGGTCAATGGCTTGCGGTAAGGTCTCAGACCCAAAATGGACGCGCGGCATTTTTCATTTTGCCGCACGTCCATTTTCGGCAACAATTTTAAAAAGGCAATTTTTGTAGGTGTGCTAAAAAAAATAATTCTGCACGCGCCCAACACACGCATCTACACTACTGCAGGCCATTTTTCAGCGCACCTTAATAAAAGAATCCCGTAGTTAGCACCCTTAGAGACACCAAATATTAACATACTTAAAAGGTGCAATTTGGCTATTCAGGAGTTGTCCATGGTAAAACTCTTCTTTTTTTATTATTATTATTTTGTTTTGATACATTTTTATTCTCTGCGTTTTAACCAGTTACTGAAGAGAATAGTAATTAATATTAGATTACTTAAGTAACAGTCTTAAGGGCAGTTATGAATATGAAACATAGTAGGGGTTATTTGATAAGCCTTTTCTGAGCATAAAGCAGTACTTTGCATGCATATAAAAGTCCTGGGGGGGGGGGGGGTTCTACATGCATAAAAGTACACGTTACAACACAAGGCCACTCCTAGTGATAAAAACTGGGCGGAGTCTGAGCACAATCAGCACTTATAATAAAACACAGGATAACCACCAATTCCTACTGGCACATATATGCAGCAGGGATGTAGCCAGACTTCGGCGGGAGGGGGGTCCAGAGCTCGAGGGAAGGGGGCACATTTTAGCCTCCCCCCCCCCCCACCACCAACTTTGACCCTCCCCGCCGCCGACCCTCTCGACCCCCCCTCCCACTGCCAACCCGCCGTCGCCTACCTTTGCTGGAGGGGGACCCCAACCCCCGCCAGCCGAGGTCCTCTTCTTTCTGCGCAAGGCTTCGTTCTGTACAACGTGCAGGACGTCAGAAACAGTCAGAATGAAGCCTTGCGCGGGAAGAAGAGGACCTCAGCTGGCGGGGGTTGGGGTCCCCCGCCAGCAAAGGTAGAAGACGGCGGGTTGGCAGCGGGAGGGGGTGGTCGAGAGGGTCGTCGGCAGGGGGGTCCAGGGCCAAATCTACAGGGGCCCAGGCCCCCTTGGCTATACCACTGATGCAGAAAGCTAAAAAAAAAAAAAAAAAAAAACAATTTAAAAAAACCTCTAACATTATGGGCTCAATATTCAAAGGAAAAGTTCTGGATAACTGCGAAGTTATTTGGGTATTTCCTTTAACTGCAGTTTGGCAATATCCAGATAATGCTGGGGCAGTCCACGAGCAAAGCTGCCAGTTATCCATTTAGTGCAGATATTTAAGTCTAACTTTACTTTAACTAAATTTCACCGCTGTCTGGAGATTCACCACAGGGCACAATCCAGATACTGGTGCTGAATTATCCAGATTTATTCTGAGCGCTGCAGCCAATGTTTAAACACAACACTGATCATATCAGCTGAATATCAGGCAGCATATGTAATTCTGTGTTTGTTTTATAAGAGATCTCCATCTCAGTCCTGTAAAAACGTGTCCAGTAGGAATATAAGCGTCTCTCTAATATAAAATAGAAAACCAGCGGAGAAAGAGAAGCAAATGCTCATTTTAAGGAACAAACTAAAACATTCTAAATAGTTAGTCTTTAAATCTGCATCAGTGCTACCAACAGGAAAATTAAGGACATGGGAGGCATCGTTTGCGAACCTTGGGCATGTTGCAACGTTCTTGGTCCGAGTCTGTTTTTGCTGTATTACGTTGATTACCGTCACATACACTGACTTTAGTTTGAATTGCTGTATTGCTCATATCCACAGCTTCTGCATTTTCACTAGGTAAATCAGATGGACCCTTGAAACCCATATTAGTGTAAGATTGGAGGAGTGGCCTAGTGGTTAGGGTGGTGGACTTTGGTCCTGGGGAACTGAGGAACTGAGTTCGATTCCCACTTCAGGCACAGGCAGCTCCTTGTGACTCTGGGCAAGTCACTTAACCCTCCATTGCCCCATGTAAGCCGCATTGAGCCTGCCATGAGTGGGAAAGCGCAGGGTACAAATGTAACAAAAATAAAATAGATACTATTGGAGATTCTACATGGAATGTTGCTACTATTGGAGATTCTACATGGAATGTTGCTATACTATTGGAAATTCTACATGGAATGTTGCTACTATTGGAGAGTCTACATGGAATGTTGCTATTCCACTAGCAACATTCCATGTAGAAGGCTGCGCAGGCTTCTGTTTCTGTGAGTCTGACGTCCTCTATCTAATCCCCCCTCAGCCATCTCTTTTCCAAGCTGAAGAGCCCTAACCTCCTCAGCCTTTCCTCACATGAGAGGCATTCCATCTCCTTTATCATTTTGGCCACTAAAGGGGTCTTTTATTAAAGACTAGTAAAAAAGGCCCGTTTCAGACACAAATGAAACGGGCGCTAGCAAGGTTTTCCTCGGAGTGTGTTTGTTTGAGAGAGTGTGTGTGTGATAGTCACTGTGTGATGGCGAGTGAATGTGTGAGTATGTGTGAAAGAGAGTGAGTGAGACTGGGTGCGAGTGTGTCTGTGAGAATGAGTGTGTCCCAGGGCCCCCCCTCTCTCTCCCTCCCTCCCTGTTCCAGGGTCCTCATCCCCCCCTCCCTCCCAGTTCCAGGGTCGTCATCCCCCCCCCCCCCCCCCTCTATTTGAGTACCATGGTCATCCCCTCCCTCCCTCCCTCTGACTTTCAGGGTCTCCACCGTCCGAGTTTCAGGGTCTTCCCCCTCCTTCGTCCGAGTTTCAGGGTCCCCCCCCCCCCCCCCCCCCGGCCATTGGTGCGTGAAGGGCTCAAGGCGGCACAAAAGAGAGCGGCTCGTGAGCCAGGGAATCTTCCTCTGCTCCCTCCTGCTCAGTGTTTGCTGCACTGCCGGCATCCTGCAGCAGCCCGGTGAGCTCCGCGCGCGCTGGAACTTGCTTATTGTGCGTGTGCTCATGAGGGTTTGGAGGCAGCGCTGCTGTTCAGGTGGCCAGCGGGAGGTCAAGCAAGCAAAGCTGTTTTAATCTGCTTTTCTGGGGGGGGTTGGTTTTTGTCCTTTTTCTTAGCTTTTATTTTCCATGAACGTTCCATGAAGCTGCCTGGGCCCACACTGCTGTTGCTTGGGCTCTCTGGATGACGTCATCCGAGGCTTCAGTCCCAGGCACAGCCAATCAGAATGGAGGCTCGGGCCCAGGCAGCCTTATGGAACGTTCATGGTGCAAATTATTATATAGGATTAGTTTGAGTTATCTACATCAGGGCCCATTTTATTCCTATGGGTCCTGATGCAGATAACTTGAGCTAATCTTTAGTAAAAGACCCCCTAATAGTGCATGTTATACAGCAAGGTATTGAAGTGGGCATTTTTAGAAATAGCAGGGCATGGAAAATAAAGCATTTAAGATACCAATATGTTTGGTAGAGAAATGGATGAATATCTGCTGAGTATGTAAATCTGACAAACGCTTTAATATAACATGCTTTCTTCTATACTGTGAGGGATAGAAATCAATGGTTCTCTCAGACATAAAATACTATCCCTTCTAGCTCTATAGCATCAAATAGATCAAACTGCCAGCAATCAATAAACGCTTTCAATAAGAAAATACTGAACTCTATTGAGAAAGAAAAGAATGATTACCATCAAAGTTCGGAATCAATAGAAAACAAATGAAATAATAAAAAAGTAGTCTTGGGTCCATTCTACTACAGCTTCTGGCAAGCCTATCATAAACCATAAGTTGTTTGGATCTTTTCTCCAACTGCTGCTCAAGAAGTACGTTTTTGCACCTACAAATTTGTCAAAAACAATTAAGCGACTCTGATCCTTCATATTCAACACACTGTGAGTTAACGATTGGAAGCTGGAACCTTTTCAAATGGGTCATTTATTTCATACTTGTGTCCCACATCACCCGAATACAATTATTCAGCTCTGTGTGGCTAACATAAGTAATAAACAGTACAAGTTAATGTATAATACATGTTATGAAAACTGTAAGAGTTCAACATTCTTGAAAAAGTAGCGGTGAGGAGAAAAATCTTGGCTATAACCGATTTCAAGATCTAATGAAGGAATTTATTGAAAAAAGCCTTCAAGAATTTGCAAAAGGTCAGATAGTTAAGTTGTCCAATTTCCCTTGGGATAGAATTCCACCATTTAGGGCCTTATTCTATAAAGGTTATGCTCCTAAACAAGGAGAACCCTTGCTTTATAGAATAATGTAATGAATCCAGTGGTTTTTAGTCACACTCCTAATAGGAGAATATAAACATATGTATCTGAACTGGTCTGAAGGGACGATGAGGAACAAACTTTGAAGCAGATGGCTTGCTTCTTATCAGGGCCGCCAAGAGGGGGGGGTCAGGGGGGACAAAATTCCCCGGGTCCCGGCCTCCAAGGGGGGCCCAGCGCCGGGGGTCTCCCTCCTTCTCCCAGGCCGCCAGCACTGCAGTCCCCGGTCTCACCTGCCTGCCCTCGGCTCCGTCGACAGCCCCCTTCCGTCCGCCACCAGGCCCCCTGCATTCAAATCGGCAGCGCCTCACCTCCGTGTGAAAGCAGCAGATCACCTCCCTTCGGGCCCTCCCTCTGTGTCCCGCCCTCGTCTGATGTAACTTCCTGTTTCCGTGAGGGCGGGGCACAGTGAGGAAGGGACCAAAGGGAGGCGATCTGCCGCTTTCACATGGAGGTGAGGCGCTGCCGATCTGAATGCAGGGGGCCCGGTGGCGACCGGGGACTGCGGCACCAGCGGCCTGAGAGCAGGAGAGGGCGGCGACAGTGGTAGCGATTAGGGAGGGGTGGGGGCGGCGGCCCCGGGGGCAGCCTTGCCCCAGGCCCGACTCAGTCTCTCGGCGGCCCTGCTTCTTATATGATGAGAAAAACTAAGTGATGTCAAATCAAAAGATGACTGGAGGCCTGTCAACACCTTATTTCTCAATGAAAGAGTCCAGAGGATAGGGATTTGGATTTTAAATGTCCCATCTTTCCAAACCTGAACTCTAGACAAGTTGCAGATAGTCTGTATTTTCTTGCTCCAGAGGGCTGAGTCATCAGAAAGCAGAAATAAAACTTGAATGAGGACAAGATTAAAAAAAAAAAAGGGAAGTATCACTCGCATTTATGTAACCCTGCTGTTGGCTAAATCTCCGCTGCACTATTATACTAACAAATGGGAGTTAGAGCTAGATACATCATTCACAGGGGTGATATGGGAAAGTTCATTCAAATATTTGTTTCAAGTATCTGTTGCTAGTAATTTGATTGAGAATGGATTTAAGGTTTTCTATCGCTGGCATTATTCACCAGTGAAATTGAAGAGGATTTTCCCAGCAGCAGTGGATGTATGTTGGAGAGGCTGTGGACAACGGGGTACCTTCTTTCATATGTGGTGGACTTGTCCAGTCGTAAAGAATCAATGGGACTTGATACCCTACAAGATATGTTGGGGAAGACGTATCCACGACGGGCAGAATGCTGTCTATTACACCATAAATCCTCTTCAATTAATGTATCGCAGCATAAATTTGCTACTCTGTTGTTCACTGCCAGCAAATTGGTTATAGCACAAGCCTGGAAACAGGCCCTCCTGCCTCCTACATCTCGTATCCTGCAGAAGCTAGATGGAATTTTTCAACTATCTAAGCTCACAGGAATGCGACACGGACAAGGCTAAATTTTATGAGACTTGGGGGGTATATGAACATTGGAAGCTTAAAGTTGCTACTGTACCCGAGTGATAGACAATTTAGGGGTAGGGGTAGGATGGGAGGGGGGGCTGAAGTTTGTTGTCTTTGATGTTTGTATTTTTGGAAGGTTGGGATTGTATATTTGCAAGACTTCAATAAAACGTTTTGGGAAAAAAACATTCTGGGTGTGTCCAGGAGGAAAATTAGCATGAATACAGAAAATAAATGTGGCAAAGCCTGTTTGAACACATCCAAATGGGTCAGCAGAAAAACAAATTCAAAACAGTAGTGGATCACTGTAGCACATTAAAATATGTGTAATACAGAATGTTTCATTCAGTTTCATCCACCACTTGTGTGAAACAGTGAACCTGCTTGCCCTACTTTCATACATGAAACATACTTAATTTGTGATGTACCAAAGGCTACTTACAGAAGGTCTAGAAAAGGTGTCTTTGGAAAGCTGACGTTCTAAAGCTTGAAGTTTTTCTTGGAGATATCGATTTTTTAACTGCAAATCTTCTATGACAGAATCTCGTGGCAAAGCTTGTTTTGTTCTGTACATAAAGTTAACAAATAGAGGACAAAAAAAAAGATCAATGTTAACGATATTTTAAATGTTCCTTTCAGCACAAAACAAGACTGAATGTTAACTCTCTGACACTGAGGCCAAGGATGCTGCGAAGATAACAAGCACAGAGTTTCAGGCATCAATAACCTTGTGACTCCTAGCTGAGAACTGTCGCTGCAATGGATGGACAAAACATGGGTAGGTCAAGGATTAAAAATTAGTTGTAAAAAAAAAATTCCAGGTCCAGCTTTAGCCCCAATAAAGGAACTGCGTGATTCTAGAACAATTCCCCCATCCCAAAGGCGGGCCAAACAGGAAACAATAAGGGGCACTCAGCAACATCACTTCTTCAAATAACCTTGACAATGACTACAAAATTCTTGAAACACATAAGCAGTTGAATATCCGGAAATATTGACTAGCACAATTTTTTCCTGCTTAAACAATAACAAAGTACCAGGGCCACTTGCTGAGGCTAAGAAGGATCCGGGGAATATACAACTTTGTTCCTTACAGGCTAGAATTTTGTTTGCATCTCTAAGGGGTCCTTTTACTAAGGTGCGCCGAAAAATGGCCTATGCTGGTGTAGACGTGTGTATTGGGCACGTGCAGGTCCATTTTTCAGCGCACCTGCAAAAAAGGCCTTTTTTTGGAGGTGGCCGAAAATGGACGTGCGATAAAATAAAAATTGGCGAATGTCCGTTTTGGGCCTGAGACCTTACCCCCACCCACTGACCTAGCAGTAAAGTCTCACGCGTTAACCGAGTGGTAATGGTCTATGCGTATACAATGCCGATTACCACCCGGTTAGCGATGCGGGCCAGCGCACCTAATGGACACGTGTACAAAATTAAATTATCGCCTGGGCCACGCAGTGGCCGGTCGGTAGTTCAAAACTGACGCATGTAGGGCGCACATACATGGTTTAGTAAAAGGGCCCCTAAGTTTCCTCAGGAATTTCTTCTTCAAGTGTTCTACATTATCTTGAAGGTGCCTGTGTAATTAAAAGGTCCTGTAATACAGACTGAACATTTCAGACCTCTTACCTGACATACGAGATTTCATTTTCTAGTTCAATATTTTTTTTCCGTAGCTCTTCCACCTCTTTCTCAGATTCAGTAGTCCGCACACCTACAACCTGATCAGCGGTAACTGCACGGGTCTTCAGTTTCTTTTGCAGTGCAATTTTTTCCTGATCCATTCTGCGAAAGTACATTTTATTAGTCACACTGAGTAAATGTTTTTAAAGGCAGTATTTTATTAAAAACATTTTTTTTAACTTCACATTTCTGTTTTCAGTTTTAAAGACTGAAAGATCTTACATAAGAAGGATATACTCTATTATTTTCTGTTTAATCCTATTGACAAATTCTAAATGCAAAAACTTCCACTCAATACAAAATTACAATAGTATATGGGGAAAAGCCTCAAAGAGCTCCAAGATCAAATATCAATCTATCGGAGCTAAAACAGACCAACTGGTCTTCTCTTCATCATAAGCAAAAACCCCTTTTAAGCAGCCCTAGAAAAATTTTTTCTGGGACTGCAGTAAATTTTCTTTTTATTTTTTTGAAGATAAGAATTTTTTAGAGAAAAAGCATGTTAATTTCTGTAACATGCTTAAGTATAATGCAATGCACTTAGCTTTATTGCTTGGTATTCAGTATTACTACTGCTTCATGCTGCACTGTTCCCTGTTGGATTACCCTGAGCCGACATTGGCCAGCGTTTCGCTGCTTCTTCAAGGTCTCGGGTAATTATTGGAACTCGTTACACAGCGTTTCAGATACAGCATTTGTTCTTATCTCCACACCACCAAACATATTTGTTTAGTTAATCCTATTGACATACAGGCCCTTTTTCCAAGCCACGATATGAAGTGGCTTGCGCTAGGGTCTACTTTAGGAGTCAGAACTCAAGAAAAAGACCTAGGTGTCATTGTAGACAATAAGCTGAAATCTTCTGCCCAGTGTGTGGCAGCGGACAAAAGAAGCAAACAGGATCCTGTTCAATTCTGGTCAAAAGATTCAAAGAAGAGTGAACAAAATGATAGAGGGGATGGAACTGCTCCCATATGAGGAAAGGCTAAAGAGGTTAGGGCTCTTCGGCTTGGAAAAGAGATGACTGGGGGGGGGGGGGGAAATATGATTGAGGTCTACAAAATCCTGAGTGGTGTGGAGCGGGTGGAATTGAATCGATTTTTCACTCATTCAAAAAGTGCAAAGACCACGGGGCACTCAGTGAAATTGCATGGAAATACTTTTAAAACAAACAGGAGAAAATAATAGTTAAGCTCTTGAACTCATTGCTGGAGGATGTGGTAACAGCAGTTAGCTTATCTGGGTTTAAAAAAAAGGTTTGGACAGGTTTCTGGAGGAAAAGTCCATAGTCTGTTATTGAGCTGGACATGGGGGAAGCCACTGCTTGTCCTAGGATTGGTAGCATGGAATGGTGCTACTAACTGGGTTTCTGTCAGGTACTTGTGATCTGTATTGGCCACTGTTAGAAACAGGATACTGGGCTGGATGGACCATTGATCTGACCCAGTATGGCTGTTCTTACGTTATGTTTTCCACATGCTGCGGCCACCTTTAGCGCAGCACTAAAATGGCCACACACTAATTTCCCAATTGGTGTGTGGCCTTTACTACAGGAGCCCGACACCTAATTTGTTGGCACTAAGGAATCCCACTCTAACCCTGTGGTAATCAAACAGTGTGTGAAAATGTGCCCGTGCTATCCGATTAGCACAGGACATGCCTATTCTCTGCCCAAAGCCATGCCTCCCACGCTGATATATACAAATATTTTTCAGCATGAGATTAGCGCGCGCTGATGGGCACACTAAAACACGGGACTCCTCAGCTCATCCCGCAGCAGTGCTTTTTATGTTTTTTCACACTTTTTATGTAACATTTTAAAATCTTATATGCCAGTGAATAAACTATTTTTATTGGTATCTTGGATCATTTTCTTTGTGATCACTTCCACTCCTTTTTGTTTTGGGTAATATTAGCGCATGGCCATTAAAAAAAAAATGGAAAATCGGCCATTTTATTGCTATGGTAAAAATGGCTTTAGTGTGCGGGACAAACACGCATAAGGGAACACTAAGACCAGTCAACTGGGGAATGAGGTGGTCAAGGGGCTGATGCAGAAAGGAGAGAGTTGTCTGTCAGCTGAGGCACTTAGATGGAGGTAACCAGCTGGGGGAAAGCGAATGCTACATACCTGTAGAAGGTATTCTCCGAGGACAGCAGGCTGATTGTTCTCACTGATGGGTGACGTCCACGGCAGCCCCTCCAATCGGAATCTTCACTAGCAAAGTCCTTTGCTAGCCCTCGCGCGGCCGTCTTCCCGCCCGAAACCGGCTCGAGCCGGCCAGTCCAGTATGTAGCAAGACAAACTCTTAAGGGAAGACACAACTCCAAAGGGGAGGCGGGCGGGTTTGTGAGAACAATCAGCCTGCTGTCCTCGGAGAATACCTTCTACAGGTATGTAGCATTCGCTTTCTCCGAGGACAAGCAGGCTGCTTGTTCTCACTGATGGGGTATCCCTAGCCCCCAGGCTCACTCAAAACAACAACCATGGTCAATTGGGCCTCGCAACGGCGAGGACATAACAGAAATTGACCTAAAAAAATTTACCAACTAACTGAGAGTGTAGCCTGGAACAGAACAAACAGGGCCCTCGGGGGGTGGAGTTGGATCCTAAAGCCCAAACAGGTTCTGAAGAACTGACTGCCCGAACCGACTGTCGCGTCGGGTATCCTGCTGCAGGCAGTAATGGGATGTGAATGTGTGGACAGAA
Source organism: Microcaecilia unicolor (assembly GCF_901765095.1). Classification (NCBI taxonomy): domain Eukaryota; kingdom Metazoa; phylum Chordata; class Amphibia; order Gymnophiona; family Siphonopidae; genus Microcaecilia; species Microcaecilia unicolor. The sequence continues at coordinate 18,489,979 of NC_044039.1, forward strand.
GCCCACGTTGCAGCTTTGCAAATTTCTTCAATGGAGGCTGACTTCAAGTGGGCTACCGACGCAGCCATGGCTCTAACATTATGAGCCGTGACATGACCCTCAAGAGCCAGCCCCGCCTGGGCGTAAGTGAAGGAAATGCAATCTGCTAGCCAATTGGATATGGTGCGTTTCCCTACAGCCACTCCCCTCCTATTGGGATCAAAAGAAACAAACAATTGGGCGGACTGTCTGTGGGGCTGTGTCCGCTCCAGGTAGAAGGCCAATGCTCTCTTGCAGTCCAATGTGTGCAGCTGACGTTCAGCAGGGCAGGAATGAGGACGGGGAAAGAATGTTGGCAAGACAATTGACTGGTTCAGATGGAACTCCGACACGACCTTTGGCAAGAACTTAGGGTGAGTGCGGAGGACTACTCTGTTATGATGAAATTTGGTGTAAGGGGCCTGGGCTACCAGGGCCTGAAGCTCACTGACTCTACGAGCTGAAGTAACTGCCACCAAGAAAATGACCTTCCAGGTCAAGTACTTCAGATGGCAGGAATTCAGTGGCTCAAAAGGAGGTTTCATCAGCTGGGTGAGAACGACATTGAGATCCCATGACACTGTAGGAGGCTTGACAGGGGGCTTTGACAAAAGCAAACCTCTCATGAAGCGAACAACTAAAGGCTGTCCTGAGATCGGCTTACCTTCCACTTGGTAATGGTATGCACTGATTGCACTAAGATGAACCCTTACGGAGTTGGTCTTAAGACCAGACTCAGACAAGTGCAGAAGGTATTCAAGCAGGGTCTGTGTAGGACAAGAGCGAGGATCTAGGGCCTTGCTGTCACACCAGACGGCAAACCTCCTCCAATGAAAGAAGTAACTTCTCTTAGTGGAGTCTTTCCTGGAAGCAAGCAAGATACGGGAGACACCCTCTGGCAGACCCAAAGAGGCAAAATCTACGCCCTCAACATCCAGGCCGTGAGAGCCAGGGACCGGAGGTTGGGATGCAGAAGAGCCCCTTCGTCCTGCGTGATGAGGGTCGGAAAACACTCCAATCTCCACGGTTCTTCGGAGGATAACTCCAGAAGAAGAGGGAACCAGATCTGACGCGGCCAAAAAGGAGCAATCAGGATCATGGTGCCTCGGTCTTGCTTGAGTTTCAACAAAGTCTTCCCCACCAGAGGAATGGGAGGATAAGCATACAGCAGGCCCTCCCCCCAATCGAGGAGGAAGGCATCCGACGCCAGTCTGCCGGTGGCCTGAAGCCTGGAACAGAACTGAGGGACTTTGTGGTTTGCTCGAGATGCGAAGAGATCCACCAAGGGGGTGCCCCACGCTTGGAAGATCTGGCGCACCACTCGGGAGCTGAGCGACCACTCGTGAGGTTGCATAATCCTGCTCAACCTGTCGGCCAGACTGTTGTTTACGCCTGCCAGATATGTGGCTTGGAGCACCATGCCGTACCGGCGAGCCCAGGTCCACATGCTGACGGCTTCCTGACACAGGGGGCGAGATCCGGTGCCCCCCTGCTTGTTTACATAGTACATGGCAACCTGGTTGTCTGTCTGAATTTGAATAATTTGGTGGGACAGCCGATCTCTGAAAGCCTTCAGAGCGTTCCAGATCGCTCGTAACTCCAGAAGATTGATCTGTAGATCGCGTTCTTGGAGGGACCAGCTTCCTTGGGTGTGAAGCCCATCGACATGAGCTCCCCATCCCAGGAGAGACGCATCCGTGGTCAGCACTTTTTGTGGCTGAGGAATTTGGAAGGGACGTCCCAGAGTCAAATTGGTCCAAATCGTCCACCAATACAGGGATTCGAGAAAATTCGTGGACAGGTGGATCACGTCCTCTAGACCTCCAGCGGCCTGATACCACTGGGAGGCTAGGGTCCATTGAGCAGATCTCATGTGAAGGCGGGCCATGGGAGTCACATGAACTGTGGAGGCCATATGGCCCAGCAATCTCAACATCTGCCGAGCTGTGATCTGCTGGGACGCCCGCACCCGGGAGACGAGGGACAACAAGTTGTTGGCTCTCGTCTCTGGGAGATAGGCGCGAGTCGTCCGAGAATCCAGCAGGGCTCCTATGAATTCGAGGTTCTGCACTGGAAGAAGATGGGACTTTGGGTAATTTATCACAAACCCCAGTAGCTCCAGAAGGCGAATAGTCATCTGCATGGACTGCAGGGCTCCTGCCTCGGACGTGTTCTTTACCAGCCAATCGTCGAGATATGGGAACACGTGTACTCCCAGCCTGCGAAGTGCCGCTGCTACCACAGCTAGGCACTTTGTGAACACCCTGGGCGCAGAGGCGAGCCCAAAGGGTAGCACACAGTACTGGAAGTGGCGTGTGCCCAACTGAAATCGCAGATACTGTCTGTGAGCTGGCAGTATCGGGATATGTGTGTAGGCATCCTTCAAGTCCAGAGAGCATAGCCAATCGTTTTGCTGAATCATGGGGAGAAGGGTGCCCAGGGAAAGCATCCTGAACTTTTCTTTTACGAGATATTTGTTCAGGGCCCTTAGGTCTAGGATGGGACGCATCCCCCCTGTTTTCTTTTCCACAAGGAAGTACCTGGAATAGAATCCCAGCCCTTCTTGCCCGGATGGCACGGGCTCGACCGCATTGGCGCTGAGAAGGGCGGAGAGTTCCTCTGCAAGTACCCTCTTGTGCTGGAAGCTGTAAGACTGAGCTCCCGGTGGACAATTTGGAGGTTTTGAGGTCAAATTGAGGGTGTACCCCTGCCGGACTATTTGCAGAACCCACTGATCGGAGGTTATGAGAGGCCACCTTCGGTGAAAAGCTTTCAACCTCCCTCCGACTGGCAGGTCGCCCGGCACGGACACTTGGATGTCGGCTATGCTCTGCTGGAGCCAGTCAAAAGCTCGCCCCTTGCTTTTGCTGGGGAGCCGCGGGGCCTTGCTGAGTCGCACGCTGCTGACGAGAGCGAGCGCGCTGGGGCTTAGCCTGGGCCGCAGGCTGTCGGGAAGGAGGATTGTACCTACGCTTGCCAGAAGAGTAGGGAACAGTCTTCCTTCCCCCGAAAAATCGTCTACCTGTAGAGGTAGAAGCTGAAGGCTGCCGGCGGGCGAATTTGTCGAATGCGGTGTCCCGCTGGTGGAGAGACTCTACCACCTGTTCGACTTTTTCGCCAAAAATGTTGTCCGCACGGCAAGGCGAGTCCGCAATCCGCTGCTGGATTCTATTCTCCAGGTCGGCGGCACGCAGCCATGAGAGCCTGCGCATCACCACACCTTGAGCAGCGGCCCTGGACGCAACATCAAAAGTGTCATAAACTCCTCTGGCCAGGAATTTTCTGCACGCCTTCAGCTGCCTGACCACCTCCTGAAAAGGCTTGGCCTGCTCAGGGGGAAGAGCATCAACCAAGCCCGCCAACTGCCGCACATTGTTCCGCATGTGTATGCTCGTGTAGAGCTGGTAAGACTGGATCTTGGACACGAGCATAGAGGAATGGTAGGCCTTCCTCCCAAAGGAGTCTAAGGTTCTAGCGTCCTTGCCCGGGGGCGCCGAAGCATGTTCCCTAGAACTCTTAGCCTTCTTTAGGGCCAAATCCACAACTCCAGAGTCGTGAGGCAACTGAGTGCGCATCAGCTCTGGGTCCCCATGGATCCGGTACTGGGACTCGATCTTCTTGGGAATGTGGGGATTACTTAATGGCTTGGTCCAGTTCGCAAGCAATGTCTTTTTCAGGACATGGTGCAAGGGAACAGTGGACGCTTCCTTAGGTGGAGAAGGATAGTCCAGGAGCTCAAACATTTCAGCCCTGGGCTCGTCCTCCACAACCACCGGGAAGGGGATGGCCGTAGACATCTCCCGGACAAAGGAAGCGAAAGACAGACTCTCGGGAGGAGAAAGCTGTCTTTCAGGAGAGGGAGTGGGATCAGAAGGAAGACCCTCAGACTCCTCGTCAGAGAAATATCTAGGATCTTCCTCTTCCTCCCACGAGGCCTCACCCTCGGTGTCAGACACAAGTTCACGAACCTGTGTCTGCAACCTCGCCCTGCTCGACTCAGTGGAGCCACGTCCACGATGGGGGCGTCGAGAGGTAGACTCCCTCGCCCGCATCGGCGAAGCTCCCTCCGCCGACGTAGTCGGGGAGCCTTCCTGGGAGGTGGCCGCTGCCGGCACCGCACGCGGTACCGACGTCGGGGACCTCAACCTGGGCGATGGGCCAGCCGGCGCCACGCTCGACGGTACCGGAGGCGCAAGCACCGCCGGTACCGGAGGGGTAGGGCGCAACAGCTCTCCCAGAATCTCTGGGAGAACGGCCCGGAGGCTCTCGTTTAGAGCGGCTGCAGAGAAAGGCTGTGAGGTCGATGCAGGCGTCGACGTCAGGACCTGTTCCGGGCGAGGAGGCTGTTCCGGGCTGTCCAGAGTGGAGCGCATCGACACCTCTTGGACAGAGGGTGAGCGGTCCTCTCGGTGCCGATGCCTGCTGGGTGCCGAATCCCTCGGCGACCCAGAGCTCTCGGTGCCGACGCGGGGAGGAGACCGGTGTCGATGCTTCTTCGACTTCTTCCGAAGCATGTCACCGGAGCTCCCCGGCACCGACGAGGAGGACGTAGAATCCATCCGTCGCTTCCTCGGGGCCGAGGCCGAAGAAGGTCGGTCTCGGGGGGGCTGTACCGCAGGAGCCCTCAGGGTGGGAGGAGACCCACCCGAAGGCTCACCGCCACCAGCAGGGGAATGGACAGCCCTCACCTGCACTCCTGACGATGCACCACCGTCCGACGACTTCAGCAGACGAGGTCCCAGTACCACCGACGTCGATGCAGCTATCCGATGTCTCGGCGCCGATGCAGAGGCCCGATGCCTCGATGCACTCGATGCAAGGGCGGCCGAGGAAGATGGTCTGGACGCTGACGACGTCGATGCACTCGAAGATCCCGGTGCCGATGCCGACGAAGAGCCCGAGAACAAAACGTTCCACTGGGCTAGTCTCGCTACCTGAGTCCGCCTTTGAAGCAGGGAACACAGACTACAGTTCTGAGGGCGGTGCTCGGCCCCCAGACACTGAAGACACGACGAGTGTCGATCAGTGAGCGAGATAACCCGGGCGCACTGGGTGCACTTCTTGAAGCCGCTGGAAGGCTTCGATGTCATGGGCGGAAAAATCACGCCGGCGAAATCAAAGTCCGAAATGACGGAAAAAGAGCACAAAAAACTTTAGAGGGAGAAAATCTCGACCGAGGCCGAAAAGAGGCCTACCCCGACGATGAAAGAAAACTTATCTGGGCCAAAAGCTGGAAATACGGGGAGGATTGAAACGAAACCCGGTGGAGGGGTTCCGGAGCACTTCCCGAGTACAAGAAAAGCTTTTCCGAAGAAAAAAACACGTTCAACAATATGGACGCGCGAGGTCGACTCTCCGGGGCTCGACACGGCGAAAAATACGACCGTACCGAGTGCGGACAAAAGAAGACTGGCCGGCTCGAGCGGTTTCGGGCGGGAAGACGGCCGCGCATGCGCGGTGCGCGCGGGCGCGCGAGGGCTAGCAAAGGACTTTGCTAGTGAAGATTCCAATTGGAGGGGCTGCCGTGGACGTCACCCATCAGTGAGAACAAGCAGCCTGCTTGTCCTCGGAGAAGAATGTTTACTCAATGAGGTAAAGAATGAGGGTAATTAGTGGGGGGAACACCGTGTCCGCCAGGAAACAAAGTCAGCAATGACAGGGAGCGACATGCCTTCCTGCCAGCCAAGGGTTAATCAGGGACAGAAGATTGGGGTGATAGCAGGTGTACAGGAGGGTAGGAATAAATGATGGGTCAATGGTGTTTAGCAGCTGAGACACACTGGCAGGAAAAGTCCGTAGTCTGCTATTGAGACAGACATGGGGAAGCCACTGCTTGCCCTGGGATTGGTAACATGGAATCTTGCTACTATTTGGGTTTCTGCCAGGTACTTGTGACCTGGTTTGGCCACTGTTGGAAGCAGGATACTGGGCTAGATGGACCATTGGTCTGATCCAGTATGGCTATTCTTATGTTCTTTACCGCAGCTTACTGTATTGTAACTTAATGCATGCTGCAAAATGATTTGGGACATATAAAAACAAAACAACTATAAACAGTGAATTTCAAAAATTCATCAAAAACACAGCCTCAACTTAAATTAATGAAAATTATCTCCATAATTTAATTAATATAATTGAGACTGCTTTTTCAAAATCATTTTTCAAGTTTCATGTTGTAGATATAGGAGTGTTTCTTTTTAAATGATTTGGACTACTTAATTGTGAGGAAGGCAATCTAGAAATGTAAAATGTTATGCGATATCAGGAACAAACCCATCTTGGAGTCCTGATGCCCTCTTTGCCAGACATGCAGTTTTGCTACACAGAATATTCTAGTTCCAGTCCTTCACATCTGATCACATAGCACAGGACAAGTGACGAACTTCATTTTATTACAAGAATGCTAATTATCCAAGGACTCGCCAGGAAATGCTTTCAAGAATATAACAGAACGGAGGCTGGAATGGTAATGGGGCAGCCCTGATGTCTTATAAACCTGCCAGAGTTCCTTTGCTCACAGGAATATATTGCTATTTTGAATAAATTGTTTTCAAATCAATTATTATGCAATAAACATTGAAGATCTCTGAAAACTGTATATAGCGCAGTACATGAAAATGCAAATCAGCTTACTTGGAATAAAGTTCCTTCAGCGTACTCAGCTGTTTTGTCAGCGTCTCCACCTCTTTCTCCTTTTCTTTCAGCTTGCTCCGTATCCCTTCCACTCTGGTTTGCCACTTTTTACCTTCTTCCCACCTTATAATTTCTTCTTTAGAGCTCTGCAAAAAAAGCGTGAACTCACGTTTGAGAAATTTAATCGCACAATGTACAAAAAAAAAAAAAGAAGATAACATTTTGCAAATAAAGTCCGTTCCAGTTGGGCATATGAAACAGTTGATGCCAACTCATTTACTTTCTCTAAGAGGAAGGGAAAAGACACTCCGCATCCACGATACATACGCAGAGCAACGACAGCCACTATTTATGCCGAATCACCTAATTTAGATTAGCAAATTACAGTAACAGCAAGGCCACTGTAAACCATATGTAGTCGGCTGTTAAGTTACTAAAGCTACACTGCAAAATGAATGAGAAAAAAACAAGAAGGGAAATGTTTAATATCTTTGAATGTCCATTCAAATTACTGTTCTCTCTCAAAGCAGCCGTGCTGCACTTTTAACAGGAATCTGGTTTCAGTATCGCGTTCTGGCTGAGTCTCTCTGCCAATGCTGTGCTCCAGCAGCCACAGGAATGTTACCATAGAGATATAAACAAAACCAACACGCACAGTCTAGCACTGCTTTCTAGCCACCAATCGCCAGTCCCTGGGTGATGCAACACTTTTTAGTGTGAGCTGATCAAAGCAGAAGGCACAAGGTACAGCAGAAGCCATACCTTGTCTTCTGTTGCAGTTTTCATATATAAAATTTCTCGTTTTGAAAGTGCCTCCCCTTTATTAATCAAATTACACTGGCTTCCCATCAAAGCAAGAATCCCCTTCAAATCCTAAATGGCACAGCTCCAGACTACATGGTACCATTAATAAACTTACCTCAAAGAAACACTAAATATGAGGCAAGAAACTATCTCAGACTAAACCTCTCAAATTGCAAAAAAGTGATCTACAAAATTGTGCACTCTGCAGACTTCACTTACCTAGGAACCAAATGGTGGAACTCCTTACCACCCAAAATAAGAAATTTACAGGAATATACTAAGTTCCGCAAAATCCTCAAATCGTTCCTATTCAAACAAGCCCTCACAAAGAACAACCATATCTCAAACAACTAATTATTACCTGAATTGGTTATTACTCTATTTACCATTAACTTTCTCTTTGCTTCGTGTACAATTTCTCATTCATAATAGATTTTCTACACGTTAAACATCCACGGCTATCCCAGTATGTTTATGATACTGTATTGTAAAATTGGATTCTTACAACAAATTACTTTCTTATGCATTATTCTTTGTTATGTATCCTATGCTGTTTATTGTAAGCCACATTGAACTCAACCTTGTTTGGGCTAATGTGGGATATAGAAGTCATACATACCTTGTCTTCTCTTGCAGTTTTCTTCTCCATTTCATCTGCCTTCTTCTCCAGTTCAATTTCTAGCCTTCTGATTTTCTTTTGAAGCTCATCAACCAAACTTTGTTTATTGTCTGGACTCTGCTTGCTCTGAAAAAAATATGTACAATTTGTACGGCTGGATTTCTCACTGTTTGGGCCCTCCTACGCTCTCTCATGAGAGTACAGGTACATTTTAATAGTTTAAAATACATCATATACTAAAACAAGTCAGAGCGGTTTACAAATTAAAATAAAACAAAAGAATGCCAGAAAATAATAAAAAAAACAGTCACAAGACCATCTATTCTATCTAAAAACATCTCATAATCCCGTGTTTTTACAGGCCATCAGTAAATATTTTCACCAATTTATTTCTTTTAGAGGCCCTTTTACTAAGCTGTGGCAAAAAGTGGCCTGCGGTCGTGTGGGTGCGTGTTTTTGGCGCACGTTTGGCCATTTTGTTTTACTGTGCCTGAGAAAAAATGCTTTTTTTTTTAATGGGGGGCAGTAAATGGCCGTGCACTAGAATTAAAAGTAGCATATGGCTATTTACTGCCTGAGCTCTTACCGTCAAGGTAAAGACTCATGTGCTACACGTGTGGTAATCGTGCAGCGCAGCCAACGTGGCCGCGCTGCTGGTTACCGCCGAGAACATCCCCCGTGGTAGAAAATAGAAAAATAGTTTCTACTGCGGGAAACAGCACGCACCAACTTCAAAATTACAGCAGAGTGGGCACGCTACCCAGGCGGAAGTGTCAATTTGGTGCACGGTACCAAGGCTTAGTAAAAGGAGCCCTTAATGAAGGCATTAAAGACAAGCATCAAATTATAAACAAGATCAATTTCTTTTTCATTTTAGAACTATATATAATGATGACACTACTATAGGAAGGCACCACATTTTTTTTTTTCCTTGTATCTTTGCTACTTAAATATCATCAACCCAATTTCTAGATGATTTTTCACGTAGGCACAGCAAGGGAAAAAAAAACCACTTGATAAATAACTCCCAACAACATCTTCCAAGACGGAGGTCTTCGTTAATAAAAACAAATCTTACAAATGTACTACTTACACTGGCCCTTTATTTCCCCACTTCCTTACCGCCGTAGATAAGAAATGACCTCAGAAACTCTGACCGTAGAAGTGAATACTTACTCCTAGTTTTTCTTTACACAGAGGTGAGACCTGATTGAAACCTCATAGTGGAGTAGTGGCCTAGTGGTTAGGCTTGTGGACTTTGGTCCTGGGGAACTGAGGAACTGAGTTCGATTCCTGGCACAGGCAGCTCCTTGCGACTCTGGGCAAGTCACTTAACCCTCCATTGCCCCATGTAAGCCGCATTGAGCCTGCCATGAGTGGGAAAGCGTGGGGTACAAATGTAACAAAAATAAAATAGATACTATTGGAGATTCTACATGGAATGTTGCTATTCCACTAGCAACATTCCATGTAGAAGGCTGCGCAGGCTTCTGTTTCTGTGAGTCTGACGTCCTGCACGTACGTGCAGGACGTCAGACTCACAGAAGCAGAAGCCTGCGCGGCCACATTGGTGATCTGCAAGGGCTGACTTCTACACGGAATGTTGCTAGTGGAATAGCAACATTCCATGTAGAATCTCAAATAGTAGCAACCGTGGAGGAGTGGCCTAGTGGTTAGGGTGGTTGACTTTGGTCCTGGGGAACTGAGGAACTGAGTTCAATTCCCACTTCAGGCACAGGCAGCTCCTTGTGACTCTGGGCAAGTCACTTAACCCTCCATTGCCCCATGTAAGCCGCATTGAGCCTGCCATGAGTGGGAAAGCGCAGGGTACAAATGTAACAAAAACAAAACCACAAATAACATGTGAAATCACATTCTACCTGTAAGCCGCTAGTGAGCCTCTTGACCTTCTTTTTCAGTTCTTCATTCTCTCTATCCGCTTCCTCTTTTACTCTTTGCAATCTGTTGAGGGCTTTTTGTTTATCTTCAAGTTCGTGATTTAAAGTGTCCATTTTCTCTGCCAAAGAGCTTTCCCTCTGTTTGTTAGCCCTATGGGCATCCTTAAGTTTTGAGATCTGCTCATTTAAATCATCTATGCGTACCTATAAAAATAATCATCAGAAAATTTTGATTTAATTTAGATTGCCTAGGGCATGATAAAATTTATTTATTTGGATTTAGCTCCCACCTTTTCAGTTGTAGCTCCAGGTGTGTAACATTCAGGCACGAAAGGTATTTCTCTGTACCCAGAGAGATTACAATTTAAGGGATCCTTTTCACTAAGGTGTGCTAACGATTAGCACACACTAAATGCCAGGCAGCCCATTATATTCCTATTGGCTGTGTGGCATTTGGCATGCGCTAATCATTACCACACCATAGTAAAAGAATCCCTAAGTTTGTATCTGAGGTAATAGAGGGCCCCTTTTACTAAGCTATGTAGGCACCTACGTGCGCCGAACACGCACCAAATTGGAGTTACCGCCCAGTTATCGCGTGACCCTTGTGGTAATTTCAATTTTGGCGCACAAACCCACCTCTTCGATGTTGTTTTTAACTCCTAAACCTTCAACTGTCCCCTATCCCTGATATATCCTGTCTGTCCTAACCCTTATCTCTTACTTGTCCTGTCTGTCATAATTAGTTTGTAAGCTCTATTGAGCAGGGATTGTCTCTCCATGTTCAAGTGTGAAGCGCTGCGTACGTCCGGTAGCGCTATAGAAATGATAAGTAGAAGTAGTAGTAGTAGTATACGCTACGCATGTCTGGAAAATATTTTTTGTAATTAATGACTTATATGGAACGCGTTGAACCGGAAGTACCAACTAATGCGAACTGAAAAATTTTATATTTTATGTGAAATGATGGAAAATAAAAATAAAAAGATAAACGTAAAGAAAGATAAGTGTATATAAACATCACGTACCTAAAATATGATATGGCTAAAAGGAATAATGGCGTTCAAATGTAACAAAGAAAATTTTGAGACTAACCCAAACTGAAAATATATTGTGACAAACAATTATGATGAAGTGTAGAATACATTACCAACCAATTGTTTAGCAAAATAAAATAAAAACGAAAATGAAAATGAATGAAAAATAAAAAATAAAAATGATAATAGTAAAAACAAAAATTAGGTGTTTGTAATATCCAAAACCTAAAAATTAAATATTGTATGGCCAAAATGTATGCACAAGACCATAAAGACGTTAAGAAGGTATAAATGAATACTAACTAAAAAAATATGTAATGTATATATGAGCCAACAAAAGAATATTTTCATATGTCAGTGTTTTAATGATTGTGATTTTGTTTTTAACTTTATTTTTAAACTTTTTTAACCTTGTTTTTTTTTTGTTATTGATATATTTGAGTTGTAGGATTTTATTTTTATATTTGTATCTATATATACTTAAGTTTATATATATTTTGATTGTGTCATGTTTTGTTTGATTTTAGACCCCTGAAGAAGGCCGGTTGGCCGAAACATGGACCGTGTTGGGTCCTAATAAACTTCTTTGGTGCTCTTACTCCCTATGGTTTTTATCTGGTCTGTTTTGGCTTTTCTTCTGCTCTTTTTGTTGTTGTATGTGTGTTTTGCGGGAGACTTGGACCTTTTTTTGTTCGTCTTCCTATGAAGCCATCTTTGTTTTGCTTTTCAAAAACATCCGTTACCACCATATTGCTACATCTTCTTGAGGAGCCATTTTGTACTGTTTTTCACTAACACATCTGTGGCCACCATGTTGCTAAACAATGTTACTCTGTCAGTTAGACCCCCACCCTTGTGGTTTTCTGTTTTTCTCTGCAGTGTTTCAACACTAAAGTTCACGTCAGAGACACAGGCCTATAAGTTTTTCTCTCATTTTGGAGCCTGAACCAAAGTTAGGCCTGGGACCCAATAATAATATTATTCAGAGGGTACACCTAAGTGCATATGTGCGTATATAGCCCTAGAATAGGTACCTATATATGGGTGCATTCTTATAGAACTAACCCCCACAAATTCCCATATTATTTTATTGTGTTTAGCTCAACCATTTTAAATGCACAAAAAAAATGTGAACATCATCAACATAGTTTAAGATAATTAAACGTTGGTCAAATTAGTAATACGTATGATGGCTAAATAAGTACAATAAATTTCTTGTTGAAATTCAAAGTGGTTGCTGAGATAACAGCAAAAAAAACAAAACAAAACTTCACAACTACCTCATTCGATCACTATACAACCTTGTATTTGTTCTCAACCGACTTGGCGAACGCCTTGATGGTACTGTGTAAGCCACATTGAGCCTGCAAATAGGTGGGAAAATGTGGGGTACAAATGTAACAAATAAATAACGCACCTTTGTAAAAGGACCCTTAATCCTTTTAGAGGTACAGCTATAGAAATGATAAGTAGTAGTAGTAGTAGGTACGGCCTTTAGAACTGAACAACCTATCTACAGGCCTCGTCACTTCTTTTTCTCTGCTAGCTATGCTTTTCCCTATGTACCCCATTGAAGATGGGAAAAATGACTTTTTTGGGGGGGGGGGGGTGGGGGGGGAGGGGACATAGTTTAATAAATCTGTCCTTAATAATCTACAAGAGGAGTTTCTTCTACAGTTGGTAGGAGGAGGAGTCAAGGCTCAGTTCAAACAAAAATTGCCCTATTTGGAATTTTGCAAAACTGGCATGTCTGATGGTGCAACACACACACACACACACAAAAGTAAAACAAAAACAAAGAAAAAAGAAGAACCTCAAACGAGCGAACAAAACCTAAAAAAGACAAAAAGAATGGGGGAAGTCCAATCAATTTCCAACACAAAGGCAAACAAACGTTTATTAAAATGTACAATAAATGTATGGATTCGACGCAGCCCTGCATTTCGTTGCGCAAGGTGCCTGCTTCAGGAGTCACATAATTCAATTTGATGGACAATTCAAAAATGAAAGTCCAGCAATCCACTAAAATGATTGTCAATATACCATCATCAAAGAGTTCCAGTCGGAACAGTGTCGGAATTGTCGCAGCATAAGCACAGGCAAAAGCAACATAAATATCTGCATTACTATTATTATTTTTTTAGTAAAGAGTTACCTTTTCTGTTGCTGCTGGGATGCAGTTCACAAAGTATATTCCATACTCTACGGCTTTTTACAATAAGTCTGCAACAGCCACACTTCAATACGGCTCACCTTCAGATCTTTAGTTTGCCTGTCCACAATCTGCTGAACGTTCAAATTCTCCTCCTTCTGTGCTGCTGCAGCAATAATCTGCTGTTCAGCATGAGCTGTCATTTCTTCTCGCAACGTCAGAAGGGCTTTGCTAAGAGCCTGTAAACAGCAACAACACAGCAGATCTTTTTCCACTTAAGTATATTAATATAGAAAAATATGTTAATGTAAGCAATTGCAGTATACAGAACTTATTACTAATATCAAATAAATCATTCCACTCATGGTAAGTCTGGAAAGCTATTTAGGGGATCCTTTTACTAAGCCGCGGTAGGCTCTACGTGCGTGCAGCATGCGCCAAAATGAGACTACCGCCAGGCCAGCTGCCTTCCTGACAGTAATTTCAAATTTGGCACGCATCTGTAAGGTCTGAATTATTTATTTCCTCCTACACGTAATTGGCACGCGCCATAATTTCAGATTTGGTGCACACCCATAAGGCCTGGACAAATGATCTATTTCCTCCTACGCGTAATTGGCACTTGGCGCACCAACTGGTCACTACGAATGTAGCGCATGAGCCTTTACCGCTAGATGAATGGGTGGCGTTAAGGGCTCAGGCTGGTTTTGGGCGCGCGCTGGTTTCATTTTTACAGCAGGCCCTTTTTCCGTCCCATTAAAAAAAAAAAAAAATTTGTAGATGCGGCAAAACCTGGCCCGGAATGCGCCCAATACACACGCCTAAACTACCGCAGGCCACTTTTTACTGCAGCTTAGTAAAAGGTGAAAACTGTCTACTTACCATACATTTTGTATACATCAGAATGTTCAAGGATTTCTTATCTGGAAGCTTGCAAGATGTAAGTAGTCCTAAACAGGTTTCTGCTAGCCATTTCATACTATCTATAGGAGTGGTGCTAGCCTGCATGTAATTGCAGCTCAGCTCAACCACTTACCTAATTAGCTGGATTAATTTCTTTACTTGGAGCTCTCTACAAAGCAGTGGCGTAGCCACAGGTGGGCCTGGGTGAGCCGGGGCCCACCCACTTAGGGCTCAGGCCCACCCAACAATAGCACATGGTAGTGAAAATGCTGCTCTCCACAATACTGGCACCTTCGCATGCTCCGTTTTCAGCGCATGCCTGCTGCAGGCTACCAAGGTGGAGACTGGAGAGAAGCATTTTCCCACCAGCTGAGATATTTTTTTGATGTGGGGGTGGGGGAGAGAACATTTGGTGCCCACCCACTTCTTGCCTAGGCCCACCCAAAATGTGCTGTCTGGCTACGCCCCTGCTACAAAGGGAATGATTTTACGACTGCTTTTGTTAAGAAACGGATGTAACAAAGAAAAATTACTTTTTGCTGCTTCTCTTTCAAAGCCAACTGACTCTTCAGCCGTTCCATCAGATTTTTCATTGTAGATGTCGGAGCCCTATTGTTTGCTTCTTTCTGAGCCTCTAGCTCAGTATTTAGATACTGTAACTCCTTTTCCATCTGCGTAAGTTGGGATTTTAATTCATCCGCTTCATTTTTCAGTGCTTTTATTTCAACAGCATGGGCTTCTTCAAGTCTAACATAAAGAAAAAGGAATGAAACGATAAAATAGAAAATGCAGCTTGGCATTACAGAACACAGAAAATACACAGCACTTCAGAGGTTGGCATAATTCTCACCAGTGCTTATCTCTGTATCATGTTTACTGGAACTCTACCCACAGATAAAATTGTTATACCCTAATGTTCTCTTGCTATTGTTCTATCGCCCTATCAATTCCCCATTGTTACATTCCATTGTTCTATTCCCCAAATGATATTTTGACCTTGACTTTGTCTTCCCATAACTCTTCACAACGTAACCCATAATCGTACTGCAACAAATTGTATTTCCATCATTCACAATGTATTGTAAGCCACACTGAGCCCGCAAATAGGTGGGAAAATGTGGGATACAAATGCAATAAATAAATAAAATAAATTGAATGCCTGATTAACTCCCTCTGCTAATAAATGGCAGTCAGAGGTAAAGCCAAATACCCTTACAGAAACATCCAAAAGGTTTTAAAATAACGTTCTGTGGGCCGGTCCAGTGGCTCAGTTCCTGAATTGAGGATTGCATACCTGGGCTACCACTAAGGGTACTGCAGAAGGAGCGTTCACAGCTGCTGAAGGGGGAAAGAAGAATTGTGGTCACCTCTAAAGGGTAACACACCTGGTGAACAGACTTAGAACCCACAATTAAGGTTCCCCCAAAGATCTTTGGGGCATGGCAGTTGACCTCAGGACTGGTGCTGCAAGGGCTAGATTAGGAACAGTGGGAAAATCTATTTAAAAGGCTGTACTGGTATAATTACCAAGACCAAAATCATGTTCTAGAAATTGTTCTAGAGAGAGTGTTGGCAGCTAGTTTCTTGGCAGTACTAGTTACAAAAAAAAAAGAAAGCTAGATAGAGGAAACAGGTGATACTGAAGTGAGCGTTTCCAAATCTTAGCTGTAAAATCTCATCTTCATTGCTTTTATACTTGCAATCAAACTTCAGCAGGTATTTGCCATGAGTTTAAATGAAAACCATTCTAAAACAAAGGTATCGTGTTTTAGATGACCATTTTTAAATGCATTTTCACACATAAATTATGTCTAAAAATTCAGGGCCTCTTTTACAAAGCCGCGCTAGTGATTCCCGCACAGCAAATGAGAGGAAGCTCATAGGAATTGAATGGGCTTCCTTTCAATTTACCGAGCTGGAATTGCTAGAGTGGCTTTGTAAAAGAGACCGTTAAAGAAGATAAAAGTGCAGTGTTCAAAAAATTACATTTTAGAGGCAACGAAAGCCACCATTTGGTCGGTGGAATTAAATAACATGGGCAGATTGCATTTTCGATACACCATGTATGTTATTTTCTATGGAAAAAATTACCCACTCAAATTGCAAACATCTACGGGTACAAAGCACCTTTGGCCCTTTTATTTTGAAAACTGATGCAAAGACCATCGGTAAACCTAGCTGCAGACTGACCCAATATCTATAGAGAAAGCTACCGATCTGCTGCAATTTTCAAAGAGAAAGTAAGCTATTACTTACTAGCCTCTTTCACTACAATGCCATTGACTGTTTGTTGTAGACTTGATGTATGCTTTCTGTAAATTCCTGTAAGCCACATTGGGCCTGCCCTTGGGTGGGAATATGTGGGATATAAACGCTATAAATAAATAAGCAGATACTTTCAGTTTGAATATTACACTGGTCCCAATGCAGACAGTTTAAAAATTACCACCATAAACTTTACTGACTGAACACATCAGTGGTAAGACTGAATGAGAAAAGCTGATATGATCCCATATGAACATGCCAAGTGGGAGCAGAGATACAAATAAGAGTTTAAAGATTTTGGCTTTTAGAAAGTCATCAAATTCTCAGGGATTCATTCCGCAACACGATCCAAACCATGGTGCTAACCCATGTAGACTACTGCAATAGTATATACGTAGGCTGCAAAGATCAAATCATAAGAAAAACTACAGACAGCACAAAACATGGCTGCCAGACTCATCTTCGGAAAAACACGCTTCGAAAGCGTGAAACTCCTCCTAAGAAGCTTACATTGGCTTCCTATTAACGCTCGCATAACATTCAAAATATGCACAGTAGTCCACAGAATCATCTAAATACTCACATCAGATTACATGACGGAACTTATCGATCTACCATTAAGAAACGTGACGAGAACAGCAAGAACCTACCGAACCCTTCACTACCCCAATTGCAAAGGTATAAAATACAAATCTTCACAAGCCTCTGTGTGCCACCAGCCTCTCCCTTATAGGCACACAACTTTGGAACTCACGGAAAACTAAGTACAATTCAGAAAAAAACCTGAAAACACATCTTTTCAAGAAGTCTTTCCCCCCTGGATCTGCCTAATCCCACACCACCATACATCACGAAAAGTTCAAAAATGGAAAACAATAATATTAACCTCTCTCACAATATGCTAATATGTCAACCTAAGCGTTTATTGTACTTCTGTATTACGTACTAGACTTCTACAAATCTAAATTTTACCGCCTTTTTAGCAATATGTAAGCCACATTGAACCTGCCATACGGTGGGAAAATGTGGGATACAAATGCAAGAAATAAATACATTAATAAATCAAGATAACATATGATGACAACAGCATGGTAAGATAACATTACATTAATAAAATTTGCCATTAACAAACCCAGATAAATATATTTTTGTGGAAGAAATGTATCAGTTTATGCACCACACGTGATCCATAGCCTCTTTATCAGGATAGTATGAAGGAGGTGTACTACAGAAAGACCAAACGATATTTGAGTGAGAAGAGGGATCTTTTTCTATAGAAAGTTATATCAACTTTGCTATTTTTTTGGTTACTTTTTGCCTGCAACTTTGCACAAGCAACAAAATTAAGAATGGACTCTAGCAGTGCCAAAATTTTTTGCTTTATATGTTGGAAGTTTTTTCCTCCAGAGCAAATTACTTAGGGGTCCTTTTACTAAGGTGGGCTGAAAAATGGCCTGCGGTAGTGCACGCGCGAGTTTTGGGCGCACGCAGATCCATTTCTCAGCGCACCTGCAAAAAATGCCTTTTTAAAGTTTTTGCCGAAAATGGACATGCGTCCATTTTGGGTCTGAGACCTTACCGCCAGCCATTGACCTAGCGGTAAAGTCTCACGTGGTACCCGGGTGGTAATGACCTGCGCGCGTCTGATACGCGCATCTGAAAATAAATTTTTTTTTCTGTCACGCGCCAAAAATGAAATTAACGCAAGAGCCACACAGTAGCCGAATGGTAACTCCATTTTGGTGTGCGTTGGGCGCGCGTAGACACTTACGTGGCTTAGTAAAAGGGTCCCTTAATGTGGAGTCCTCCAAGCCTTGCAATGGGCCTATACCTTCTAAGCATTTGCAAACAGCTATTTAATCAGGCTTTAACTTTCTTTCAAAGGTATTGCACTATAAAATCCTGCATAGTTTAATTAAAGACTTACTTGGCCTTGGTATTTTCAAACTCTTTCATTTTCATGAATGTGATTTGCTTTTGCTTTTCCAGCTCTGCTGTCAAACTCTTTAATTTGCCCGAAAGTGACGCAATGGAATTGTCCTGCTCTGCTACAGTCTGCTCCATCTCAGCTAAACGCATCAGGTCTTTGTTTGTAGGAACTGGTAAAGAAGGTTTCTTCATCAGCTCCTGTAAATTAAATTGACAAGCCATGAGGATTTTTTCATACAGGATAATGTATTGCAATCCTATAACCATCTTGCTTTATTTGCTATACAATACGCACTACCAATCTATTTCCTAAGTTGAAAATGATATCTCTATAGTTGATGGCCTAACTTATGTTAAAACTCACTTGATCACTTAGAAACCTCTATGCAATGCCATTAATGCATTCCTCTGTACCAAGTATGTATGCACCTAAATGTAATACCATTTGAAATCCTGTACCCGGAAATGGCGATCGCCATCACGGCATAATGTAAGCCACACTGAGCCTGCAAATAGGTGGGAAAATGTGGGATACAAATGCTACAAATAAATAAAAAATAAATATTAACGTCCTGAAAATAATCAAGACCTACATTTATTCATTTGTATTTAGCTCACGCCATTTTCAGTAGTAGCTCGAGATGAGTTACATTCTGGTATACCAGAGGGCTCATTTTCAAAGCCTTTTTAAATCTAAGGTGCTCCGAAAAGTGGCCTGCACTAGTGTAGATGCACGTATTTTTAGATTGTAAGCTCTATTGAGCAGGGACTGTCTCTCTGTATCAGGTGTTCAGCGCTGCGTGCGTCTGGTAGCGCTATACAAATGCTAATAATAATATTGGACGCACGCAGGTCCATTTTTCAGCATGCCTGCAAAAAAGGCCTTTTTTTTGGCCAAAAATAGGTGTGCATAGACGTGGTGAAAATTAGTGGATAACCCAGATCAAGAGATTTAACTAGTCCGCGGCCGTTTCTGCCTGGTTAAATCATTTTGAATAATCGACCGGTATATTTCATGCAGTTATGCACAAGGGAGCCAGATTCCTTTAATAAAGGGGTTATGATTTAATAATACACCACAGTAATCCACTGAACAAAGAATTTCCATAATCAAGTCTACTTAATACACGAGTATGAACAACTTTAAGAAGTGACAAATGATCCAAATAAGGCCAGAACTGATCTAACTAGATGGACCAAGACAACTTTTGATAATAGATAACACATGAGGAGGATCAAATGATTTTTCAGTCAAAGTTAACACTTAATTTTGTTATAGAGACCTCAAAAGGAAAAGTATGTCCTAATAAGCTCAGGGACCCTACATAAAGTACAATTTGTTTTTCTAACTCATTAGTTTTTTTTTAGACAGACAAAAAGAGTTAGATTGGATCAGTGGCGTACCAAGGGGGGGGGGGGGGGGGCAGTGGGGGGCGGTCCGCCCCAGGTGCACACCGCTGGCGGGTGCCGCGGCGCGCGCCTGTCGGCTCTGAGTTCGCTAACTTCGCTCATTCGCTGCAGCTCCCTCTGCCCCGGAACAGCAGCGTGCACCCGGGGGGGGGGGGGGGGGGGGGGGGGGGGGGGGCGCATCGGCGATCCGCCCCGGGTGCCATCCAGGCTAGGAACGCCACTGGATTGGATATGCTACTTAAACCTATGTGTACAAAGCAGGTGAAGAGAAGTCTTACCAAAACGGTTTGCTTAAATTTATTGAGTGAGACATCAGTGTGCACATCCAACTTCTGATATAACACACGGAGGTTTTCCTCATGCTTTTCAGCAATTGCCTCTTGTTCCTGTTATAGAAAAGCATATAATTTCTTGCTAAATATCTGTGCAAACAGATCACATGAAGGAAATCATTCCATAAGACAACATTTCATATGGAAGTAAACCTTAATTTTGACAGTGATTTCTTACTGTAATAGGTGTTTTCGATAGACAACAAGATTGATCAGGCACAGAAGTGAGTGAGTGACATCATTACACATCGACAGAACAGCTCTTCCAAAGCTCAGAACTAAGGTGCGCTGAAAAATGGCTTGCAGTAGTGTAGGCGCGGGTTTTGGGTGCGCGCCGATCCATTTTTTAGCGCGCCTGTAAAAAAAAGGCCTTCTTTTTTGCCGAAAATGGACATGCGGCGAAATGAAAAATTGCTGTGCGTCCATTTTGGGTCTGAGACCTTACCGCCAACCATTGACCTGACGGTAAAGACTCACGCAGTAACCGGGTGGTAATGACCTATGCACGCCAAATGCCACTTGGTGTTCGTCCGTTACAAGCGTTGAAAAATAAAAAAATATTTTTCAGACATGCGTATCGGACGCGCGCCAAAAATGAAGTTACCGCAAGAGCCACGCGGTAGTCTGATGGTAACTCCATTTTGGCGTGTGTAGATGCTTACGCAGCTTAGTAAAAGGGCCCCTTAGTGTAAAGTTCTGAGCATGTGTGGCTTTTCATTTCAGTTAGTTTCATAACTCAAGAAGTAATGCAACTCTCAGCAGGGATTGTGTGCCTGCTCTGTCTTGCTGTCTATGGAAAACATCCGTTGCAGGTAAGAACGTTTTCTTTTTCCATCGACAAGTAGGATTGGTTTGGGCAACACTTAAGCTCTGGGTTTCTTATCTTTCTATGAACCATTTCTCAGGAGCAGCCCAATCATAAAAAGATGAAAGAGTTGTAATGTCACAAAACAGGTTGGCCAGCACAGCTTGACCCCCAAAAGTAGAATTAAGTAAAGATAGGGAGCCACGATCAAGACAGTACTTTAGAAAATTCTGCTTGTCAGGATACCATTTGCAGAGCTTTGGAAGAAATGCTCCCTGTTGTGTGCCAGATTACACTGGAAAAGGAGTTTTTCCTGAATAATACAAAACAGGCCAGGGGCCATTTTTTCCCCAAGATAATGACCCTTTTTCAATAATGAGGTTTTCTGATAAAAGGAACTGTACTATAGTATAAAAGTATATAAAAGAAAACATACTTTGCATGACGGCATATTGAAAAGACAATTCTCTAAAGATGCAAGATACAGTATAAACCAAAACAAAAGCTGAAATCACCTTTCTTGATTTTTCCAGATTCTGCTGATATTTTTTCAATACGCTTTCCTTCTGGTTTAGTCTCGCCTGCATGTTTGCAATGGTCTGTTGAGCAACTTTCAGACTTTTTTGGTAGACTGGATCATCTTCCTTCTGGCCAACATCACCCAGCAGCTTTTCCTGTTCACATGTAGTTGGTAATCGAAGTCTCAGTTCATTTATTATCTTGTCCCGGGCCAAGATGTTTTGCTCTGTATTCCACAGAACGGCTTCCTTCTCTTTTACTTTCTGTAAAACAAACAAAAAAAGTTCATTCTAATTCAATTTACTCACAGAGAAAAAGGAAACTTTTCCTTGGTAGGTATGGAAGGGCCGAATTAAGTTTCTCAGTTGGGTTTGTGGGGAGAAGTCTTTTATACCAAACTCCTTCATCTACCCACCTGTTCTAAAGCTTTGTAGGCTGCTCGGGTTTCGAGGATTGTTCGAACATGTTCCTTAATTTTTCTCAGTGCAATATCTAGTTGCTGTGGAAGGGGTAAGCTGGAGTCTGGGACTGAGCCAGTAGCCTCTTCAAACTGTTCAGAAACAAAAACGACACCCGTGAAGATCAACGTCAATCGATTAGAAGGTGCTAATGATCGCTATGAAAACATTCAGCACAAGTACCTTCTGAGCAGTGCTAAGTACTTCTTGTTGCTGATGCTCATACATGTCTAACTGGCGTTCAAGCTCTACTTCTCTCTGATCCCATGTCATCTGCCGCTCTTCATGAAACTAAAAATTGAAAATATGTTTTATATAGAATAGCCAAAAAAGAAAAAAAACACAAAAAAAAACCTCACACACACACAATCCGGTGGATGTAACAGCCAGACTAAGCATGGTGTCCATTTCTTTTGAACTAAAAAAAAAAAAAAAAGCAATACAAACATCCACTTATAGTATGATCCCTATTTATCTTAGCATGAAGTGATGTATAGAGGCTGAATGAAACCGGAATTCTTGGTTTCAACCAAAATCGAATCGACAGCCAGAATTTGCTGTTCAGTTTCAGTTGAAATCAAACCTGAAAATGAAACCTCCTACCCCCACCCCCCCCACCCAGCATACAGTGGGGGTCCTCCTGGGCTGCCAGCCCTACCCCCAACTCCCCACAGACTGGGAACCACTGCTGCCAGTCACTGCCTCACCCCTGCAGAGACTTGGCCTGAACAGGACAGGCTGGGACAAACACACATCTTGCCCCCAGAGGAGAGCGGGTGCTGTCGAGCCAGCTCCCCATCCACCTGAATGCCTTCCCTAGGCCCACCTTTAATTTCCCTGGGGGCCTACTGACCTCTTCGGGGAGGAGCTATCCCCAATTGCTCCTCCCCCTCATCCACACCCTTGTCACCTCTCGTTTAGACTACTGCAATCTGCTTCTTGCTGGCCTCCCACTTAGTCACCTCTCCCCTCTCCAGTCAGTTCAAAACTCTGCTGCCCGTCTCATCTTCCGCCAGGGTCGCTTTACTCATACTACCCCTCTCCTCAAGACCCTTCACTGGCTCCCTATCCGTTTTCGCATCCTGTTCAAACTTCTTCTACTAACCTATAAATGTACTCACTCTGCTGCTCCCCAGTATCTCTCCACACTCGTCCTTCCCTACACCCCTTCCCGTGCACTCCGCTCCATGGATAAATCCTTCTTATCTGTTCCCTTCTCCGCTACTGCCAACTCCAGACTTCGCGCCTTCTGTCTCGCTGCACCCTACGCCTGGAATAAACTTCCTGAGCCCCTACGTCTTGCCCCATCCTTGGCCACCTTTAAATCTAGACTGAAAGCCCACCTCTTTAACATTGCTTTTGACTCGTAACCACTTGTAACCACTCGCCTCCACCTACCCTCCTCTCCTCCTTCCTGTACACATTAATTGATTTGCTTACTTTATTTTTTGTCTATTAGATTGTAAGCTCTTTGAGCAGGGACTGTCTTTCTTCTATGTTTGTGCAGCGCTGCGTACACCTTGTAGCGCTATAGAAATGCTAAATAGTAGTAGTAGTAGTAGTACTTGTGACCTGCATTGGCCACTGTTGGAAACAGGATGCTGGGCTTGATGGACCTTCGGTCTGTCCCAGTATGGCAATACTTATGTACTTAGGATTCTGAATGGAATCTAGTCTTTGGGATTCTATATAGAATGTTGCTACACTTTGAAATTCTGCATGGAATCTTGTTATTCTTTAGAATTCTAGAATCTTGCTACTTTTTGGGGTTCTACATGGAATGTTGCTACTATTTGGGTTTCTGCCAGGTACTTGCCCCTACGTCTTGCCCCATCCTTGGCCACCTTTCAATCTAGACTGAAAGCCCACCTCTTTAACATTGCTTTTGACTCGTAACCACTTGTAACCACTCGCCTCCACCTACCCTCCTCTCTTCCTTCCCGTTCACATTAATTGATTTGATTTGCTTACTTTATTTATTTTCTGTCTATTAGATTGTAAGCTCTTTGAGCAGGGACTGTCTTTCTTCTATGTTTGTGCAGCGCTGCGTGCGCCTTGTAGCGCTATAGAAATGCTAAATAGTAGTAGTAGTAGTTCCTCCATCAAAATGGCTGCCAAGAGTTCCCACAGCAGCCTCGCGAGACTGCTTGTCCAGGCCAAGTCTCTGCTGGGAGGGATAGTGGCAGTGATGGCGGCAGGGGCCATTGGACTCGCTCTGGTGAGGGAGGACAGGACGTTTTGATTTCATCCAAAAACGCAAGTGCAGCAGAAACCTGAACTTGGGATTTCGGCCAGTTTTTGTGCTGAAACAAACCAAAACCAAACCCGAAATTCGGTCGGCCTGTAGTGATACGTTTGTACCTTGCTTTGCTGTACAATTTCTTCTTCTAAACCCAGGATGGTGCGCTCATGTTCAGAAATGATATTATTCAAATACTTTATCTCTTCTTTTCCCTTTATTAACTCTCGATTCAGCTTCAGATCCTGAAGACGAAGCTCTTCTATTTTTTTGTGCCATTCTGTCACCTGTTCAATCACAAAAGCATGCCTTATTACCTGTGATAGAACCAGAATAAACTAAAAGCAGAGAAAATGCTGGTTTTGGAAGCAAGCATGCAACCTACATGATTAAAAAAAAATACCCTTAATGAACCATGTGGTAAAATATGACAGATGATCAAAACTGTAGATAAAGGACAATTTAAATGGAAAGACTGAATGACAAAATCATTTTTGGTTTTTTTCTTAATCATAGTCCCCGAATGGGAACACAATCACAGGACAAATCCCTCCTCTCAGTACCCTTCTCCACCACCGCCAACTCCAGGCTCCGCTCATTCTGCCTCGCCTCACCCTATGCTTGGAATCAACTTCCTGAGCCCTTACGCCAAGCTCCCTCCCTACCCGTCTTCAAATCCTTGCTCAAAGCCCACCTCTTCAATGTTGCTTTCGACACCTAACCTTTATACCTTTCAGGAAATCTAGACTGCCCCTATTTGACTGACTGTACATTTGTCCTTTAGATTGTAAGCTCCTTTGAGCACGGACTGTCCTTCTATGTTAAATTGTACAGCGCTGCGTAACCCTAGTAGTGCTTTAGAAATGTCAAGTAGTAGTAGTAGTAAGGCGCTATCCCCAATTGCTCCTGCCCCCACTGGTTCCTCCTCTGCATTTTCCAGATCTTTTTCATTACTTTCTTTTATCATAACACCAAACCAAGTCCTCTTCTAAGACAGAACTTTATTCTCTGCTGAGATGCAAAACCTTTTTGTTTTTTTTAACGTGACCCCAGATTAAAATCCCACTCGTGGATCTAAATGATCAAAAAGTATCACAAGCTAGTCACACTCAATAGCTGACAACAAATTTTGTTATTTCTTCTACTGGTCTACAAGACAATAAAACAAAATTGCAAAAAAAAACAAAACCCAAAATGAGTTCAAACCTTCTGGGCTCCTCTTGCATCTTTCAAAGTAGCTATCAACTCTTCCAAGCCTTTCAACTTTAACTCTACTTCCAGCGCACGGTTCTCCATATCTTGACGTTCCTGCTGGGCACGCTGCATATCTTGCATGATTTTCAACTTGTCATTCTGTAGCTGGATCATGGTTTTGGAGAATTTTTCTTGCTGTGCCAAAGGAAGAGCACCGCTGAACTGGCGGCGCAAAGACTGAATCGTTTGACGCAGATGCTTGGCTCGATTTCTCCCTTCTAGTCTTGCGTAGTACAAGGATTGCTCTTTTGCATCAAGTTTCTGTTCTAAGCGTAGATTGCAAGCCTCCAACTTTTGCAGTTTGGATGTTGCGCCTTCTAGCTTGCCCACTGCAGTAGCCTCGCTAACTTGAAGAGCTACAATATGCTGGTGTAATTTAGCAATCAGAGATTTTTCATCAGATTGTGCCTAATCAAAATAAAATAACACAGAGATGATATTTGTTTCCTGTAAAGACATGTAGTCACGGGGATGAAAATTCTCAAAAGCATTTAAACAGCCATTTATGTGCTGTAAATTTTTGATCCCCTCTACAGATAGAAGTACCGATGCTGTTTATAAAGTACTGAGGGCGTACAAGCATCCAGTGGGATTTGCAAATTGTCCCCAATAAGGAAACAGACTTTTTATTTTACATCAAAGTAAAAATTCTGATTACTGTCCAACTCCTCCCCCCCCCCCCAACCCATCCATCTAAAAGTACACACATAGTAAACGGCATATTAACAGACTTGATTTTATAACAAAGTGCCTATGTGAGAAGTCCAAAATGCCAACTATTTTAAGTGTATTTTAAAAAGACACCATAGGTACTTATGTTCCTTTATTTATGCAATAGATCCAGAAGTGCCCAAATGCCACAACACAAATTTGCACTTGCTCCAAAAAAATGATGTTAAATGTGTACCCACATTTATTAGGATTTATTTATTGCCTTTTTGAAGGAATTCACTCAAGACAGTGTACAGTACATAAATCGAACATAAGCAATAGATAATTACAGCTATAAAAATATAATAATACAAAGTATGGCATAGTATACTACTTTCAATGGCAACACAATATATAATAGAACATTTTAATTGACAAAGTAGGGTATAAGCAAAGTTACAAGACCTGGGGATATCCAAACCTACTATTTCAATTTGCATGAGTGGAGGAGTGGCCTAGTGGTTAGGGTGGTGGACTTTGGTCCTGGGGAACTGAGTTCGATTCCCGGCACAGGCAGCTCCTTGTGACTCTGGGCAAGTCACTTAACCCTCCATTGCCCCATGTAAGCCGCATTGAGCCTGCCATGAGTGGGAAAGCGCGGGGTACAAATGTGACAAAAAAAAAAATAGATACTACTGGAGATTCTACATGGAATGTTGCTACTATTGGAGATTCTACATGGAATGTTGCTATTCCACTAGCAACATTCCATGTAGAAGGCTGCGCAGGCTTCTGTTTCTGTGAGTCTGACGTCCTGCACGTATGTGCAGGACGTCAGACTCACAGAAGCAGAAGCCTGCGCGGCCACATTGGTGATCTGCAAGGGCCGACTTCTACATGGAATGTTGCTAGTGGAATCTCAAATAGTAGCAACAGTGGAGGAGTGGCCTAGTGGTTAGGGTGGTGGACTTTGGTCCTGGGGAACTGAGGAACTGAGTTCGATTCCCGGCACAGGCAGCTCCTTGTGACTCTGGGCAAGTCACTTAACCCTCCATTGCCTGCCGCATTGAGCCTGCCATGAGTGGGAAAGCGCGGGGTACAAATGTAACAAAAATAAAATAAATAAATGACTGGAGATCCTGTCACTGCCTATTTTCTTCCAATTTTAAAGGCTTGCAGAGTTCTTATAATTGTGCTAATATTTTACAGATGTGTTACCTCTAGATTTTGCTTTTAGTCAACTTAAGTACATTGATACAAAGAGCCAGAAAGAGCAAGTTCAACATTAACTCTAAAAATTGATTGTACCTGATAATCTAACACTTGCTTTCTCAGAGATTCCACTTCCTTTTCCCTGGATTGCTGGCGGGCTTCTAGTGTGACCACTTGCATTTTGGCTATGTCAGACAAATCCCTTAATCTAAGAAAATAAGCAAATAGTATTTTTTATTTTTTTTTAAGGCATGAACATCATACAACAGAAATTAAACTGGGTGGACTAACAGGTCTGCTGAATTTTTTTTTTTTTTACAAAGAACTGATAATAAAAGAATCTATGCTCCTGCTATTCTACTTTTAAGCCTAGAGCTGTAAACCTTTAATGCAATTTAGTCTAATTAAGAATCAGGTTAGGGTTATCAAATGTACTTCCTTGGAGATTCAAGTACTCTCTTCTTCCAACTTCTCTTACCCTAATGTGTACACATTGTTATGCTGTCAAAAGAAAGCAAATTTGCTTACCTCTAGCAGATTAACATATTAATCAGTGGCGTAGGAAGGGGGGGGGGCCGTGGGGCGGTCCGCCCCGGGTGCACGTCGCTGGGGGGTGTCGGCGCCTCGCTGGTTCCCAAGGCGCCAACACCCCCCAGCGGCGTGCACTCGGCTGATTGGCTCTCCCGCCCGCCCCTCACCGCCTTCCAGGTATGTTCTCGGGGGGGGGGGGGGGGGTTGCGCTCCGGAGGGGGGAGGGTGCGCCATGGCGACCTGCCCCGGGTTTCAGCTGCCCTCGCGACGCCACTGATATTAATCCTCATGTACGGGCAACTTAAATGATAAAGCCTGGGCCAGAAAGAATGCATGCAAAATTCATCAGGATGGTAAAACTTTCCAGCATACATGGGTCCTCTTCAGTTCTGTACATAGCTACTATTAGGGGATGCCAAATCCTAGGAGAGGTGAATGGGTTTCGTGAAGACCAATACTGTATCCTATTAATCTCTGGGAATATCTGCTACAGGCAAGCAGCTTTGCTTTCTCTGAGATCAGGAGGAATATTATGCCCTCACACTTGGAAATCCTCATCACATTTTACTGCCGAATCAGTCGGTCAGTTTGTTCAACATATCCATCAAGTCTATTCCTATTTTTTAACCCCCCCCCCCCCCCAAAAAAAAAAAAGAACCAATACCCACAAAAATAGCTCAGCTAATCACAAAAAAAGGTGGGAAATATACACTCACAAAAATCTTCATACATTAAATCACAACCATCTTGATGGTCTCACAATCTTTTTTTATAATATTTTTTTCTTTATATTGATAAAAATGGAAGAAAAAAGGCCTCAGCAGTAGAAGGCTTAAAGCACTATAGCTTTCTGTACATGTCACCATTCATTCAGCAACTGCAGCACCTTCTAACCTAAACCAATCAATCAATCAATCAATCATCGGCCAAAAACCTCCCTCGACTTTTATTCTTCTGTTTGCAAAATTACTTTTTTGCAGTTGTCACTAACACACAAAAAGTTTAATATTGCCTTTGAAACAAGTGTGCAGCAGGAAGACAGAAGCATTCTATTTTAACTTAGCTTTGTAGAAAATCCTGATGGGAACCCGTTTGACCACGGAACAGGTTTCTTCAGGGGAATTATTCGAGCAGTGCGGAATGAATCAAAATAGGATGTTGTAACTTTCTCAATAAATATATCTTATGACCTTCACAGTGTACGAGTGTCTGTTGGAAGATCCATCTACAACCCTACTGTTCTTCATTACCTCTGAGACTATCGTAGTGGTGGCCACTTTGTTGTCTACCCAGAATGGCAGAAGGTCAAAGAGGGAAGACAACAAAACTGACTTGGATACAGACCAATATCCTGCAGAAGGTCAAGCTTATACAGTTGAGAATAGAAGTACATAAGTATTGCCATACTGGGAAAGACCAAAGGTCCATCAAGCCCAGCATCCTGTTTCCAACAGTGGCCAATCCATGTCACAAATACCTGACAAGATCCCAAAACAGTACAAAACATTTTATACTGCTTATCCCAGAAATAGTGGATTTATATAAATATAAATTTTATCTAGAGAGGTATGGAAGGGGAAGTATGGCAGACTAGGTGGATCACCTGGTCCTTAATTGCCATCTATCTATGCTACTGTCAGCGAGGATTCTGTATTACAAACATCTGTAGAAAGTCAATGTGCAGAAAAAAAAAAAGAATTTTTCACATGCTCAGCAATTAAATAAAACCCCCTTCTCATTCAGATGTTAATGTTTACTTTCTTTTAGTTAATTGATGAACTATTTATTTCTTGGTTTCCTAGAATCAGTCTTATGTGTTCTTCTAGAAAACGTTTTTGGGGGATTGTCAGTTGTTTTAGGGGGAGGGAGAGAGGGTAAGTTTTCCTTTTATTTTTTTAACCCTGATTCTAAAATACCTTCTCTATATTAGAACTCTTTTTCAGTGCTGGTATCTCACAGATGTGAAAGATTGCTGGAGAGACATCTGGAAGCTATTACAGAGTTTTTCTGCGTTTTGATTTTGGGAGAGGGCTACAAGAACTAGGATCCATATGATTATGCAAAGACAATAACTAGATGGAGTTCTGGATGTGAGGCACCAACTAATAACGCATACGGATGATTATCTTGCTTGTCCGCAGAGAAAATGCCTTATCTACTTACTTGGATACTTCAATCTTTAGTTCCGATTCACTTTCCTCTAGTTCCACGATTCTTCGCCTATCTGCATCACTAACAATTTTACTCACACTACTGGCCAATTCATCTCTTAATAATTCTTCCACTTTTTGGGCCTCAAGGTTGATTTTAGTGAGCTAGGGAACACAAAGAAATACCATTACATGGAAAATATACAAAATAAATACATTTCACAGACATGTACATTTATTCATATTTATTTATTTGCTGCATTTGTATCCCACATATATATCATTTTGTTTACCATAAATTTTCAAATGGATTTCTGCTGGCAAATGGGTGTTTACCTATGGGAAAAATCCATCTGAAAATCGCAAATGCAGGGGTGGGCTCAATAAGATTTGAATGGGCGGAGGAAGTGATGTCACATACTTTGATGGCTGTTTAAGCTCAAAGCTAAGAGAACTTTGCTATTAAACCTAAGCACATCCCTGCCATCTTGGGATATTATATTTGCATGGGCATCTCAGCGCTTACAGCCAGCTGATTTTTACCATGAGCTAAAAAAGCTAGCGCGGCTTTGCAAAAGGCCCACTTAATGAAGATAACCAGAAGGAATCAAACATATAAACGGCAAGTGACTGACTCACTCGCAAATGCGCAGTAGAGACTTCCCTCACTGTCCCGCCCCCGCGTCAATACGTGATGATGGGGGCAGGACAGAGAGGGAAACTGCGCAAAGCCGCCGAGGTCGCTACCGCTCCCCCCCCCCCGCCCGAGGTCGCCGCTACCGCTCCCCTCACCCGGTGTCGCCGCCAGCCCTCCACCCGGCCCAGGCCCTCTCTCCACTACTGAAGTTACATCCATTCGCCGGAACGCAGCACGCACATCAGCTGAGCTGCCGTCCCCTTCCTTCCCTGCCTGTGTCCCGCCCTCGCTGACGTTACCTCACACGAGGGCGGGACACAGGCAGAGAAGGAAGGCCGACGGCAGCTCAGCTGATGTGCGTGCTGCGTTCCGGTGAATGGATGTAAGTTCAGTAGCGGAGAGAGGGCCTGGGCCGGGTGGAGGGCTGGCGGCGGCGGTGACTCGGGGGGGGGGGGGGGGAACGGTAGCGGCGACCTCGCGGGGGGGGGGCAGCGTCGACCTCCGAAAACCCCAATACCAGCCCGTTTTAATGGGCTCAATGGCTAGTTGTATATAATCCAAGAATTTACTACTCACCTCAGCAAACTTGTTTTCTAGTTCAAAATTACGTTCCTCCACTTGTTTCAGTGTGATCCGCAGGTGATCATACATTTTCTGTGCATGTTCAGCTCTTTGCCTTTCATTAAGTTCTTTCATTTCCAACATAGTGATTTTCTTGGAGATGGAGACAATCTCATTATTTGTAATTGCTTTTGTAGCCTTGTCCATAGTGATACTATTTTCTGCAAACAATAAGACAGCTAGATATAGAAAAGAATATGGTGTGCCTGTTGCAAATGTGTAATATTGATATGACAATGACAAAAAGTCAGCAGTAAAGGGGATTACTATTACATTCACATATTTTTGCACATAGCTTAACATGAACAAATGTTTTTTTTTTATTGAAAATGCAACTTTTAAATAAAGTAGTTTTCAAGCTTTGCTGCATACATATGAAAACAAATTTTGCTCCTATTTTGCTCTTAGCTTTTATTCATTTCATGTCAATATGGAGAAATTATGTTTACCTGTTAATTTTGTCTCCTTTAGTCCAGCCAGGCCAGCCCAGAAGCCCTCCTATTGTTTATATATGTAATCAGCTATTTATTTTCTAGTTATCCTCAAGTTATTGTTATTGTTTCACGTTTGTCTGTCTAGTTTATGTTGAGCATTTATGTAATGTTTTTTTTATTTTGTGACCTGCTTAGTTTTTAAGGGTTTCTTTTTCAAGCTGGGTTAGTGGTTCCCAGTGGCAATGCCAATGGAGTCCATTCAAAGGGCTTTGTTGGCACTGTTGTGTGGGAACCACTAATGTGGCTTGATAAAAGAGGCCCTAAGTGGGTTATAAATTTTAATAAATAAATACATTGTGAATTGAAGTTTCTTCTTTAGCTATTCAGCTTTTTTCAATAATTGCTCAAATTATCTTCAGATGAAAGGGGATCCTTTTCACCACTGCTTTGCTAGTCGAAATACTGAAAACATCAGGATGCATAAGATACAGACCAAAATTCTATCCGTCTCAACACATCTGCTGGTTGATGAGTACAACCCACAAGTTCTGGACTGGTCTGGTAAGGATGCTCCTACCCTTTTTCTATACCCTTCCACAACAGATTACCACCCCCTTTTAAAGTTGTCTTTTCATCTTGTCTGCTTCTGCTACTCCAGCCTATCAATTTATCCCTTCTCTTCTTTGATCTCCGTTCATTACTTTTCTTCCTCCCTTCTCTTTTCTGTCTCTCCTGCCCCCCTTTGTTTCTTTATTTACATTCTCTGCCCTTTTTTCCCCCTTCCCTCTGCTCTCCCATCACTCCCTTCTCCTTTTGTCTCTTATACTAGCTGTCTGCTAATTCTCCTCACTAACAGCTGTTACTATTACTAACACTGCTATCATTGCTGGCTCTGCCTGCTGTGAGCTGGAAGGTGTTAGTAATAAACATAGAGAATGCAAGCAATTAAGTTATACCGTGACTAGACAGGGAATAACAACAGTAGTGGTGGCCAACTTAGGGTAGACGAGAGGAAGCAGCCATCCTCTGTGATGAGGGGGAGGGCGGGGGGGAAGGTTAAGAGGGAATAAGGATACAGTAGCTAGTAGCCTACAGGGACAGCCAGTAACCAAAAGAGGCAGGAGAAGCACGCAGCAACAAGGAACAAACCAGCAGGAAACGTGACTTGCCTATGTTTGGCAGGAAGAATAAAGTTCTGCAGAAGCAGCCATGGAATATTTGTCAACTACAGCCCTCACGTAACTGTATCCCCTGCTACTGTAAAGCACATCTTAGCTAAAGAAATAAATTTGTAGTAAGTCTTTTTTTCACAAGAATACCAACAGAATATATCCTGGAATGAGAATCTTGCTTATATTCATCCAGCTTGGTGAAGTCTGGGCAACAGAAACTAAGAAATATTTTACAAAATAACTTGAAAAGAATACAAGAATTAGTCAATAACACGGACAAAGTATTTCACAGGAAGAACATGGAGGAAAGTCATCAAATGCTTTTTCCCAGTTTTGTCTCAGCATCTTCCCAATTGAAATTACAAGGCTATATTCCTTAGTACATGTCAAATAAAGTTTGCCAAATCTACTTCTGAGTATTTTAGAAGCAAGATTTACAGTGTACTTGCCCATTTTATTGATGTGCTCCCAGGCTTGCTCTAGAGTGTGGAGCTTTTCTTTGGTAATCTCTAATTCTTTATTTGAGGCATCGATTTGCTCCTTCAAGGATGCATTCTCATGCTGTGGTAAGAGAAACAGCATTTTGGTTCTCCAATAAAACATTACAATAATAAAGCGCTTGCAATATAACCTTCAAGACTTCTCCCTAATAATTCTCTCTCATTTGTAGCTACAGAAAAAAAGATGCAATAAGAATTATACAATGCCGAACTACAAATATTTGATAAAAGGTAAGACAGCCCCATTCATTTCTTTCAGTTTTAGTACTCATAGGCAGGAATCATTCACAGTGTACATGTTTTAAATGAGTTACACTGCAATGATGAATAAAACCCTCCATGCTCTGTAACTCAGTTCACACCTGCTCACAGTACTGGTTAAATCATTTTTTTTGCAGATTCAGATACTGTAGAGATCCAAGTGGGAAAGCAAGTGCATCATGGTTCAGGTGGGGCATATGCACGTGATCACTGTCATGGCTACCATGACCTTGTGCCTCATGCTACTGTTCTGGTATATTCTAGGTTTAATTCCCACCAGGTTTCCCCTGCTCCCTTTTACCAGCAACTATGGCTCCACTTGCTGTGTGATGAGATCATGGACTGCCTTGGGCATGCTCAATTTCACTAAAAGGAGCGTGCAGGACGTGAGGGGGAAGAGAGAGCAGGGCAGACAACTTGGCGGTGCTGGACAAGGCTTCAGCTGGTGGGGGTTGGGGACTGTAGGGTGAAAACAAATAATTAGGACAATAATTTTCTTCTCCCACTCTCCCCGCGTTCTTCCAGACCTCTCGGTCGGGTGATAGCCTGGACCAATTATGATCACATACAGTCCAGTGCATGGGCAAGAAGAGTTCTTTTTGTGACCTTGGAGATGGTAACTTCTGGTGCCATGAGTATGACTCCCTTCCCAGCTTCTCAGAGATAGAAGGGGGATGGTTGGAACACAGAATGTCTTTGGCTTCAGCAAGCCTGACAGTGATTTTCCACAAGCTGAAGCTGGATCTTGCTGACACAGAGATGTGCAGGTCAGAGGGTTGCAGCAGCCATCTTATTGTACCAAGATGTCATAGGCTTGTATAGGCCAAGACCAGCTTATGTAAGATCACAGGGAAATACCCCTACAGGACCCCAGCCAGCAAAACCAGGGGGCCCAGGCCCCACCTAGCTATGCCACTAGCTGCAGCTATGAGGTGGTGCCAGCAAACCAGAACATGCTTAAACAGTGCAGTGAACCGGGTTCCTCCCAACCTGTCTCTGCTGACCTCACAGCCTACTGTCTTATGGGATTTTCAGTTCCACTTCTTAAAGGCAAGCCTCTCTCTTTCCAGTTTCTTTTGTAGTAAAAGTTGGAATGAGTTCCTAAGGGCTAGACTCTCCTTCTCCACCATTATCAAGGGCCCTTTGTTCAGCAGTCCATTTCTACTTCTTATTTTCAGCTTCACCTTTGCAGGAAGCTGAGGAATATTCTGACTTCGACTGATTTCTGGACAGTTCTTCAGGCCCTCAGGGGTCTATACTGTGAACAATGCTATGGACTGAGGGCATTTTTTTTTTTTTTTTAGCTGTATTATCCTTGCATTTGGTGTTGTAAAGTTAGTCCCACATATGGTGGCTGAGTTTTATCTTTGACATATTATTCTCTACTTTTTTCATGCGCTGATGACAGTATAGACCTCTGAGGAAGGCTTGCTGCCGAAATACGGCCCATGTTGGGTCAAGATTTGTCCACGCATTTTGTAGTTTTTGGAGAATAAAGGTTTATATTTTTAGAAGCAATGGACTTCTGGACTTTTTTGTGGATTGCCATCTTGGAAAACTATTGGTTGTTTTCTTCCACCCCTTTTTTCCTATTAACCAAATAATCTCATAATCTGAATACCCAAATATCGAATTTCCCATGCTCCTGTGGCCTTCCTGGACAGTACCCTGCCACCAGGTTTTAAGGATATCTTCAATGAATATTCATGAGATTGATATGCATACACTGCTGTCACTACATGCAAATTTCTCTCATGCATATTCGGTGTGGATATCCAGAAAACCTGAGTGGCTGGAGATCCCTCAGGACAGATTTGGGAACCTCTGCCTTAGGGAGTTGTATCTTTATTTATGCAATTCAATATTTAACAATTGTAAGTAATAATCACATTTTATTATACTTTATATATAGCAGTGAAGGCTTTACTCGTATGGACTGTTCAAGTTCATTCTTCATTATCTAAGAATCCAACTGAACACTACTAGTTTAACATAACCTGCTAGATATAGGCTATATAAATTATTACTCATTTTAATTAAATGTCAGCTTCAGAAAGATATCTTTTGAGCCTTAGATCTCATTCTCCTTTTGCAAATCATTTTTAAAATAAAATCAATTTTAACCAGTAAAGCTAACTGAGCTTGAAGTTACACAATTTACAGGAACAAACTAAGACGTCCCATATTTGCATACTGGTCTTTGGTGTAGAACACATCACAATTAAGATAATCTAATAAGAATTTAACATTTGGAAGAAAAAAAAAAAAGAAAGAAAACAAAATGCTTTATAAAGGGCTACCAGAATTTCAACTGACCTCTAGGTGTTCCAGGCTAGTTGTTCTCTGAACAAGCAAATTGTCCTTTTGCAGCATGTCCCTGTATTTACCCGTCAGTTCGTTATACTGTTTGTTGGCCCATTGCAGATCCGAAAGAGGTACACTGTCCTCCAGTGCTTTTTGTGCAGATGCTATTTTAAAGCCTGACATTTCCTATAGAAATAAAAATATAGAAGGTAATTTTCAAAGTTGTCCGTTATGGACCCCAGAGGTCAGATGTCAGCGTTAGCTTTCGTCTGGTTCTGAGTTTCTTTCTTTGGTCCCGTGCCCACTTCTCAGGGGCAGTGGATTTTGTAGCACAATAATACAACACAAAAGCGTGGCTTGGAAAAAGGTATTTTATATAGAAACTAGGAAAAAATGCCCGTTTCTGAGCAGAATGAAACGGGCGCTAGCAAGGGGCCCCCTCCCTCCGTCCCTCGAAGCTACTTCCCTTGTTCGCTGTGGGCCGTTTCGGCCCTCGAGTGTCAATAGCTCCGCCCTCGACGTCATGACGTTTTGACGCGAGGGCGGTGCAGACACTCCAGGGCACACCGGATATCTCGGGCGCCTCAACTTCCGTGGAGGCTTCAGAACGTTGGGGTTGCCTTTTATATATATAGATAGGATTACAGTGCATAGGACAGAAAGGTATTACAGCTGCTTGTGTGTGAAGATCTGCAGGTATGATGGGGTGTGTGTCTGAATGTATGTGTATGTCCTGTGTGAGAATGTCTGTGTGGCTGTGGGTCTGAATGTATGTGCCTCTCCTGCCCTGCATGTATCCTTCTCTCTGGGTTTAAATATCTGAATTCTTTTTCCCAGTACCGGCCTGTGATATAATTTGGTTTGCTTGATCCTATATCTATTGCAAGACATGACCATGAGATAAAGATTATTCTTACCATGTGGCTATGTGGGGGAGGGGGAGCTCTTACTAGCACCCACTGCGGTAAGGGCTCTTATGGTAACCCAGCGGTAACTGGCAGCGGACGGCGCTGCCCGATTACCACCAGGTTAATACAACATTAGAAATTATGGAATTATTTTCTGTAGCACCGGAAATGGCACATACTCAAGGCAGAACTACTGTCGGCGGCCATGTTGGGCCAGCGGAAGTTCCGGGTTGCCGCACGACAAACCCCTTGCTGTGCCGCAACCCTTTAGTAAAAGGGACCTACAAGGCTTGGAATCTTCCAAGATGTTCATTAGGGTTCCCAGATCTTCCTTGAAGAGCATTTTGTTTTTGAAAAAAGGCTGCTAAAATGCCTGTTGGGAGAGGAAACTGAAGTCCCCTTTTCTAAGCCATAAAAGGGGAATGGCTGAAGCTATTAGTGGCCCACCACCTGGAGAAGCCACAGGAAATCAGAGGCCATACAGAACATGCCGATACTGAGAATCTGCTGATTCCTCAGAATTATCCAAGCTGGATCCACTGCACACAAGCATTAGAGCATTAACACTGAACTCTGTTGCTTAAATTAGGCGGTGAGATTAAAAAGTCTGCTTCCCAAAGGATTCCAGCTAGAAATATTACTATCCGCTGTAATTATGGTCTCTATGAAAACTGATGAACCAGCTTAGTGGTTGCTTATGTAATCAGGTACCAAAAATTAGAGTGCAGACCTGCTTGCGGAGAAGCTCAATGAGATTAGAAGCTGAATGGTTTGATAAAAAGGGAAATGTCTTGCAGGCTCTTAGATCTTCTCCTTGACCAAGGTAGGGCCCAAGGAGAAAAAAAAAAGCCATGCTCAAGGACCCCAGGGCATTTAAATGTTACGAATGGGGGCAATTCTCAACTTCTTGGCTTTGGGACAGTCTGCAGCTACTTTTTCCTTTTTGTGGAAGATGCATATAGGAATACTGAGAGAGGGCAATAATATATGCAAAGATATTGCCATTTATCTACATAAATAGCTTTGAGAATTACCCAAAACTAGTAAAAAAGCCCCGTTTCTGATGCAAATGAAACTGGGGGCTAGCAAGGTTTTCTTCAGAGTGTGCATGTGGGAGTGTGTGTCCCTGCCCTCTCTCCCTCCCCCTCCCCCCTCCGAGTCCAGTCCTTCAGTGTTAAGTTTCCTGCTGTTCTGTGTTTTAGAGAGAGTGAGGGCATCTCTCTCCCCTCCCCCCTCTGAGTCCTTCACTGTGTGAGATTTCTGTGCTGTTTTCCTTCACTCATGGGGAAACCGGATATCTCTGGCGCTACACACTTCCGTCTGGAGGCTTCATAGAACGTTGGTCTTGCCTTTTATATATATAGATAGGGTATTACGGATGACATACAATCAACCAGTACCTTACACCTCTGCAAGTAACCAATTCTTTCAGCTACAGCAGTTTCCATTTCTGTTAGATCAGTCTTCAGTTTGCCATTTTCTTTCCTCAGATGCTGTTCCATTTCAAGGAGTGTGGTATATTTTCTCGTCAAAGACTTTTCATTCACTCGCAAGACTGTCATTTTTCTTGAACTTTCGGCAAGTAGTTTTTTTATTTCATCTGCACCCAGATTTAGAGTTTCTAGCAAACGCTACAGAATCAATGATCAAGAATAAAACAATTAAGCAAAGGAAATGAGAGCACAGGATCCTTTTTCTAAGCCGAAATAGCATTTTAGATCGTGCTGGAAATCAGCTGGAGGTAAATACTGAGACGCCAACAGGAATATAATGGGCATCTTCGCACTTACCGCCAGCTGATTTCTACCGTAAGCTAAAAACACTACCGTGGCTTAGTAAAAGACCTCCTATGCCCTCCCCCCCCCCCCCCCCCCCCCGAAAAAAAAATCTAATTTGCTTAACAGATAAGCAGAAATAGCTTAACTTTTAACACAAATAACACTTCCTATGTGCAAAACTTCTGACTATGGATTTTTATTATCAATGTTACTTTGATAAATCTATACTGATTGATTTTTAGCTATATTTTTCACATCAGTAGAAATCTTTACCAAATGAGATCAATAAAGATATCAGTTAACGGACACATGCACGAGATCCTAATTTCTGTAACAGTTCCACCTGCCACTTGCTGTTGATCAAAATAGCTCAGCCAAAAAGATTACAAACTGGCAAAACCTTCAGTATTTCTGCCAGATTTAGAAAGCTTTTTTCCAGTTCCCAAGATCAATGATACTTGCAATTTAAAGTTAGACCCCTCACTGTAATCAAAATGTCAATTGTCCTGTTCTCTTACACTTTTATAGAATTATTATAGAAACTATTTATAGGGAAGAAGCGAATAGTTTTGATGCTTACATTGTACTCCTTTATTCTTGCAGCGTCTTGCTCTTTTTGCACTTCCAACTTTTTCTTTTCTTCTTTCATTTTCTCAATTTCCATCTGCCAGGATTCTCTTTCACTTGGTAACACACGTATATTATAGTAAAAACAAACACACACATGCTATTTTAAGATTTTGTTCTTCTGCAGAAAAGTTACATATACTGTAAGCTATTTTTTAATTTTTGTTACATTTGTACCCCACGCTTTCCCACTCATGGCAGGCTCAATGCGGCTTACATGGGGCAATGGAGGGTTAAGTGACTTGCCCAGAGTCACAAGGAGCTGCCTGTGCCGGGAATCGAACTCAGTTCCCCAGGACCAAAGTCCACCACCCTAACCACTAGGCCACTCCTCCACTGTTGCTACTATTGGAGATTCTACATGGAATGTTGCTATTCCACTAGCAACATTCCATGTAGAAGTCGGCCCTTGCAGATCACCAATGTGGCCGCGCAGGCTTCTGCTTCTGTGAGTCTGACGTCCTGCACCCTAACCACCCTAACCACTAGGCCACTCCTCCACTGTTGCTACTATTTGAGATTCTACGTGGATTGTTGCTATTCCACTAGCAACATTCCATGTAGAAGTCGGCCCTTGCAGATCACCAATGTGGCCGTGCAGAAACAGAAGCCTGCGCAGCCTTCTACATGGAATGTTGCTAGTGGAATAGCAACATTCCATGTAGAATCTCCAATAGTAGCAACATTCCATGTAGAATCTCCAATAGTAGCAACATTCCATCTAGAATCTCCAATAGTATCTATTTTATTTTTGTTACATTTGTACCCCGCGCTTTCCCACTCATGGCAGGCTCAATGCGGCTTACATGGGGCAATGGAGGGTTAAGTGACTTGCCCAGAGTCACAAGGAGCTGCCTGTGCCTGAAGTGGGAAGCGAACTCAGTTCCTCAGGACCAAAGTCCACCACCCTAACCACTAGGCCACTCCTCCACTGAAGTTAATTTATATATAATATTTTTATTTAGGTTTTTTTTTTTTTTTTTTACCTTCTAGAACCAAATCTCCTAAAGCAACAGTACTAACAAATATTATCAGGCTGATATTCAAAACCAGTTATACATTCACTGGCAACCAGTGAATAGAAACTTGTTTATTCACATATTTTTAAAAGTAACACGATATTGGGCCATTTAAATCGTTAAAGGGCCTTTTACTACAGTGCAGTAAGTTTTTGCAGATACCATACCTTAAGTACAAAACTTAAGACACAGTAAATTCAAAGCCTGTGTGGTAAACGCAAGGGGCACGCTCTGAATCTATACTGCATTTAATACACAAGGTAGACAGTTACCGCACGGGCACTGTGACACACAAAAAAAGCAGGTAGCACAGCTGCACTTATGCTATCTGCCAAGGGAAGTCTTGCCTCACCAATCTACTTCATTTCTTTAAAGGTATGAATAAACATGTGGATAAAGGTGAGCCGGTTAATGCAGTTTATCGAGATTTTCAGAAAGCTTTCGACAAAATCCCTCATGAGAGGCTTTTGAGAAAATTAAAGAGCAATGGGATAGGAGACGATGCTCTATTGTGGATTCGGAATTGGTTACTGGATAGAAAACAGAGGGTAGGGTACAAATAGGCAGACCAGCAGGCTCATTTTCAAAAGAGATAGACATCCAAAAAGTGACATAAATCAGCATTTGGACGTTTACTTCACAGAAACGTCCAAATCAGTATTATCAAAACCTCTTTCTGGACGTCTTTCTCTGAAGTCCGTCAGAAGGACGTCCAAATCTCAAGGGAGTGTGCCAGGAGCGTGTTCAAGGCGGGACTTGGGCCTTCCTAAGACATGGACATCTTTCAGCAATAATGGAAGAAAACTTAGACGTTTTGAGCTAGACCTGTTTTTATAACAAATAGCTGAAGTGGGAATTGAACCCACTTCCCCAGGATCAAAGTCTGCTGCACTAACCACTAGGCTACTCCTCTACTCCACACAAGAGTTGCCCCAAATGACCAGATGACCACTGGAGGGACTCGGGGATCACCTCCCTTAAATCACAAAATACTTTTCCAAACAGCACTTTCAAAAGGAAAACACAATTTGTTTTTGTAGAATATGACCTTTCCTGTTCTGATTTTGGACGTTTTACAGGAAATGTCCAAATTCAGACTTAGATGTCATATCCAAAAATGCCCCTTGTGCATTTGACTTGTCCAAACTCACAAGGAACAGCAGTAGGAACTGAACCCATGTTGCCAGGATCAAAGCCCACTGTACTAACCATTAAGCCACTCCTACTCTGTTTTGGATGTCTTTTGTTCAAAAATGGACCAAAAAAAAAGGATGTCTAAATCACAGGACATCATCCATAGTATTTTCGAA
This sequence comes from Microcaecilia unicolor, assembly GCF_901765095.1. Lineage (NCBI taxonomy): Eukaryota > Metazoa > Chordata > Amphibia > Gymnophiona > Siphonopidae > Microcaecilia > Microcaecilia unicolor. Next base: position 18,531,369 of record NC_044039.1, read on the forward strand.
CACAAAAGATAGACGTCCATCTTTTTCGAAAATTACCTTCTTTCCTGTTTGGAATATGGACGTGTTTGCAAAACGTCCAAATTCTGATTTAGATGTTTATTTCAAAAATGCCCCTCCAGGTGAATTATTTTTATTAGGATTTATTTACCGCCTTTTTGAAGGAATTCACTCAAGGCGGTGTACAGTAAGAATTAAGTCTTCTTTTTCTGCTTGTGTAAATAATCATACCTCAGAAAAGGAAGAATAGATTTTTTTTTTAATTTGTATGAATTTCAATGAATTATGCTGAGTATAAATTGTCATGTGTGTAAATTTACAGTTGAAGTAGACAGATAATAAAGTACACCCACTGTCTTGTTAAAGAAAAAAAACAAAAAACATTTTTTTACATACATTATCAAACTTGTACCTTTGATATTCTTTATATAATAACCCTTGTTGATGACGAATTACTGCAGATTTTCGCTTATATTCTTCTATTGCTTCTTCTAATTTTTGGATCGATTGTTCTTTATTTTCCAATTCCTGGCAAAATTTTATAAAAGGGCAAATTAATGTACAATTTGAGCTCTCTAGTGCCTTTGATTTAGTAAATCACAACATTTAGTACATAAGTATTGCCGTACTGGGACAGACCAAAGGTCCATCAAGCCCAGCATCCAATTCAGGTCACGAATACCTGGCAAGATTCCAAAAGAGTACCAAAACATTTTATACTGCTTATCCCAGGAATAGTAGATTTTCCCCAAGTCCATTTAATAACGACCATTTTTGGCAAAAAAAAAAAAAAAAAAAAGGCATTTTTTGTAGGTGCGCTGAAAAATAATTCTGCGTGCACCCAAAACACGCGTCTCCACTACCGCAGGCCATTTTTCAGCGCACCTTAGTAAAAGGACCCCTGCACCTTAGTAAAAGGACCCCTTGGTTTGGTCTGTGGTCAGCCTTTACTCCTCTTGTGATGTGTGGATTTGTCATTGAGAACAAATGGCCTTATAATCTTCATAAATAGTTTCTGTTTATAGGGAAATTCCAATAAAAACAGAAATGGAAAAAAAAAAAATAAAAGGTCTAACCAAAGCCACTTTCCAATAATTAGGCCAGATCTGAGATTAGGTATCAGAATGATCAGGACGAAATGAAGGAGAGATGGAAGATCTCTACTGATGAGAAATACTGGCACAGGATCTAGAGTTCAGGAACATGATTTCACAGCCTTATAGTGTTCTCCAGACTCAGCATAGAAAAAAAAAAAAAAAAAAAGAGTGAACTCATACCAGCAGGAAGATGGCCACACTATGGCATTTCTAAAACAAACTTTTGGAAGGAGATACTGCATTGCTTCTTATTTATAGTTTTCAGTTATACATTACCTGGATCAGGTGTATTAAGTACTCATTCAGAGAGTTAATGATGTTAGAGCTTGACACAGTCATTCCTTCTGGAAGGTTTACTGCTCTGAATATAATACTGGCACCTTCTGATTGACGTAATAGAGAGATATCATTTTCTAGATGAGCAATCTGCAACAAAAATTAAAAAGAGAATAAGATTACCAACATGATATAAAAACCACAGGAAACTTTGGAATAAGGGGGGGGGGGGGGGGGGGGACAAAAAAAAAACACACTTCCAGGCACCTGAACCCCAATTCTAATCTTGGATTCAACCATGCATCAGGCCATCATTAACAAGTAAATATGATTTGGAGGGGCATTTTTGATATGACGTCTAAATCTGATTTTGGACGTTTTGTTGAAAACATCCAAAATCATGTGGTGAACATAGCGATTTTCGAACTAGAAAACATCTATTTGCTACATGTTGTTTTTACGCTCAGTGCATCTATCTTTTTGGACCATTTTTGAAAAAAAATAAATAAAAAATAAAACACACAAAACAAAAACAAAAATGTCCAAGGTAGAGGTTCCCAAACCTGGCCCTGAAGACACCCTAATCAGATTTTCAGGATATCCACAATATTCATGAGAAATATTTGCATGCACTGCCTCCACTGCATGCAAATCTCTCTCATGAATATTCATTGTGGATATCCTGAAAACCTGAATGGCTAAGGGGCCTTCAGGACCAGATTTGGGAACCACTGGTCCAAGGGAAAAACGCACAAAAACAAGACATTGGAATGTATGGGGTCCAGCGTTCTTTGTAGACTGACCACACAAACATCCCAGCAGAGCAGTTGGAAACCTAGGGGGCGCTGCAGTGGACTTCACATAAAAGGTCCCACGTACACATCTCACCATTACCCACTTATATTGTATGGGGAGCCTCCCAAAGTCCACCAAAAACCTACTGTACACCACTACAATAGCACTTATGGCTGCAGATATCACCTATATGTGGGTACAATAGGTTTTTGGTGGGTTTTGGACAGCTTGCACTTTCTAACACAAATGTAACAGAGTGGAATATGGGCCTGAGTTCCCTTCTCTACACTGCACCGACAACCAGGTTACTGGAGGGACCCACTTGCTGCACTAATAGGACTGGCTATTACATCTGAAGCTGTCGTACAGGCTGGTATGTACTGTTTCTTTCACATCTTTAGGGAGTGAGAGGGGGGTCAGTGCACTAGGGAAGTAAAAAAGGAGTCACGCCTTAATCCCTCCAGTGGTCATTTCGGGCACCTTTTTGTGACGACTTAGTCATAATTGAAACAGGTCTAGACTAAAACATCTAACTTTTAACCCCAGATATTTTTGCTTTGTTCCATTATGGAAGAAAAATGTCAAAGTTTTGGGAACGCCCAAATCTCGTCCCCTTGTGATTTGGATGCATTGCAAACAAACATCTTAAAAATGAGTTTCAATGATTTGGAATTTTTAGCAAAAAAAAAAAATAAAAAAAGTCCATGTGCTGCTTTTTGGACGTTTTCCCATGTCAAAAATGAGCCCCTTAGTCACCTAAATAAAATCCTATTTCAAAGGCAACACTGGGCCTTGTGTAAGGTGCAATCAGATCCGTAATTAGTTCAGGTTTCCAATTTTCTTATCCTCTCAGCTTATCTCGTGCAAAACGAACATGTCCCTTGTTTTCTTACCAGCAACAATCTATTCCACAAACAGACATCCTAGGCAGGTGGGATATAGGTGGGGTCTGTTTTCACCTGATGGAACTTCTGTACCTTTTCATTTGCTTTTGCCAGCTGGTTAGATACATTTGTAGCCTCCTTCCTGGATCCCTTGAGCTCCTGTCTTAATTCTTCATTTCTTCCTGTAAGTTGGTCAGCCTGAGCTTTCAAATGCACACTAGCATCAAATATTCCATTTCCAGCTTTTGATTCTATAGCCTAACAAATAAACAATGTATTTACTAATCACAAAATATTAATTTAGTGCATTAAAAATACTTCTTCAAACTGAAATATATCTTCATTATAGTCCGTAAAAATGACTTTACACATGGAGGGGCATAATTGAAAGGGACGGCCAAGATTTTCTGAGGACGTCCTCGCAGGACGTCCCCGTGAAGGGGCGGGGAAACCTGTATTATCGAAACAAGATGGACGTCCATCTTTCGTTTCGATAATACGGCCGGGGACGCTCAAATCGCGAAATTTAGGTTGACCTTTGAGATGGTCGTCCTTAGACTTGGTCGTTTCTGATTTTCGGCGATAATGGAAACTGAGGACGCCCATCTCAGAAACGACCAAATCCAAGCCCTTTGGTCATGGGAGGAGCCAGCATTCCTAGTGCACTGGTCCCCCTCACATGCCAGGACACCAAGCGGGCACCCTAGGGGGCACTGCAGTGGACTTCAGAAATGCATAGCTCCCTTACCGTGTGTGCTGAGCCCCCCAAAACCCACTACCCACAACTGTACACCACTACCATAGCCCTTATGGGTGAAGAGGGGCACCTAGATGTGGGTACTGTGGGTTTCTGGTGGGTTTTGGAGGGCTCACATTTACCACCACGAGTGTAACAGGTGTGGGGGGGGGGGGGGGGGAATGGGCCTGAGTCCACCTGTCTGAAGTGTACTGCACCCACTAAAACTGCTCCAGAGACCTACATACTGCTGCGATGGACCGGAATATGACATAGAGGCTGGCAAAAAATATTTCTGAAGAATTCTTTTGAGGATGGGAGGGGGTTAGTGACTACTGTAGTAAGGGGAGGTCATCTGGTCAGTTCGGGCACCTTTTCGTGGCTTGGTCGTAAGAAAAAAAGGACCAAGTAAAGTCGTCCAAATGCTCGTCAGGGACGCCCTTCTTTTTTCGATTATGGACGCCCATGTGTTAGGCACATCCAAGTCCCACCTTCGCTACGCCTCCGATACACCCCCGGGTACTTTGGTCATCCCCGCGACGGAAAGCAGTTGGGGACTCCCAAAATCGGCTTTCGATTATGCCGATTTGGGCGACCCTGAGAGAAGGACGCCCATCTTCCAATTTGTGTGGAAAGATGGCGTCCTTCTCTTTTGAAAATAAGCCCAATAACGTAAAATTTAACAATTAAAAAAAATAATTAATAAACCAGGTTTCATTCATACAGAACAAAATTACTTTATTTTGATTTACCACATATCTTTTCAGGCAAGCTTCTTATATTTTTTTTTAATGGCTCTTTTCAGGCAAGTTTCTTTATATATTTTTTAAAGGTTATATGCTTTTCTATTGCTCAAATCACAGAGTATAATCTTTACTGTCTTTGATCTTTTTGGCACACTTTTGATGAATTTTTTGGTACAATTCACTGAAGTGTGCATCACCTTCAGCCTACTCCAACCAGCTTTGTAGAAAGGGGTTGAAAGCATGTCTGTATCTGTGCCTTATCTGATCATGGAATGCCTGACCTATCCAGGATGCAATAAAGCTAAGTATTGTATCTAACATCTCTGATGTCTGAGTAGTCATTTGCACAGCGATACAAAAAGAATTGTGAGCCGGTAGCCAACAGCTTGTATCACTTTCCCAACTGTTCCATTTATGAGTGGAAAAATTAGCCTAAGGGTTAGAGCAGGTGGCTGAGACACCGGGAAGCCAGATTCAAATTTCACTGATACTCCTTATGATCTTGGGCAAGTCACTTAACCCTTCATTGACTCAGGTACAAAGTGACTGTTAAGACCTCTGTGAACAGAAAAATACTGTATCTGAATGTAATTCATCTTGCACTACTGAGACATCTGTGAGCTGAATCCAAATCCATATCAGTGAACTATGCTACAACCTTATCTTTATACCTCCTCTCTCCCTATGACTATTAGAAAGTGTGTTGAGTAATGGTCAGCATCACAGTCATAGTCTGGTTGTCAGATCCTTAAATATGAGCGTTTTTGTTTTTTTTTTTTTTACACCAGTCTTATTAGTCATAAGGCTCACCTTCAGCACTCTGCAGTGTAGTGCAAGAAGCAAATATATTGCAAAAAGGGGAGTAGAAAAGATTATTAAGATTACTAGTAAAAGAGGCCCGTTTCCAACAGAAAGGAAACGGGTGCTAGCAAGGTTCCAGGGCCCCCTCCCCCCTTCATCACCCTCATCATCAGTGTTGCCGGCCAAGCAGGAGGTAAAACTTTTTAAACAGCAGCTGCCACGGACGAAGGGCTGGGGCACCTGCACATGTTCTTCTTGCACTCGGAGCCCACAGAGACGGAGGAAGGGAGGCACTGGGCGGGCGTGGAACTCGGAACGGCAGTGGGGCCGTCGCGGCCCGTGGAACTCGGACGGGAGTGGAAGGAGGGAGGGAGGTTGGTTGGGGATCATGGAACTTGGGGGAGGGGGGCACTGGTTACTCAGCTCCGGTGGCTGCTGCTGGGTTCCCTTTCCCTCTCACTTCCCATTGGTCCGCCTTGTAATGTCATCCCCAGGGCAGACCAATAGGAACTGTGTTACGAACCCAGGCAGCCAGACGGATGTGCAGAGGTCCAAATTATTATACAGGATAAATACAACCCCTTGCTGGATTAAAAGTGATGCTGAAGGGTTCAGTCAGAACCCCTTTGACCAGAATTGCAGTATTTGGAAGTTAATTTTACCTCCATATTAATACTATTTTTTAAAACTTTACTTTCATTTGGGCAATGTTTTATTTAGTTGTTTTTTGCATACAATTAGATATTACATGGGAAGTAACATAAAAAGCACAGAAGTTTAAAAATATATTAAAACTAATGCCAATTTATAACAAAGTTTTATTACAGGGGCTGACAGAGAAGATAGAGACCCTGGCTCAATGGAGTTTACAATCTAATTAAGACACACAGAAGAAATAAATCAACCCTACAGTAATTCTGCAAAGGATTACTTACACTAACTAGACGCTCCAAACTCGGAATTACCAGGGTTGTTTCTCCTCCCTTAATATCCGAATCCTTTTGGGCTTCTTTGATGGCCTGTAATATTTCTTTCATCCCTTGTTCAAGCTGCTTATTTTCTTCTGATAAGTCATTTACTGCAATTGAATGAGGAATACTGTTATCAATCCAGTCAAATAAGTAAAAAAAAAAAAAAAAAAGTCAGCTAACTTCTTCCATTAAGAGACAACTACTTAAACAATGCAGAAAACACAGGAAAATGCCTTGTTGTGCCAGAGAGGGCAAGGATTACGAATTAGTAAAAGCAACCATTATTATCCAGAAACCAACCTGAACTTTCATGGAATACCTTTATATAACTGCTACATTTGTGGGTTGGTTGCTCTATCAGTCATGGTCCAAAAATCTCCACATTTGTGCTACATTTTTGAGTGATTTAATGACAGATTTCACTTCCTTAAAAATCAGGACCATATCAAGCCAGACATGCCCCCTAGAGCTCCTATCTCGCCCATTGCATCAGCAGCCAAGCAGGGAAGGCAATGGATAGGACACAGTTTTGGAGCCCTGCCCCCCCTCCCCCTTGCTCCCTGTGCAGCTGCACTGGCTAAAATCTACTCTCTATATCTCACTAAGAACCGTCCTTCAGAAGCTTAATTTAATATGGAAAAAAAATAGTTTTTTTAATGGGACCCACACAGATGGTGGTACTTTCAGGAAGTAATTTTGCAAAGTATTTTACACATATACAAAAAGATTTGCAGGCAGAAAATGGCTGTTGGGTGCAGGTTTACATCCATAAAAAGTAGGCGTACTGCACTGCATCTACTTTTATGTAATCTGTGCATAAATATTCCCAAAGATGTAATCTGGGCAGAGCACAGCTGTGATGCATGCACTGAGTTTATACAATATGCATACAGATAGAGAATAATTACTGGCCGAAGCAGGACTTTTGGTCGCAAGGGTTTAGGTGCCAGACATCTGGGCACTCAAATGGGAGATGAGCCAGCAGAGACATGGTGCTGCGAGCACGGCAGTACTTGGACCATAAGGGAAAGCATAGCTGCCCCAGGAGATGCCCGCGAGAGGAGACAGAACAGGTAATGCGCACCCTCACAGGCACTGCCTGCGGAAGATATGATCTCTCTTGCAGCAGTGGTCCTCGGAGCACAAGGAAGATCATACCTATCCCAGGCGGTACCTACACTGCCTGTTCCAGTTATGCTCTTACCTGCCCCAGGCAGTGCCTGTGAGGGAGAATACTGCCTGTTCCACTTATGCTCTCCCTTATGCTCTGAGGACCACCCTGCCTGCAGCAACATGCCACTGCCAGTCCAGATAGCCCCCAGCTCAGATCCCGGTGAATGTGGGGAAGAGGGGAGACCTTTAGACATTGCCCATATGGTGCTTAAAAGTCCAACACCAAAACAGCAGTGCTCAAAAACAGAAGCGCTCACACACCTGCATCCAAAAGTCACAGTCCATTGCTAGCAAGGAAGGGGTACTGACAGGATGATTGCTGGCTATGACTATGGAGTCAGCGTGCTTGGTTTCTGTATTTCTTGGGGTTGTAAGGCCACTGTGCAACACATAGGACATGGGCTTAGACTGGCGATAAGCCCTCCACTGAGTTTCAGTAAATCTTGGGGGATCATGAATAATTCTTTACTTGTCTCTAAAGCACTCCAAATGTCGCTTTAATATGGGCTTAATATAAGAAATGGAATTAAATTACAACTTACATTTAGATTTGAACTCAGCTATACGTGTTCTGTTTTGTTCCACCTCCTTTTCTTTTCCATTTAATTCTTTTGAAAGGTACTCATTCTGACAGCAAAAGATGTACATGACAAAAAAAAAAAAAAAAAGAAATGTGAACTTCATAAAACAGGTAAAAGACCAGAAATTATCAAACCAAAATAAGAATTTTTTACTTGTTCAAAAAACAAAAGTATAACATGGACAATTAGAAAAGCAGGGAAATATACAGGGTGGTGTTGATACTGAAGTTATTGTAAATGAGGGAGACAAGAGGACAGTGTTGAAGTTATACAGCTGCTGGGGAGGGGGGGAGGGGAGTTTATTTATTTATTAGGATTTATTTACTGCCTTTTTGAAGGAATTCACTCAAGGCAGTGTACAGTAAGAATAAATTACAATAGACAGTTTATGTTCTGGAATTCCTAGCATCCACCTGGGGTTAACCCTTGCAGCCACCTGGAGGGTCTGCCCTCAGCACTGCTCAGGCTCACCTGCACCTGGGCATGTGCTCTACACTAACACCCTCCACCCCACCGACTGGGTCTCACTGGCCTCTGGGCGAGACTCCCATTCTCAAGTTATTCCCCAGTAATTTCTAGGTTACAGGGACCACACTCTTAAGGGTTCCACAGTTCCTGGAAAACACCCACAGATCCAACACACAAATCACCAGGATTCTTAGTCAGTCCAGGACAACAGAGCCAATAAACTAACAAAGTTTATTGTCACAGAATTAGAACAGTGAACCATATAAAACAATATATTATAGGTAACTGAATAAGAATCAATATTAAAATTGTCTAAACTCTTTGTCACTACCTGGGTAGCGCCTGGGAAGCTTCAGGAAATTAACTGCTCACAAGCCTTGAACAGAAGTGTTTACACATCTGTACTCCCATACTGAGACTAAAATTTCCAGCAGATTCAATCAGAGCCCAGAGCATAAACACTGAGGGGCTTCTGACCAACAGCAGTGCAGATTACTTCTCCTCAGCTTAGCCAGGAAGAAGAAACTGTCACTTCTGTAACAACTTTACACACAAAGGATAGACACCCTCTGCTTCCAAACAAGGGAAATGCACATCATAAAAAATAGAAACAAATTTACATGCAGGAAAATTCCCCGTTTTGCCACAGTTTACAACTAGGATAGTTTGGACTGCTTTGGGCAGTGCAATAGGATGGATCTGATATTGTTGCCTCTTTTATTATTTTTCATACACCGCATGGAATGAACTTTACTTTGGCTTCACTACTGTGAATTTAACAGTAATTCTTCCATATAGTAAGTGTTTCAGTTCTGTGGTTGACTTGATCAAACTGTACAGTTTATTGTTTGAAATGGCTCTTAACTTCTTGGAGAACGTAATAAAAAGTATTGAAATAAAAACAAACAAAAAAAAAACTGGTGCTTTGAATAAGCATATCGACGTTTCGGAGCACCAAGCAACAAAGATTATATCTGTAGACACAGCTTTTAAGATTAACCTCCACTATTAGCCAGATGGAAAAATAACATTACTGAAAGATATAATTAAACTAGGAAAAAATGCCCGTTTCTGAGCGGAATGAAACGGGCGCTAGCAAGGGGCCCCCTCCCCCCGTCCCTCGAAGCTACTTGCCTTGTTTGCTGTGGGCCGTTTCGGCCCTGGAGTGTCAATAGCTCCGCCCTCGACGTCATGACGTTTTGACGCGAGGGCGGTGCAGACACTCCAGGGCACACTGGATATCTCGGGCGCCTCAACTTCCGTGGAGGCTTCAGAACGTTGGGGTTGCCTTTTATATATATAGATAGATGCTTTCAGCACACTAGTGTGGTGCCTGAATAAGGGACCCTTTTAACAAAAACGTAGTGCCTGGTAACGGAATTAGCACTCACTACATGCCAGGAAGCCCATTTTATACCTGTGAGCTTAGCAGCATTTAGCGCACACTAATTCCGTGCTTCTTTTACAAAACAGTCCTAGCGATTCCTGCATGGCAAATGAGAGGAAGCCCATTCAATTACTATGGGGCGGCTTTGTAAAAGAAGCCCCCTGTTTGTGCACGCAAAGCTTTAGTAAAAGGGCCCTAAGAGTCTTAACTAAGGTGCGTAGGCAGTAGCAAGACCCTCGTTTCTTTTTCTGAGTAAAGAATACCTTCTGGAGTGAACATAGCAGAACACACAGTGAGAAAATCCTATGAGCCTAATTTGCTATTTCATATTATTTCAGCACCTTTCAGAAATTTGCTTGCATATATATTGTTCTGGCTACAGGCAAACAAACAGATTCACGTATCTGGCATACTGTGCTGTTGTAAAATTGCCAGCCTAAAAAGGTCTGTGTGTATCAAAAAGCAGATACTCAAGTGAACATGGTTTCCCTGAGGTACTTTTCCAAATGGAAATAAATGCATACCTTTACTCTCAAAATCCAAACCAGTATCCAACCCATATGGGTCTTTCTAGCATTAGCATGCTAAAAATGCTAGCGCACCTACAGAGCGGCTTAGCAAAATAGGGCCCTTAGATTTCTAATGAACCTCTCCCCCAATTCATTCAGAAAAAGTTGAGTAGGTTAGTTTTAATAGTGTGGCAATAGTTTTAGGAAGCTGGCGATCATGGCTGCTAATATTTCACTTTTTAGAATGCTTTTCAATTCTGACTGTACTAAAAATAACATCACCCCTATAGGTCAGAGGTCATTTTCAGTAGGGTAGAGTGCAAGTCATGCCTAATTTCCTCCCAAATGGCAGTCTATAATACACCCGGGGCCAATGCAGAGAGCCATGATAGAAGCAGTGCACAGATAGCTGAACACACAGCTTCTACTGTAAACTTAATTCCATGTCATGTAAAAAGCAAAGGACATGCAAATATTAGGCATGTAGAACTTGTGCACAAATCAGAAGAAGCCTGTTAGATGCACGTGCACAAAGGTTTTGTGGTAAGCGCTGCTTATTGTACGCTTGCCCAGAGAAAATAAAAATGCCAGCACACATTGGCAGCTGTTTTTCCGTGCAGAAAATTATTAGCCCCTCCACAAAATAAGTGCACACGAGCCCTTACCTCGCATCTGTCTTTTAAAGTCACAGGCGCTTGATGCAAGCACTGAAGAAAAGGCAAACCTAGTTTTTAAATCTCAAATGTTCTCTCCAACCCTTCTACACTGCCCTGGACCCGGCAAAATTTGTTCTCATGTTGTGCATGCATTAAAAGGCACCATTTCTTTCTGTGCATTCAGGAGGATTACTTAAATTACTTTATTACCTTATATTTTAATGCAGTGCGCCATCATGTCTTCCACATAAGTTAACACCTGAACTGAATCCCTCTCTGCTTTGCTGTACGTGCATGTACAACCAACAGTAACCACACGGTTAGGCTTAGCTTTCTGCATTGCCCACCCCCCCCCCCCCCCCCCAGACAGACAGATATGGAGGCTCATTTTCAAAGCACACAGACTTACAAAGTTACATGGAGATCCATTTTCAATATGACATCTAAGTCGGACTTTGGACGCTTTGCACTAAACGTCCCAAATTCAAATAGCAAATGTAACCGCTTTCGAAAAAGAAAAAAAAAACATCCATTTTTTTTTTTCGAAAATACCGTTTCGAACAAGCTTTTGTGTTTTGTGCATTTATCTTTTAGGCCATTTTTTTTGGGGGGGTGGGGGGGAACCACACACAAAATCAAGCCATTGGGATATAGGAGGGGCCAGAATTTTTAGCAGATTGGTCACCCAGACATCCATGAGAGCAATGGGGCACTGCTTGGAGTTCATATAAATGCTTCCAGGTACACATCTCACTGTTGCTCCTTTAGCTTGTCTGCTGAGCCCCCCCAAAACCCACTACCCCCAACTGTACACTGCTACAATAGCCCTTATGGGAGAAGGGGGCACCTATATGTGGGTACAGTGGTTTTTTAGTGAGTTTTGGAGGGTTCACAGTTTCCACCACAAGTGTTTCAGGTAGGGGGAGGCACAGGCCTAAGTCCACCTGTCTACAGGACACTGTATCCACCACTACACTACTCCAGGGACCTGCGTGCTGCTCTAATGGTCCTTGCTATAACATCTGAGGCTGTTATAGAGGCTAGTGAGTACTATTTTAATTCATCTTGTTTGGGGGTGGGTGGGGGTCAGTGACCACTGGAGGAGGAAGGGAGGGTCATTCCTGAATCCTTCCAGTGGTTATCTGGTCATTTAGGGCACCTTTTTGTGTCTTATTCATTAGAAATTAGGTCTAGACCAAAATGTTGAAGTTTTTCGCCCTAGACGTTTTTGTTTAGTTCCTTTATGGCTGTAAAATGTCCAAGTATTAGGCCCACCCTAATCCTGCCTTTGAAACACCTCTAGAGCAGATTGTTTAACAAACACAAATGGATTTATTAATTGAAAAACAAATTGCACAATATGTATACACACAAACAGCCCGACACAGGCCGTGTTTCGCCCAACAGGGCTGCTTCAGGGGCTACACAACACACTCTTTGTGTAGAGTGTGGTGAATATATGTTGAATGTACTCGTATTAAATATAAGGGAGCTCGCTTTGATATGAAAAAAACAGCTGGATCAGGGATGCCGAAAATCAAAATGCTGACTCCGAGTCAATCCGATAGTCACATATCTCTGATCACGCGAGCTCCCTTATATTTAATACGAGTACATTCAACATATATTCACCACACTCTACACAAAGAGTGTGTTGTGTAGCCCCTGAAGCAGCCCTGTTGGGCGAAACACGGCCTGTGTCGGGCTGTTTGTGTGTATACATATTGTGCAATTTGTTTTTCAATTAATAAATCCATTTGTGTTTGTTAAACGATCTGTTCTGTTCGTGTTCCATCTTGGAGTTTGCAGACCATCTGCCTTTGTGCTTTCTTTGAAACACCTCTGACATGCCCCCTTGTGATTTGGATGTACTGCAGACGAACTGCATAGACAAATGTCTGCAAAATAGGCTTTGAAAATATTGATTTGGACGTTTTGAGAAAAAATTTGTCCAAATGGTTCTCTACGACACTGTTCAGACGTTTTTCTCTTTTGAAAATGAGCCTCATAGTAACCTATGTGCTTTGAAAATGAGCACCTTAACCACTACATAAGTGCTTTTCCACCTTATTGAAAAGTGCTAATTAAGTGTTAGTCAACTATGGAATTACCTCACCTCTGACCTGAGAGAAGCTAGTTCAGTCCTCAACTGCTCAACAGGACTTTCTACTGCATGCAACTGACGCTGCTTTGTTTCTGAAGAGTACAGTTTTATGGAAGGAGACTCACTCCCGGGCCTCTTGCCCAAAGGCTGAGCATACAATGTTTCTGAAAACAAAATCTCACTGTTTGCTGCTTCATCAAGTGCTTCGCTGTTGAATACCCGATTGCAGATGTCATTCTCAGCGTTAGAATGTATAATATTTTCAGAAAATACATTACGTCCTGCCAATCTCTGGAATGTGCAATGTGCCGAAGACACAGATTCACGAATGGAGATCGACTGCTTTCTTTCTTTCATAAAATCAGACATTTGGAAATACTTCTGTACAGGCTCCGATTTGATTCGGTGAGATTCTTGCAACACAACTGATTGTGGAATATCTCTATTCGGCTGAAAAGCAGGATCTTGGTTTACTGGAACTTCAACTTTACTACCTTTGCAAATTCCTCTGTTTTCATTTGGAAGCACAGTTTCTAATTCTTGGCTGCATCCACATGTGAAGAAATGATCTCCTGAAATTTGCTGAGTTTTCAAGTAAGTGTCCTTTACCTGCTTGACAGGGAGCGAAACTAGATCTGCTCTTACTTCTGATCTCTGACCACCGACTGCATCTACAACCTGTAGCTCTTTAGACTTAAATATTTCTTTAAAGTAAGCAGTGTCTACACTTCCACTTGTATTTTCTGCTGTCATACCGGTTGCTTGTGTAGAATCTAACTGAACTCTAGAAATTTCTTCACTCTTATCAAGTTCTTCTAAGCGTTTGGTAAGTATTTCACAACGACATCCTGAGACAGTCTTCGCTGACATTTTCCTGAAAAATTTACTCTCATCTGATTCTATATCATCTAACTGTGATCTTCTAACTGGTGTTTCCATCTTACATGTATGTATAACCTGTATTTGTGGAACAGTAAGAGTTATGGTTATAAATATCCTTGCATACAAAAAACAGCACAGCGTTGTCTGTCTTATTTAGGGGTCCTTTTACAAAGGCGTGGTGAAAAATGGCTTGCAGTAGTGTAGGCGCGGATTTTGGGTGTGCGCTGTCTATTTTTTTACCGCACCTGTAAAAAAAAAGCCTTTTTTTTGTGTCAATAATGGACGTGCAGTAAAATCAAAATTGCTGTGTGTACATTTTGGGTCTGAGACCTTACTGCCAGCCATTGACCTAGAAGTAAAGAATCCAGGTGGTAATGACCTATGCGCATCAGACGCGCGTATCGGATGCACACCAAAAATGAAATTACCGCAAGAGCCAAGTGGTAGTTGGGCGGTTAACTCCATTCTGGCGCGCATAGGCGCTTACGCGGCTTAGTAAAAGGGCCCCTTAGATAGTTGTCTTTCAAATACTATACCAAAAAGTAATTAATGATTTGGGTCTAGAAAGTAAAACACTAATTATGTACTCATGGAGTTCCTCTCTTTAACGCTATTAATTCATGTACAAGCCAAAAGCAGCAAAACTCTGGACAGTATGACCAAAAGATGTTTTTACCTCAGTTTAATTTAATATAAAGTATCTCCTACAATTTCTTTTAGTCCACTTACATATATAGAAATAAAAATTAGCATAGCAAGTTCTAGTACTCTCTTAATGTTCTAGAAACTTTTATGCAGAATATAAAACCAAAAAAAACCCTGATGATCGGACATAGTATTTCTGCAAACAGGAGAACTTATCTTTTGCAAAAAACAATAGAGGAAATGGATCATATTCTCAAGCACTGCAACCTGCTTAAAGAGTACATTTTCTGATACCCTACTTCCCCTGCTGTCTACTAAGAAGGAACTCTTGTAATCTAGCACAGTGAGTTTTCTTTCTCAACAAAAGAAAATCATCTCTTTAAAAGAAAACTAAGCACATTCAACGCCAACTTTGTTACAGCTTTTGCTGAAGGAACCTCCTCTGGTGTGTAAGATGTAAGACGATGAGACAGTTAAGCAAGACGGATGACAACGCATGCACGCAGCGGACAAAAACTGAAACGTCAATTCACAAACGTTTTTCTCATAAAACCTAAAGAAGCAAGAAACCCAAAGAAAAGAGGCAAACGCTTACACTTTTTATTTCACCTTATAAAAAAGCGAAAGTGCATTGATAACAATCACTATAATACTCATGAGGTAATTCCAATGAAGAACGAAGAACAGCAGGTAAACAACCTCCAACTAAATCAAACACAGAACCTTCTGAGAAGCTACACTAAACTGAAAAACTACACAGAGATGCTTTGCCTGCGTTACGTAGACTAACGTCCCAAGGATTAAACGGGCGATTCTGCAACTGGAGGTCTCCATTTAGGTGTTCTGAGGACACGTGATGGGAGCTTATTCTATAACAGCACCTGGGCCCCCAGATTCCAGTAAGAATACTAGTATTATTACCTGGTATCGGTACAACTTATGTTTATAAACCTGCAGTTACGCCAGCCACAGCCCTGACAAAAAAGTGGCTGCGCAATTGTAACAAATTGGTGAGATTCTGTAATTAAGCTCTTAAGTGGGAGTCCTGTCCATGCTTCACCTATGTATAAGCTCCTCTTGTATTTACACGCTACACTTATGTGCACTGTGAAGACTTGCGCTTATGGGGCAATGATCAGAAACAAACACGGGCGCTAGAGGCCAATAGCGCCATGCTAGCAACTGTGTTTGCTCCTGCCCGATGATCAGAGCCGGTGAGCGTGTGTGATAATGCGCTTGCCGGCTCTGAATGCTAATTGCATACCAATCAAGGGTTTCCCGCATTCATCTCTCATGACCAGCGGGCAGCGTGCCAAACAAAAGGCGCTGCTACCACTGCAAACCTTACGCCAGCTCGGAGTGAGGGAGGAATGAGGGAGACCCACAAGAGAACTAAGCCGCCCCCCCCCCAAAAAAAACACAAGACCTGGGATACGGTGGGAGGTCCTTAACCCATATATGGAAGTTAAGCCCCGCCCAGTGCATCTCAGGGTACACCAGGCAGGGCAGGACACCACCATTTTGGAAAGGCGCCCAAAGAGGAGGGAGGGAGTGCTAGTCCTTCCCTCCTCCAACTACTACCACCACTATGGAGAGGTAGGCTACCGGGGGTGGAGGGGGGCAGATAAAACAGCGGTCCCACTGAACCAACAGGGCATTTTTGTGCGATGTGTGTGGGGGGGGCTTAGGTTTGACAGGTCCGGGAGACAATCCCAGACCTGTCAAACCTCTTCTGCTGTTTCACAGATCCAGCTTTTTGATAGCCTGGACCTGTTAAACAACGTGCAGGACGTCAGAAACAGAACGAAGCCTTGCGCGGGAAGAAGAGGACCTTGGCTGGTGGGGATTGGTGTCCTCCGCCAACAAAGGTAGCCCACGGCGGCGGCGGGAGGGGGGTCAAAGGTGGTGGTGGTGGCAGCGGGTCGGCAATGGCGGGGGGGGGGCTTCGGCCACGCCCAGGGGGGCTAAAATGTGCCCCCTCACCTCGGGCTCTGGACCCCCTCCCGCCAAAGTCTGGCTAAACCCCTGTATAGAAAATGCCCCAAGTTGCACGCCCAGCTTTCGGTGTGCTTCCAAAATGCACGGGCAAATAAATTGGATAATGAGCTCTGAGCCGTGAACAACTGGGTGCTAACAACCAATTACTGATGTTAATTGGCACTTGCATCTGGATAAGTGCTATACTATAAAGGCACAGTGCCTAACTCCCATGGCGTGTATCTCAGAAAGGGGCATGGCCAAGGTGCACTCCAAAAAGTTGCAAGCAAAATTACAGAATACACCAGCTGTCAACGGACCTAAGTCTCACAACCAAAAGTTAGGCAAGGGATCCACATTAAACTCTGTTCTATATAAGGTGCATACCATTTATAGACTAGCACTGATTTTTTTTTTTTTGGTGCTGTTTATTGAATTCCCTCTAACCTGCTCGAGTCTATATGTTTACGCACAAGGGGCACATAAATATGGGAACCTTGATTACAGAATTACCCTTGAAACGCAGAAGAGTTCTACATTGTCGACACAGCTGCCGTTACAGATTACCAAGCCAGTCAGCAGCCAATGCAAATACAGGATCACAACCTCTTATTTTTCTGTATAATAAAATCAGACATTATCTTCTTAGATTTTCTGTGTTTCTCTATCAAAATTTAAATCATCAGGATTTCCTTACCTAGAATATTCAGCAAACTAGGTCTTATGAAGCCTGAGTAAGGAGAGAGAACTGCAGGTTCGGTATAAAGGAAAGGGGGTTTGGGATTTGATATACAACCTTTGTGGTTACAATCAAGCTGGTAAAAATATTATATTCAGGTGCTTATTTTGTGGGTCGAGGTTTTATGACATTGCGTAAATTATGGGCTATAAGAGGATATGTGGATGAGAGGGTTTTTTGTTGTTTGTTTTATGCTCTGTTAATGTCAGAATTAGATTATGCTAATACAGTTTTAGCTGGGTTACCTCAATACTGTCTGAAGGAGCTTCAGACACTACAAAATGTGGCTATTTGGATGATAGGGAGAGTAGACTAAACAGCATGGTACTCCACTTTATGTTCAATATCACTGGTTGCCCATATAAGAGTACAATTTAAAATTTTAGTTTTGACCCAAAAGGCTTATTATGAACATTCTCCATTACCAATTGCATCACTGATCCAAGCCCATGTCCCAAGTAGGGAGTTACGTTCTGAGGAGCCTTTTCTTTTAGTGGTAGCCCAGTTAAGTCTTACGCGTAAACAGGCTTTTTTTTTGTAGCTGTCCCTGATTTTTGGAATAGAATTCCTTTAGCCTTAAAGGCAGAGCAAAGTCCTCAACGGTCTAAACGCCTGTTAAAAGCAAATTTCTTTGCTAATGTGTATTCGTGCGATTAGTTTGGGACAGTTACTGTTATTACCTATGAGTTTTCTTTGATTGTGTGTTCTGGAGTGTTGTGAGCTTTCCTATAACCACTGTAGTTTCCTTTCAATTTCTAATTTTTAAGTTGCATTTTACGATTTTATTGTAAACCACTACAATATAAAAATCTTTATGTAATGCAGTATATTAAGTTTAATAAAACTGCAAACCTGGGGCAGTGGAGAATTAAGTGACTTGCTCAGAGTCACAAGGAGCTGCAGTGGGACTTGAAGCCACTCGCCTCAGCAGATTACTTCATGAAGCGATGACCAAAGCAGAATAAATATGGACAGCATAACTTTCACTGACATATTCATTCAAATAATCTGATGTTTCAGGAAAACTAAGCACCTGTCAGATGTCTAAAAACTGAGATTCCTCTAGTTTGGGCAAAATATCAGCCAAACGTAAGAGGGAAAATTTGCTCATTTTAAGAGTCTAAAACTAAGACTCCCAAACTTAAACCTACTAGCCAGTCTCCTAACTTTAGGATCCAAAGTTAGGTACCCAGCACTGGAAATTTAAGCTTCTAAAACTACTCAGCAGGGGAAAATGTTTGTTTTTGCAGATACAGGCATCTAAATCTTCCACAGGAGTCTTAGCCTGCATATTAGCCGAGCAACCAACGAACTCCTACCCTTCCCGAAAGCTGCTGAAAACATACCTCTTCAAGCAAGCCTATCTGAGCGACCCAACCAGGGGCGTATCTGCGTGGGGCCACAGGGGCCTGGGCCCCCGCAGATTTCGCCCTGGACCCCCCTACCACAAACCCTCTCCACCTCCCCCTCCCGCCCGCCACCAACCCGTCGCCGATCTTTGCTGGCGGGGGACCCCAAGCCCCCGCCAGCCGAAGTCCTCTCTTCCGTGCAGGATGCAAGTTTCAACGCTTCCTGTTCTTCTGAGTCTGACGTCCTGCACGTACAACGTGCAGAACGTCAGACTCAGAATTTGGAATTCAGTCTGACGTCCTGCGCGTTGTATGTGCAGGACGTCAGACTCAGAAGAACAGGAAGCGTTGAAACTTGCAGCGGCGCAGCCTGCATGGAAGAGAGGACCTCGGCTGGCGGGGGGTTGGGGTCCCCCGCCAGCAAAGGTAAGTGACAGCAGCGGGGGAGGGTGTCATTGGTGGCGAGGGGGGGGGGGGGTCCGGAAATGGCGGGGGGGGGGGGATCGGTGGCGCCGGGGGGGGGGGGCTAAAATGTGCCCCCTCCCTCTGGCTCTGGCCCCCCCTACCGCCCGAGTCCAGATACGCCCCTGGACCCAACTTAATTTACTAACACCACTAACATTAACCATACCTCTATCCTGCCCCCATTTCTTCATCCTATCATTCTCTACACAACTTGTTATCTCTATCATACTTTGTATCCATAAACTATGTTACATATTTTGTAACCATACTTTGTGCTATATACTATGTAACCATACATTGTTATCTCTAATACCTTGTATCCATGCTTTGTAAGCCGCACTGAACCTGCTATTGAGCGGGAAAGAGCGAGGTATAAATGCTACAAATAAATAAATAAATATTTACCCCACAGGGATAGGTCAAACGCTGCCTACCTTCTCTTTCAGTTCTGTAATATTTGCTGGGCTCATGAATTCTACTTTGTTTTTCTTGGTCTTCAAACCTTCAGTAAAATTATCAATCAATTGCAGGTCATCAGCTGTCAATCCTAGTGAAAGAGGACCAGTATACATGCTTAGGTTGTTATCCATAAACACATGGTAAGTGTAATTACAGTATAATACAGTCTCTAAACACCACATTATCTCAGAGCAACAAAATTAGCTACATTTTACAAATCATAAACCTAAGAGCATAAGAAACTATGGGGGTCTTTTACAAAAGGCACAGTAGTGTTTTTAGCGCACGCTAAACGTTACAGATTCCCATGGGAATATATGGATGTCTCTAACATTTAGCATGCACTAAAAATACCGGTGTGCCTTTTTAAAAGGTGCGCTATACTGGGTCACAGTGGTAGTCCGTCCAGGTCAGAAATACTTAGTACAGTCCCAGAGAGTAGATCTATTAGTAGAAAGGAGAAAAAGGGGTGATATGATACAGACGTCCAAATATTTGAAAGGTATTAATCTGCAAACGAACCTTTTCTGGAGATGGGAAGGCAGTAGAACTAGAGGACATGAAATGAGATTGAAGGGGGGCAGACTCAAGAAAAATGTCAGGAAGTATTTTTTCACAGAGAGAGTGGTGGATGCTTGGAATGCCCTCCAGCGGGAGGTGGTGGAGATGAAAACGGTAACAGAATTCAAAAATACGTGGGATAAACATAAAGGAATCCTGTTCAGAAGGAAGGGATCCTCAGAAGTTTAGCGGAGATTGGGTGGTAGAGCCGGTGGGGGGGGGGGGGGGGCGGGCAGACTTCTACGGTCTGTACCGTGAGGATGGCAGATACTAATCAAGGTCAGGTATACACAAAAGGTAGCACATATGAGTTTATCTTGGGCAGGCTGGATGGACCGTGCAGGTCTTTCTCTGCCGTCATCTACTATGTTACTATCCCTTTTTGCTCACTTCCAGGGAAAAGCGGTCATTTCCTCAACTGTACATGGCTAAGAATGGTTTATGAACTTTTCCTCCACAAAATTGTCTAAGCTCTTGTTTAAACCCAGCTATGCTAATCACTTTGACCCATTCTGTCAACAAAGTCCATGGTTGTGAAAAATTACTTTCTCCCATTTGTTTTAAATATGTTACTTATTGGGCTTTATGAAGTATTCCTAGTGTTAGTGCTATTTGAAAAAGTAAACAACTATTTTATATTTCTTTTCCATATCATTTGTGTTCATGTTTATTAAAATCCTTACATACCACTACAAAATACAAATAAAATGATTGATCTAAGAGGTTTACATAAAAACACTCATAAAATCAAAACATTACTAACATTAAAAAAAAAAAATCACTAACACTAAAACTAAACATTTTACCAAACCCTCCCCACAGTGTAAGCCAACGTCTGATACATTTCTGTTCCTCTTTAAATTAGGAGGTGAAGAGCCAGTTTTTTTTTAACATTTTCTTGAGTAAAATGGTGTGGTGGCCATTGCAAACCATGCCAACACATCTTACAGGACCTACAACCACTCACATAGGAAAAACATTCAGCATAAAGGGATCCTTTACATGCTCATCTTCAAATGTGGTATATATCATTCAATGAAAAAAGTGTGAAGAAAGGTGAAATGTTGGAGAAACAAGCCAGATGCTAAAGACGAGGCTCAATTTACATGGACACAATATTAAACATTCCAGTGCCAACCAGGATGCCACCTCTGTGGGACAGCACTGTACAAAACCAGAACACTGCATCAATTACCTCATGGTAATAATACTAAAAGGAAATTTTAAGACAATCCAAGAACGTAAGACCTTTGAAGTCAAAATGATGAAATATTTTGACACCCTCCAGACAGGACTCAACAAAGATCTGGGCTTTCTATCAAACATATAAACGGCAAGTGACCGACTCACCTGCAAAGGCGCAGTAGAGTCGGAACGCTGAGAGTGTAGAAGTCCAAGCCCCGCCTCCACCAGCAGTACAGTCCAATAGGGAGGAGGGTTTGGACATGGGCGTGGAAATCGGAGGAGGAGGGAGCAGGGAGGGAAGGAGGGGGCAGAACTGAGGGAAACAGACGCTGGGGGGAGGGCAGGGGAGAGAGCAGGGTTGGTGGACGGGGGGGGGGGGGGGGGGGGGGGGGGGGTGGCCATAGGAAAACAAAAAACTAGCCCGTTGTTACGGGCTTAACGGCTAGTCCCACTATAAACCATAAAATTCTACTGCTTTGTCACTCTCTTATCAGCCATCCATCTCTCCCTGTCTCTCATCCACCCAGCTCTCCCTGTTTCTCACCTAACATACCCCTCCCTCTTCCTGCAAGACTGTCATTGAAATGCTTTTGTACTTCACCTATATATTCTGATATATTTGTCAACATTTGATTATTTCCAATCTGAAGGAGGGGGGGGGGTTACCTTCAAAAGCTAATTAAAAAAATGAATTGTTAGTCCAATAAAAAAAGATATCATCTTACACCTCTATTCAAGAAATCTTGACTGCCCCAACTTGACATTTTGTCCTTTAGATTGTAAGCTCCTTCGAGCAGGGACTTCTTTGTTAAACTGTACAGCGCTGCGTAACCCTAGTAGTGCTCTAGAAATGTTAAGTAGTAGTAGTATTTTCATTTCTATGTTTATATTTATTTCTATTTATTAACACTTTCTTAAATTTCTTTACATCATTTTCCAGACGAAGCTCCCTTAGTAAACTAGTCCACCAAACGGGGGCCATAACAGAGAACATCCATGACCTCATCCTGTCTCCTTTTACTTCTTTAACTGTTGGAATCTCCAAAAGGTGTTCTCGGCCAGATCCCAGTAGACCTCTAGGGATGTCATTTCTCAAATTCCTATTTAGATATTTAGGACAGCCATTCATTGCTGCATTAAAGGTCAACAACAGAATTTTAAATGTTATCCTTGACAAAATTGGTAGCCAGTGTAATTCCACCAACATGGGAAAGGTTCTCTCTTGACATGTTTTATCCAATAATACACTAGCCGTAAATATTTGCGATTTACCAGTTGTAATTGACAAATCCACCGATTTGGCAGGACCAAAAATACTGCATTACGGTAATCAAGTGAGGATAGTAAAACCAGACACCATAACAGAAGTCATTGCTTGACAAGTCAGGTATGGTTTTAAATCCCTAATTCACTGCAGTTTGCCATACACAGACTTTACAACGTGTTCAATGCGTGAGTAAAAATCAAACCTGTGAGAAACCCAAACCCCCAGTTCCCTCACTTTTTCTTCAGTGGATATCAATAGAAATCAAACAAAATAAAACATGGAAAAGAAAATAAGATGATACCTTTTTTATTGGACATAACTTAATACATTTCTTGATTAGCTTTCGAAGGTTGCCCTTCTTCCTCAGATCGGAAATAAGCAAATGTGCTAGCTGACAGTGTATATAAGTGAAAACATTCAAGCATTACTATGACAGTAAAATAGATACTATTGGAGATTCTACATGGAATGTTGCTACTATTGGAGATTCTACATGGAATGTTGCTATTCCACTAGCAACATTCCATGTAGAAGGCTGCGCAGGCTTCTTCTTCTGTGAGTCTGACGTCCTGCACGTATGTGCAGGACGTCAGACTCACAGAAGCAGAAGCCTGCGCGGCCACATTGGTGATCTACAAGGGCCGACTTCTACATGGAATGTTGCTAGTGGAATAGCAACATTCCATGTAGAATCTATAGAAATCAAACAAAATAAAACATGGAAAAGAAAATAAGATGATACCTTTTTTATTGGACATAACTTAATACATTTCTTGATTAGCTTTCGAAGGTTGCCCTTCTTCCTCAGATCGGAAATAAGCAAATGTGCTAGCTGACAGTGTATATAAGTGAAAACATTCAAGCATTACTATGACAGTAAAATAGATACCATTGGAGATTCTACATGGAATGTTGCTACTATTGGAGATTCTACATGGAATGTTGCTATTCCACTAGCCACATTCCATGTAGAAGCCTGCACGGCCACATTGGTGATCTGCAAGGGCCGACTTCTACATGGAATGTTGCTAGTGGAATAGCAACATTCCATGTAGAATTTATAGAAATCAAACAAAATAAAACATGGAAAAGAAAATAAGATGATACCTTTTTTATTGGACATAACTTAATACATTTCTTGATTAGCTTTCGAAGGTTGCCCTTCTTCCTCAGATCGGAAATAAGCAAATGTCTCTGTTGATCACCCTCCCCTCACCTATCCACACCCATCCTGTTAGAATATCAATGATATGCTTTGATGTCCCCATGCATACCTCCTACCCACCCCCATCCTCCCACCCTGTCAGACTGTCATAGTGATGCTTGAATGTTTTCACTTATATACACTGTCAGCTAGCACATTTGCTTATTTCCGATCTGAGGAAGAAGGGCAACCTTCGAAAGCTAATCAAGAAATGTATTAAGTTATGTCCAATAAAAAAGGTATCATCTTATTTTCTTTTCCATGTTTTATTTTGTTTGATTTCTATTGATAACCTTAAGAGTGGACTAACACGGCTACCACACTCCTCTTCAGTGGATAAAACCCTGGTTCCCCCTACCCACACCTCTACTGATAGCAACTGTTTTCCATCTCTATTTACTCTCAGGATTTTACTCTTTATCTGTACTTACCACCAACCCATTCCACTTAAACTAGCTTATGATGATATCCAAACCCTTACTGATCGGTTCTAATTTATGCCACCTTCTGAAAGCCTCAACAAGTTAGGGGTCTTCTTCATAAGACAGCCATCCCATCCCCTTTATCCTTTTTTAGTTCCACTATTTATTGGATGATGATTTTCTAAAGGCTAACAAAACAACCATGATGTCTTGAGATATGAAAAGGTTGGGAGGGGGAGAAAAAAGGGAGTTTAAATATCTTCAATGTGATTCTCAGCCCCCCCCCCCCCCCCCCATTACCTCTCCTCTCTCATCTCTCCCTACATCCCTCCCCGTGAACTCCGCTCACTGGACAAATCTCTCTCGTCGTCCCCCTTCTCCTCCACTGCTAACTCCAGGCTTCGTTCCTTTTCTCTCGCGGCACCTTATGCCTGGAATAGACTTCCAGCTCCATCTCTACCTGTTTTCAAATCTATGCTGAAACCCCACCTTTTCACTGCTGCTTTTTAGCTCCCATTACTTCCCTCACCCGTAACTGTCTTGTCTGTCTGTATTATTTAGATTGCAAGCTCTTTTGAGCAGGGACTGTCTCTTTGTATCAGGTGTTCAGCGCTGCGTGCGTCTGGTAGCGCTATACAAATGCTAATAATAATAATGAGGAGGAGTTGGGTTGTTTAGGGAGTGGAAGATTCTGCAATAAGTTGGGCAGGAATTGTTGTTTCTATTTATATTGTTTGATACCTGAAATTAAAGTTCATAGTTCAAAAACAAATTTAACCTTATGTAAAAAATGTTTGCACACTTCTGAATTTCACAGAAATGCGAGACCATGTAAACCATATATATTGCAGCTCATCATCCAGTCAAGATTACTGAATAATAAAGCCTGCTACAGTCCATGCAACATTGTGATATGCATAATTTATGCATAAACTATATATTTTGAACATTTTAATGTATTCAATGGTAATGAGTTTCTTTGTGAAGGATTCCATTTCAGAAAAGATTATTCAAAACATATTTGCCAGCTTCTTCTACCCTTTAAACATCCCTAATCCTGTTAAGATACAAATTAATATATTTTACAGAATAAATTTTACAGTATCTTGTTTTAAAACCAATTTTATCCACACTTCCTCCCCAACTGTTATTTCTTCCAGGATAGAAAATGAATCCCATCTTACCCAATACTGCTGCTCTCTTGCCTTTCTCTTGTGCCAGTTTTCGAATCTGCTGCTTCAGTTCTATTCTTTCCTCTTCAAGTCTTTCAATCTGTAAAATGTAAACGTATTTGCTCACTGCGGACATCAACTATACATATATCTGTTATACCAAAGAAAACAAAGGGCTCCAACTTGCCTCTTTCACCAACACCTGATTTTCAGCTCTGTACTGTTGCTGCTTTAAAGCTTTGCTGGTTTTAAATTCCGTTAGATCAATCATTGTTCTTGGGTCGAGTCCTAAAATACAACACAAATGATAAAAAATGAGAGTTTTCTATAAAAAAAGAATCAACTAAAACATATCTTTTAATATATTTACAGAAACTGATATTTATAAATATACTAGTAAGAAAGGCCCGTTTCCGAGGCCAATGAAACAGGCGCTAGCAAGGCCCTTTCCTTCCCATCCCCCTCCCCTTTTTCGTAGACTTACCCTCCGTGCTTCAGGGTCGTGGGCTTCTCCCCCCCCCCCCCCCCCCCCCCGCCGCAGTGCCACGTAGAGTGGCTGGCTGGCTCCCTCGCTGCCTCCGACCTTCTGCCTGCCTGCCTCACTCCCTCAATTAGTCGGGGCTGGCTGGCTCATTGGCTCCCTTGCTGCCGGGGTGCCTCACTTAGTGTTGCAGATCGATGTGTGCCCCGCCCTCGCGTCAAACGTGATGACATCGAGGGCGGAGCGATGCGATTGGTTAACTGTCATTGCTCCGCCCTCGACGTCATCACGTTTGTGGCGAGGGCGGGGCAAACAGGCATGGGGAGAAATTCCGATCTCTGCCACCTCAGGGAACATTCTGATCTCTGCCACCTCAAAAACCGGAAGTTGCAGCGCTTCATTAGAACGTTGAGGTAGCGAAGTATGTGCGGAAGGGGTGTGGCTGTGGGCGGGTCTCAGTGAGAGTGAGTGGTGCATGAGTGACAGTGAGTGGTGACAGCCTAAGTGCAGGGCTTCAGTGTTTCCCTGCCACAGAGTGAGCTTTGAGGTGAGAATTATTTATATAGATATTAAAATGTATACAAAATAATTTGTGGCCTTGTAACAAACATCTCACAATTAACACTGATGACAGAGGAAGGAATGCCACACTAACCTAGTGGTCTAACCTACACAGATCCCAAATTCAAACAGTGGCCAATCCAAGTCTTAAGCATTTGGCAAGATCCCAAAAGAATAATTTCTTGTTATTTATATCCAAGAATAAACAATGGCTCTCTCAGCTCTACCTAATAATGGTTTAGAAACCTCATCTAAACCTTTTCAAAGAAATTTCATAGCTTAGCTGTGCACTGGGTGAAAAAAATACATCCTCCAATTAGCTTTTTGGAGAGTCTACTAGTCTTAGTACTATTCGAAAGGTAAAACAAGCATTCCCAATTTACAAGCACCATCCTACTTATGACTTATGTTTTCATGGCGCTCCATCATATCTCCTCTCCAATGCAAAAAGCCCAACCTCTTTAGCCCTTCACCATAGGGGAAGACGTTTGTTGAAATTCGGTTATTACATCCGGGAGCAGGGAAACTGAACCTCGACCTTTACCTCTTTTCCAAACAGGATGTTCTAGATCAGTTTTTTCAGATTTTGTGTCATGAGAGGATGCCTAGTTAACCCCGGACAGACAATTTAATAGCCAGAAGCCTCTCCTGGCCAATTTAATTGTTTTTAAATATCAGGAACTCAGTTTTAAGAGCACGTACTACACGGCTATCTCATGGTATATGCAGCCATATAGGGTTTTACTCTGCAGTTTTCTGAAGAAGCCTCACTAAAGATTGAGGGCACTGTCTAATATGTTCCGCTGTATTTATCAGTTTACTTTGTGCCATTTAGATCTGTAAAGTATGCACATATGTTTAGTGGTGCTGTATGAGAAATAGATTTATAAATTTTAAAGAAAGGCCAGCTCCACATAACAAATTCATCAGCTTATCCTCCATTAGAAATTTTATACTAAGATACAGAGCCAGATTAAGGCCAACTGATGCCCTAAGCACTTCCCAACAATGGTGCCCCCTCGGCCCTTCCATTGCTTAACCGGTGAGACATCAAAACTCAATGTGCTGAGAAATATCATTATTTTATGAGAGAAAACATGATTTTATAATGATTAGAAAAACACAAATTTATGTTGGCTAATGGGCGTGGCAGATGGCAGTGAAACAGTTAAGGGCATGATAGCTAGGAAAACAAATACTGTGGTGCCCCCCCCCTTTCACTTGGGGGTCCTTTTACAAAGGCGCACTAGCGTTTTTAGTGCGTGCTAAATGCTAGGCACCCATAGAAACATATTATTATTATTATTTATTTAGATTTTGCTCACACCTTTTTCAGTAGTAGCTCAAGGTGAGTTACATTCAGGTACACTGGATATTTCTCTGTCCTAGGAGGGCTCACAATCTAAGTTTGTACCTGAGGCAATGGAGGGTTAAGTGACTTGCCCAGCAGTGGGATTTGAACCGGCCACCTCTGGATTTCAAGACCGGTGCTCTAACCACTAGGCCATTCCTCCACTAAGGGTGTCTCTAACATTTAACCGTGCTTATTTTTAGCATGTACTAAAAACGCTAGCATGCCTTTGTAAAAGGACCCCAAGGTGCCCTGAACACATGCTTATTTTGCTTAATAGTTCATCCACGGCTGCTACGAACATACAATGAAAGTAATTTACGGAATACCTAAGCGCTCTCTAAGCTCTTCGTTTTCATCAAGAAAATCACTGATCTTCAGTTCAAGTTGGTTTATTTCCTTAGTCAGTCCTTCAATTTCATGATCTCTTACTTTAATGTGCAGTTTCAAATCCTTTATTTCAGCAACAGCTTCTTCCAAACCATATATTCCCTGAGAAAGTAATCAAAGAAAAAAAAACTTATTTCATTAAAAAAGCCTTTTTATGGCTGTCTTCTTTGCAATTCTCCTTAAGTAGAGAGGTGTGGTAGCCGTGTTAGTCCACTCTTAAAGGTAATCAATAGAAATCAAACAAAATAAAACATGGAAAATAAAATAAGATGATACCTTTTTATTGGACATAACGTAATACAATTCTCCTTAAAAATGGAAAATTTGAGGCATATCTAACACGATCTTCAATGTCAATTATTTTTTTATTTGGAAGGGGGAGTGATGCCCAAGGGATATACTTCAGAAAATATAAGTTCTGTCTGGAGAAACCTAGGTTGCTCTGGACTAAACTCAGTGTAACTACACTGGTTCTTCACTAACCTGATCGAGGGAATAACTCATAGAAGACTGTCAAATACTGTCCAATAAATTAACAGGTGTAACTTTGTTTGTTGACCTTCATTTCCGTTAATCCACGTGGATAAACATGAATCTTTATTCCATGTATCCAACGGGGCTAACATGACAACTAGTATTTTTTTGGTCTACAAAATCCTAAATATATTTCAACCTTGTTTCTGTTCACCTTCTTGGAAATCAGGAACAGATCTTATGGCAAGGCTGACAAACTGTGGTTATTTTTCTTCCTTTGAATCAACACCCATAATAGCTCTGAGAGGCAGTACTCAAACTACATCCTATATAATAAAACGCACCTCCAACATTCTGAAGCTGACTGCACGGCTGAGGCATTCCTGCTCTCTGTATCCATCTCCTGAATTTACATCACGTACTTCCAGGTTCGTCACAAGCAGAAGTGACCAACCACACGAGGTTTCTCGGCTTCAGAATGTTGGAGGTGCATTCTATTAAATAGGATTGGTCAGTTCCTTGAAACACAGCCAGAGCTCAGAGTCCTGCACAGTAACGCTCAGACACCATAGAGAGAGGGGGGGGGGGGGGGGGGGGGGCTGACAACAGAGAGAGGGAGGGAGGGAGGGGGGCCTGACACCAGAGAAGGGGGGGGAGGTATCTCTGTCACACACACACACTCTCTCTCTCACAGTCAATGTCTTTCTCTCTCTCACACACTCTATGTCTCACACTGTATCACATTCACTCTCTGTGTGTCACACAGTCACTCACACACTCTCTTGGTCTCATACACTCAGTCTCACAGAGAGTCTGTGTCTCACACACACTCTCTCTCTCGCACACACTGTATCTGTGTGAAACACACACTCTCTCTCTCCCACTGTCTCTCACATATGCACTTGCACACACACTCTCTCTCTCGCACACACTGTATCTGTGTGAAACACACACTCTCTCTCTCCCACTGTCTCTCACATATGCACTTGCACACACACTCATTCTCACACACACACTCTCTCTCTCACAGACACACTCGCACCCAGACTCACTCACTCTCTCTCACACACACACACACACTTGCACATTCACTCTCTCTCACACACACACTCCGAGGAAAACCTTGCTAGCGCCCGTTTCATTTGTGTCAGAAACGGGCTTTTTTTTACTAGTAAAGTAATAATTAGGACATTAGTTAAGTTTAAAAAATGAATATGTGATCACATAACACCCAATATGGTCATCTTTTCGGCATACTTCTGCATCAGGGGTTAACCATTAAATATTCATAAAGTACTATTAAACAAAAAAGTACTTCATCATATATAAAAAGGTGCATCACCATAATGCTTGATACTACTCTAATAATGTTGCATAACGGAGATGCAAGCATACCAATGTAGCTTTTAAGTTGAACTATGATAACTGGATCACTACATCTGAAAAGCTCAATGCAACTCTCAAAAACTAGTCAATATTTAAGTTCATTCAATAAAAAGGTTCTACTCTTGGTTTGACCTTTTATTTCCAGTTTGCTGATGAGGTTTTGTTGAGAAGGGTATTAATTGCAAAAACTATTAATCAATTGATAGAACAGATTAAATTAAGCAAGTATTAGTCTAGGGGTTCTCAGCCCAGTCCTCGAGACACATGCAGTCAGTCAGGTTTTAAGGATATCCACAGTGAATATGCGTAAGACGAATTTGAATGCACTATCTCCACTGTATGTAAATCTCTCTCATGCATATTCATATGAGCATCCTGAAAACCTTACTAGGTATGTCCCCAGGACTGGGTTCAGACCCCATAAGCTTAGTCCAATAAGGCAACTACAATTTGTTTAGTCACTTTTATTCTGATGTATCTCGGTGTTAATCTATTTAAATAGCCAGGAAGCTGCATGTTACTTTCTGGGGATTCTCATCAGATTTATAAACTAAGAACACTGTGTGTACCATTTCATACTCCCTCATTCGTCTCACAGCCTCAACAAGTTCCTTGTCCTTTTCCCTCGCATCCCCTTCTGCCAATTCTGCCACACGCTCAAATTCTTTAGACCTCTGCTCTTGCAGCTGCAGCATTGCCTGTAGCTCTGTAATACGATTTTGCTGAGCAAGGGTTGAAACACCTGCGAGACAAAACACTGGCGTTACGGTTATTTCTTAGTTTACTGAACATTGTTTGAACTATGGGGTCCTTTTACTAAAGTGAAAAATGACCTGCGGTAGTGTAGATGCGCGTTTTGAGCACACGCAGAATTATTCTTTTACCACACCTACAAAAAATGCCTTCTTGTTTTGTTTTGGTTTTTTTTTTGCTGAAAATAGACGTGCGGCAAAATGAAAATGGACACGTGTCCATTTTGGGTCCGAGACCTTACCGCAAACCACTGACCTACCGGTAAGGTCTCATGCAGTGACCTAGCAGTAACAGTCTACGCGCCTAGCTGTCACGTGTCAGAAAATAAAAAAAAAAATTTCCAGATGCACGTAGCGGACACGTGCCCAAAATTGAAATTACCGCAAGGGTTACGCGGTAACAAGGCAGTAACTCCAATTTGGCGCGGTTGGGCGTACGTAGCCACCTACATGGTTTAGTAAAAGGGCCCCTCCAAAAAATTGCAGAGACCCCACTGTTCACATATGAAGACAAAAATGTGCTGTGCTTTTGCACAAAAGCCTACACTTTTTTTTTTTTTTTAAAGCTCTTTATAGAGTTAAGTCTCTATTTTATTCTGAAATACTACTCAAGGTGACTACCATACACCAACTAATCAAGATGATCCCTTTTCATTTTGAAGTCCTTCCTTTCACAAGTTTATGACTGGCAGTATGCACAAGTCTCAATAAATAGGAAGACAACTATCCTGCAAAAGCACCTACTAGATGTCTGCGAAAGAATACAAAAAGCTCCTTGAAATGTTCAGGAAGGGAATGACACTTGGAAAGTACATGTCCTCCTGATATGTGAAATGTCACAGATCACGTTAAGTCATTTCTCCTTAGAACCTTATATTGCGAAAAAAAGTGCTATGCTTTAGAGCTAAGTATCAAAGGCAAGTATGTCAACCCAACCAAGCATCAATAGGTAACAGGGCATCAGATGTTCAAGAATGAATTTTTAGTGCTTTCCCATCCACTTGCTGGCACTCTACCGACCCCTGGAGATGGTCGGTTTATAAACTGGAAACTAAGGGGTCCTTTTACTAAGCCATAATAGGCCTACCGTGAGCTAAAATAGCACTACCGTGAGACACACTGAGGCATCCAGTGGTAGTGTTCCACTTAGTGCGCACTAATCCCACACTGGAAAATATATTGTTTTAATTTTCCAGCACGGGAAGCGTGACAGGGGTGGAGAGTAGGTGTGCTTGCGCACTACCTGATTAGCACAGGACTAGCGCATGAGCCCTTACTAAGGGCTCCAAGCAGTAATGGCCACGTGCTAATGGGGAAATTAATGAGTTGCATGCTGGCAGGCCCCCGTTCCCCCCCAAAGCAAACGCGAACAGGGGGCTGGAGGTCCGGAGGCGGCCACTTCACAATTTCTGGGGGTTTGGGGGGCTGGAGACCCACCGGATCTCCAGCCCTCCCTGAACATGGAGGGGGTGGGATCGGAGGTCCACCGGACCTCCAGCCCCCCCCCCCCCCCCCCCCCCGTTGCTGGGTGGGAGGGTGGGAGAGGGTTTGGCCGGCGGCGGCCACAACGTTTTCTGGGGGTTTGGGGGGGGGGGGGGCTGGAGACCCACCGGACCTCCAGCCCGTTATTTGGGCCTCGGGGCAGGCTGTTTGACAGGTTTGGGCTTTTGACAGCCCAGACCTGTCAAACAAGTGCGGGAGGATTGTGCTGAGCGCATGCTCGGCACAATTCGCCTGCACTTCTACATGATAAAGGTAATTGCGTTGCTTAGATTTGCATGCATTATCTTTGATCATCTATGCAGTAAAGCCCTGCGCTGTTCCAGCGCTATTTCTAGAGCGCTGTTCAGAACAGCGTGGGGCTTTGGATCATGAGGGCTTCAGTAAAAGGACCCCTAAGGGACTCCCAAAGCTATGGTTGTGCGAACCAGTTAGCACAACAATGTCAGCCCGCTTGCTAATTAGTGCATCCACACCCATTTCTCCGTCCATGACATGCCCCCTCCAAAAAAAAAAAAATTATCATGCATTTGGCATGTGCAGATGGCAAAACTAACACACAAAGCTTTAGCTCTTCCAACATTAGGCAAATTTGCCACGTTAGGCATGTCAGTGCCTAACACAGCTTACTAAAAGAGTGCCATTACATCAATTAACATCACATACCACACCACAATTAAAACAGGATATAAAGCACATACTAATTTATACACCATTTTACCCAATCTCCCACCAAATCCTACCCCTACCTGCACACACCACAGTCCATGAATTTTCCAACTGCTTCCCCAGATCCTGAACTACCAATATAATCTTACCCTCAATCTGCATCTCAACTGCAAAATCTCATTCCCCTTATTTCAAACACACATGGATTGTTTCCCACTTTCAAAATCATCCAACTTTTTTGCAGCCAAGATGTTGTCACTCACACATGTCCATCTGTATGATTCCACGTAACTAGCTCCGATTCTTGAAATGGAATCACCAATTATATATCATCTGCATTACATATATGCCAATATTCACAGAGATATTCTCTACTGAATGGCTGCAAAAAAAATGAAATGGTGCAGAAACAGTGGTGACCCTTTGGGCACTAACTGACTGGAAAAAGATAACTTTTAACCCCTGCCAATACTAAAATATATTATTTCTCAGAAATGATGTTACGCAGTGCAACACTGTACCCTCAAATCCTATTGCCTTACAGCAATCTAACAAACATGAATGTTCAATCATATCAAATGCACAATACCGGGGCTACCTATTTAACCTTATCCACATACTGCGAGATCTCATCCTGTGCTTAGACCAAGGCAATCTTGATGCTGTGACTGCAGGAAAACAGCACTTTTTTTCTTCCTCAAACCTCACTCGTGCAGAAAATCCATCAACTGAGTAATCCCTATTCTTTCCAGCAACTTGGTTATAAATCGCATACGCACCACTGGTCTTTAGCTGGCATCTAAGTCTTCTTCGTTCATGCGGGGATAAGAGCCAAATCAAGGAAACAGTATGGAATTAACACTTCCGGGAACTATTTTTCTAGTTGTGGAAAAAACAAAGACCTTATATACAAAACATAGCCCTAGTATTCTATAGGCGTCTCTCAAAATTATCCATACTTTAAAAACTCTAATTATCTGCTTCACTCCCTTCCTCTTAATTCCATCCATACCAGCAACTCCTTCTTGGACCTGTACATCTCCCTGACCTTGGCCCACAGTGCTCTCAATGTCAACAGTTGTCCCAAATTTAAAAATCGATACAGCACCTTTGTTTTTCTGCAGCTGATGATTCAAGTCCTCAATAATCAGTGAATGTTTTTCCATCTCTTTCGTGTATTGATGTACTTGTTCCGTCAACAGCTTGACCTGACTGTCCCTCTCCTGCAGAACCTGGAAAAAAAAAAGTGTGTGAGATTATTATTATTATTTATTTAGATTTTGCTCACACCTTTTTCAGTAGTAGCGCAAGGTGAGTTACATTCAGGTACTCTGGATATTTCTCTGTCCCAGGAGGTCTCACAATCTAAGTTTGTACCTGAGGCAATGGAGGGTTAAGTGACTTGCCCAAGATCACAAGGAGCAGCAGTGGGATTTGAACCGGCCACCTCTGGATTACAAGACCGGTGTTCTAACCACTAGGCCACTCCTCCAGTGATGAGTGAGCAACAGAGAACATATATGCATACATTTCTCACTATATATGTATATATTATGGGCTCAATATTTATGCCCCTAGGTTAAGCTCCTAAATTTGTACTCTATTTTTAACCAAATTGAACAGCATAAGTTTTCAGCTGAAAATTCGTCTTTATTTAGGAGCTTAAAAAGTTATGCTTCTATTTATGCCTGCCATTCATTTGCCTAGATTTATGAGCCCAGAACTGAAAATTGATGCCAAGCTCGTAACTCTTTTCACTCACCCTAAATCTACCCCTTTTGCCTCCCACTTTTTATGTGTCTAAATTTAGGAGTTCAGTGAAATTTTGAGTATAAAGTTATGCACTTGGTGCTAGTAGATTTCAGAGGCTAATTTGTGTGTGTGCGCGCATGTATAGTGCTTTGAAAATGAGTGCAACAACCAAATTACTGCTTTGCAAATTTATTCCAGAGAGACCGAATACACTTCCACTCAAGAGGTTAACAGGGTTTAAAAAAAGGTTTGGATAATTTCCTAAAAGAAAAGTCCATAAGCCATTTTTAAGATGGACTTGGGAAAATCCACTGCTTATTTCTAGGATAAATAGTACAAAATCTGGTTTGGGATCTTGCCAGGTACTTTACGAATGAGACATCAGAGTATCAGAGGCTACATGTCTTTTTAGAAGATAAGCCAAGGAAATTCTATCATTGGGCAAAAAAACTCCACTTTAAACCCTCAGCATTGTAGTCAAGCACTCTGTTCCTGAAGAAGCCTTGTGTTTTGGAGTGAAACGGTGGTCCCCGTCAAACAGACAACGACGAGTGCTTCACTAAAGCTAAGTGCAAGTTCATTTACCTTGCTGCTATTGAAAGGGTCGCTTTCAGAAGTAAATCACAGGAGTGATTTATTACTGTCTTCTGAGAACACCTGCTACAGATTTCCTTGAAGAAAATAAGCAAGGGGAGGTGGGTGGGTTGTAGTGTGGTACTCAACCTACTGTCTTCTTGGAACATCTGCTACAGATGAGTAGCTTAGATTTCATTGAAGAAAATAAACAAGGGAAAAACAATCTATATCAGGTCTTTCTTGTTGCAAATCCTGAAACAATTCATAGAAGCAAACATTTTTTTTCCAGCCAGCCTGGAACAAACATAAATGGGCCTGTGGAGAGGGGAGGGTTTGGTTTCTAGACCCCAAATAAATTCTGAAAGACTGGCCAAACGGGATGTCATGGGGGGAGTCCCACTCTAGGCAATAGTGAGATATGAAGGTATGGCCTAAGTCCACGTTGCAGGTCTACAGATCTTCTCTAATCAAGGCTGACTTCAAGTGGGTTATCAACACAGCCATGGCTCTGCCCCAAACTGCTGGGGTCAAAGAAACAAAGCTGGATGGAGTATCTATAGGTTTTAGTCCAGATAGAAGGTCAAGGCTCTCTTGCAGTCCAGAATGAGCAGTATGCTTTCACCTTGATGGGTATGTGGCTTTGGGAAAAAATGTTGGTAGTAGAATTGACTGGTTAAAATGGAACTCCAACGCTAACTTAGGAAGGAATTTAGGATGCATGCCCAAAACCACTCTGTTGTTGTAAAACTTACTGTAAGGTGGATAAGCTACTACAACCTGCAGCTCATTGACCCTACATGCTGAAGTGATCACCATCAAGAGCAAGACCTCCCAGCTCAGGTACTTCAGGTGACAGGTATCAAGTGGCCCAAAAGAAGCTTTCATAAGCTGGGTAAGACCAATGTTGAGATCCCATGACACTGATGGGGAGGCTTGATGGGAGGTTTCAATAGAAGCAAAGCCCTCATGAAGCAAACAACTCAAGGCTGAGCAGAGATGGCCTTACCCCCTACATGGATGATAAACTCCAGTTGCACAGAGATGAACCTTTATGAGTTGGTCTCGAGATCTGACTCTGACATGTATGGAAGTTATTCAAGCAGGACAGGAAAAGGAGTCTTAAGCCTTGCCCTCACACCAAATGGCAAACTTCTTCTACTTGAAGCCATATGAGCTTCTGGTGTAATTTTTTTTTTTTTTTGTTACTACTACTACTACTTAACATTTCTAGAGCGCTACTAGGGTTACGCAGCGCTGAGTTGGTGGTGGTGGAGAAGGGTACTGAGAGGAGGGATTTATCCTGTGAACGGAGGTTACGGGCGGGAACGTAAGGGGAGATGAGGGTAGAGAGGTAGTGAGGGGCAGCAGACTGAGTGCATTTGTAGGTAAGAAGGAGAAGCTTGAATTGAATGCGGTATCTGATCGGAAGCCAGTGAAGTGACCTGAGGAGAGGGGTGATATGAGTATATCGGTTCTGGCGGAATATGAGACGTGCAGCAGAGTTCTGAACAGACTGAAGGGGGGATAGATGGCTAAGTGGGAGGCCGGTGAGGAGTAAGTTGCAGTAGTCCAGGCGAGAGGTAATGAGAGCGTGGACGAGAGTTCGGGTGGTGTGTTCAGAGAGGAAAGGGCGAATTTTGCTGATGTTAAAGAGGAAGAAGCGACAGGTCTTGGCTATCTGCTGGATATGCGCAGAGAAGGAAAGAGAGGAGTCAAAGATGACTCCGAGGTTGCGGGCAGATGAGACGGGGAGGATGAGGGTGTTATCAACTGAGATAGAAAGTGGAGGAAGAGGAGAAGTGGGTTTTGGTGGAAAGACGATAAGCTCGGTCTTGGACATGTTCAGTTTCAGGTGGCGGTTGGACATCCAGGCAGCAATGTCGGATAAGCAGGCCGATACCTTTGCCTGGGTCTCCGCGGTGATGTCTGGTGTGGAGAGATACAGTTGGGTGTCATCAGCATAGAGATGATACTGGAAACCATGAGATGAGATCAGGGAGCCCAGGGAAGAGGTGTAGATTGAGAAGAGAAGGGGTCCAAGGACCGATCCCTGGGGAACACCAACAGATAAGGGGATGGGGGTGGAGGAAGATCCATGAGAGTGAACTTTGAAGGTGCGGTGGGAGAGATAGGAGGAGAACCAGGAGAGGACAGAGCCCTGGAACCCAAATGAGGACAGTGTGGCAAGAAGTAAGTCATGATTGACAGTGTCAAAAGCAGCGGATAGATCCAGGAGGATGAGGATGGAGTAGTGGCCTCTGGATTTGGCAAGGAACAGGTCATTACATTGGTACCCCGCGTTTTCCCACTCATAGCAGGCTCAATGCGGCTTACATGGGGCAATGGAGGGTTAAGTGACTTGCCCAGAGTCACAAGGAGCTGCCTGTGCCTGAAGTGGGAATTGAACTCAGTTCCTCAGTTCCCCAGGACCAAAGTCCACCACCCTAACCACTAGGCCACTCCTGGAAGCCAGCAGTACCTAAGAAATGCCATCCTACAGGTTCAAGGAGTTCACTTCTAACCTCTCAATATCCATGAGGGCAAGGGAAAATGATCAGGATGCAAAAGGAAACCTGATGAGGGTCAGAAAGCATCCCAGTCTCCACGGATCTTCAGAGGCTAGCTCCAGAAGTAGAGGGAACCAGATCTACTGAGGCCAATACTACTGTGGTTGCATTACCCGACTGTCTGCCAGACAATAGTTTTTCTCTGCCAGATAAGAAGCTCTTAGCACCATCCCATGGGGTACAGCCCACTTCCACATCCGAACTATTTCCTGATACAGGAGATATGACCTATAGAGAGTTCCAGATAGCTCTTAAGAGGTTGATTTGGTGTTGAATCTCCTGAGCAGAACACTGATCCTGGGTGTGGAGCTCACCATCCCAGGTTGGACGCATCTAATTAGTGTCTTGCAGTTGTGGAATTTGAAATGGTAGTCAAATGGTAGTCTCTTGTCCAAATTACTGTGAATTAGCCACCTAGATAGAGATTCCTTCAGAGAAGATGCGACAGCGATGACATCCTGAAGTATTCCTGTGCCCTAAGCCCACTGGGAAGACAGGGTCTACTCAAGGTCCAAAAATCCATTCATGCTGGTTCTTTCAACCTTTAATACCTCTCTCCTTGACATCTATGAACAGAGTTTACAAGCAGAGGATTATAACCGAGCCCTAGATACTGCAGGCACCAGTTATAAGCGTCTGCGAGGGACATTGGTCCTGTTGCATCTGGAGTGGTTCTTAAAACCACAGGAATTTTCTGGGACATGGTAGGAAAAACAGCAGAGGCAAAATCAAACAGCTTGATGGTAGAAAAGGGATCATGACTGGGTGCCCGGGGCCTAGTAGGCTGCAGAAAAGAAAGAAAATGTGAAAGTGACAAAAAAATTAAAAAGGGAGGAAGATGAATACTGCCCCTGCACACACATACATACAAACGGTTGAGGAAACTGCAAAGTACAGAACTGCAAAACTGAATGAAAAAGTTTTGACATGAGCTGTGAGGAACAAACTACAAATACATCCACTCTCCTCTGCAGAAAAAAAAACTAGATTAAGCTGGTCCTGCACGTCAGTGATAGTCAGGAGGATGAACACATTTGTGGTAGGCTGGTTCCAAAAGCTTCTGGAAGAACAACGGGGAGCGTTTATCATGCTGCGCTTATTGCCTCTTGTCCTCAGAGAACAAAAGTTCTCTCTCTTTCTGTAACTGTTTTTACTGAATAAAGTTTAGTAAATATTCATATGTGTTTGATGTGCAATATGCATATGTCCCCAGACTCCACTTACCTGTTGGAGAGCCATAACATTGCTTTTGTCACTATCGAGCTGGGCATTTTTTAACTTTTCTTTCAGGTTATGAAGCATTTGTTGGTACTCAATGACTTCATCATCTTTAGAAGCCAAGATTCTCTGCAAAATATATAACAAACCATTGAACAGCAGCACACAAACATTATCTTTTTTTGTTTCTACGTTACTGGATATCCCTTGGGAGGTTCGCAGGTGTGCGTTTATGTGTGTTATGTCCTTTTCCTTGTCTCTATCAATTAGCTAGTATAGATACTACTTCCGAATCATCTAATCATTGGCTGGATGTTGATAGGGTATGATGGGAAAGAAGGAAGGATCTCAAAAGCCTCTTAGACCATTAGTCCAAAAAGGTGTCATCTCCATAATACTGACTTTCTTTATCACATCTAGGTGAATGGAAGCATTGCTTAAAAGTAGACTGTATGTTTTGGTAGGGCCGGACCTATTAATAATGGGCAAATTTGAATTTCCCAGCATGTTAGATCTATTTCTAGTTTAAGAAAGTTCCCCTTCCCCCCCCCCCCCCCCGCCAAAAAACAGCACTGCTTTTAAATAACTGTCTCATCTGTTCTTTTAACTTGTCTTAGTGAGGCTTATCCTATTCAAATTTTAATTTTGATGGAAGTAGCAATGCACTACTGCATGACGGTAAACTGTCAAACAGAGATAATTTACATAAGCAAATATATTACCTATTAATCCACAATACAGCTTATACCATGGTACATATAACACAACAAAATTACCTTCCATTCTTCCACTTTTGTGTTAACAGCTATCATAACTGGATCATCCTCTTCATTCCGGGCTTGTAACTGAGCTGTTAATTCCTGCACCTAGAGTAAATTACATAATAGATGTACAGATGTGAAGTAATTCAAGCATATTACACTTTTGTGTTTGAATGCAAGAGGCACTTCAACATGACTCAAAATAAACCTCCTCAGGGAAATGTAGCAGTAAAATAAAAGGTTCCAACCCCTCAAGAATTAAATACGTATCTTTAATTTTAAAAAGAACTCATTTCCTGGTTGGTTATTTTTCTTTGATTGAATAATAGGCTCATTGTATATTGCTCAAAGTCTTTTAGTTGATTATCTCTAAGTGAATTTTGGGGTGAGTTTATACAGATAAGTTTTCAAGCTCAAAATCTGCCAAAATCTAGCTGGTCAAAATTTGACAGCAGACCAGACAAGTTATGTGTCTATGAATTTCTATGAATTTAATGTGCCTGGGTTATCTTGTTAAACTTGGACAGTTTTGTGCTGAAAAATCAAGCACTAAAGTTCTCTTTACAAAAATTAATCCTCTGCCTGTTTAGCTTTAAAAGAACTGCCTAGGCACAGCCTAACCCCCTTCCTCCCTCCTGGTTCTTCCAATTGCCAAAAAAAATGGTCCCATAAAATCCAGTCCTTCCGTCCCTCCCAGCTCTTTAACTTTAACCCCCCTGTTTACTAAAGCTTAACTCGAGTTATCTGAGGCAGGGCACATTTTATTCCTATGGACCCTGCTGCAGATAACTCGAGCTAAGCTTTAGTAAACAACCCCCTAAAATAGTACTCCCCTTCCCACTCTTGAAAAAAAGGGCCCAGTCCCTCCCACCCTTTCTGCAAACTCAAAAAGGGGGAGTTTTTTTTAGTTAGTAGAAAACCTGAGAAGGGACTTTCTCCTTTCACTACCTCCTCCTTCCAGTCTAAAATTAATAAGACTAGGAGGGTACAAAAGGGTTGGACTGGTTGGGAAAAGGTTTTCAAGATTAAGGAAGCAGGAGGGATAATATCCAAAAAAAGAATAAGCATGCTATTTCAATTCTTAAATTTGGCTAGTCAAGTTGAGCTGACTACAATGCTGAAAATCAATGGTAGCTTCCTAACTTTTCCCCCAGCCCCAACCCCACCCTGAATATGACCAACTAAATTTCTCTGATGGTAAAATATAGCTTATTAGTTCTGTCATTTTTCAAAGGTTCTGATCTAGCATGTTAAGTCTTTATTTAGCTGACAAGATTCTTTCAATATTAACCTCAATTTTCATATGTAAGAAGTGTAAACATATACAGATTAACCTATCCATTTTGTAAAATGTACTTAACTGACAAGACAACTGGCTGATTTTAAGTGGTTACCTTTAGAAAAACTTTCAGCGGAATCTAACACAGCTGGATTTTCAGTTGAGTATAATCCTAACAAAACTACTCTGCTATGAAAATCAGAACGAGCCAGTTAAAACCAAAAAAAAAAAGAAAAAAAAACCCACACACACTACCCTGCAGATCCACCCTTTTCAAAAACAATGACTGTAGAAGGCAAAAGGTACTCTGATCCTTTCTTCCCTCTCATGATTAGCTTTCAAAGGTTGCCCTTCTTCGTCCCTTCCCTCTCATGAAAACTAATGCAGTGGTACTGAAAAGGGCCTCCTTCTCCTCTCTCTCTTGCTTGTAGCAAAAGTCTGAGGGGTCACTTTTTCCTTTGCACACTCTGAGGCTCATTTTCGAAAGAGAAAAAGTCTAAAAAGTGGCATGAAGCAGCATTTGGACATTTATCTCACAAAAATATCAAAATTTCGAAACCTATTTTTCAGATGTTTTTCTATGCTGTTCGTCTGCAGTGTGCCCAAATTTCAAGGGGCCGTGTTAAGGGTGGGATTTGGGCATTCTAACACTTGACGTTTTTCAGCCATAATGGAACAAAAAAAAACCTGTCCAGGACCTGTTTTTAGAACAACAAAACAAAAAAAAAAAAAGACAGCAAGAACTTTAGGGCAAATAGAAAGTTTAGTTCTATGCAATAAGCACTTTTCCTATGGAATGTAAAGGAAGGAATCCTTTAGTATAGCTGGCCATGGTCTCACAGTTTTCTATATACTGTATTTGAAGCATAGCCATAACTACAGCAAAGGTTACTTTCAATATCTATAACTTGCATGTAACAGAGTTACTTTACTCTCAAGTCTATTTTCAAAGACAAACTTCTCCCCTGTACTGGGAATGGGCATTTCAAAAGGGTCTCTCTTTAAAAACTGCCCCCAATATCACCATATTTCAAAAAATAAAATAAATCCCTTTTGAGAAGAAGGGGAAAATCTGTAATGGATATTTTTAAAAAATCAATTTGCATGGCAATATTTTGGATTAATTTTACCTGAAGTCGATATTGTTCTTTTTCCTTCCTGAGCTGGTCCGTCATCATATCACTCTGCTGCAGAAGTAGTTTCATTTTGCTGTATTCATCCGTCATCTTCTCCATCTCCTGCACAGATTCCTCCAGATTCTTTGTTATTTCTTGGTTTTGAACTTCAAGTCTTTCATTAGCTTCGGTCAGACTCTAGAGGTCGAGCACAAAGTTGTTGTATTAATTCTTGCTGGAAAGTTATAGTTTTTACACAAATGGCTAAACCCTTTAGCGAAAGGCAAAACAACAAAATTCAGATCTTAGTCACCATAAAATGGACAAGTAACACCTTAGAAAACAATGGTGAAAAATTAGAAAGCTCTGGATCTATATATACTGCTTTGAGAGTTGCAGCATTGCTCCAATGCTTTAAAGATTCAGTCTATCACGACGCAGCACTGTGAAATCTACAGTATAGAAAAGCGATTCTGCTATCTACCATTTTGCGGTGGAAAGAAATACTACAAAGCTAAGGGGTCCTTTCACTAAGGTGCGCTGAAAAATGGCCTGCGGTAGTGTAGGCGTGGGTTTTGGGAGCGTGCAGATCCATTTTTTAGCAGACCTGTAAAAAAATGCCTTTTTTAAAATTTTTGCCGAAAATGAACGTGCGACAAAATGAAAATTGCTGCGCATCCATTTTGTGTCTGAGACCTTACCGCCAGCCGTTCACTTAGCGGTAAGGTCTCACGTGGTAACCGGGCGATAATGACTTACACGCATCAAATGCCACTTGGTGCGCATCTGAAAATAAAAAACTTTTTTCGGACGCGCAACAAAAATGAAATTACCACCAGAGCCACACGGTAGCCAGACAGTAACTCCATTTTGGTGCGTATTGGGCGCGCGTAGACGCTTACACAGCTCAGTAAAAGGGGCCCCTAAGTGTGTCTTTGATTTATTAATGCACAGATGTTTAACTATTTGTTATATGATTAAAGCAACAGACTGATTTTGGAGGTTGTTCTGACCTATGATTACTTTTTTTTACTATTTACAGATAAAAAGTTATTACACTTAAGAACTACATTATTGTTGCATTAT
The DNA here is from genome assembly GCF_901765095.1 of Microcaecilia unicolor. Classification (NCBI taxonomy): domain Eukaryota; kingdom Metazoa; phylum Chordata; class Amphibia; order Gymnophiona; family Siphonopidae; genus Microcaecilia; species Microcaecilia unicolor. The sequence goes on from NC_044039.1 coordinate 18,574,795, forward strand.
CTGTACCAATTTGATGAGGGCTTTTCCTCTTTTTTTAAGTAAAAAGAAATATTGTGTAAGGAGGTTGGAGGGTCTAAGCAGGTCAGGAGGAGGTATGGGGCCAGACTACATTCCCCACAAGGCCCTGAGAGAAGGGATCGGGGTGGTAGGTCCCAAAACCCGGTATGGCCCCCACATGGAAGGGAGGGGGAAAAGGACTGGAAAGAGCAGCTGCTATGGCAGGCGAGAGCCAGAAGGGGGAGCAGGGATGACAAAGCTCAATTCCCTTGGGTTAGAAATCAGTACAAGGTTCCTTCCACCTAGGAGGGGGAGGAGGTCTCCAACCAACAGCCTAGCAGAGAGGCAGAGTTAATGGAGTGCTTGGAGGAAGGAGAGGCTGGAGAGACCAAAACACCAGGTTTGGAGGAGCCAATTGACATGGACTGTAATTGTACTTTAGGGCAGAGTTGCAGGGACTGAAGGCTGTGGGTGGTCACAGGAGTCAATTAGCTGTGTTGTGGGCGGTGCACTGCCATTCTGCAACCACCCAAGCGGAAAGACTTTTAAAACTGAAACCCAGGCTGTTGCACTGGGGAAGAACTTGGATTTAAAGGGAAGTGTTTTTCTTGTTGCTTTATTTTGGAAACTGAATGGGACTTTAACCCCCTTGAACTGAGATTTTGTGGAGGAGGGGAAATAAACTGTTTGGAACTAAAAGCTGTGTTGTCTGGAAGGACTTTGTTTGTGGACTGCTGAAGGGAGCCTACCACCCTCTGAAGGTTTGCTACTGGGATTACAGATATTACAATATATAAAACAATATCTTTCAATAACATTTTTTTCTATACGTTTTCCTGAGCTTTTCAGTTTTTCACCATTGTTTTCTAAACTCTTTAGTGCCCAAACCTGAATTTCGTCAAGGTACTGCACAAGCTCCAAGTTCTTCTTGGAGAGTTGAGATCGATAATCAGCATCGCCACCTCTTCGTGATAGGAGAGTTTCCCTCTGTGAGTCTATCTGGCGCTGATAATCAATTATGTCCTGACGGAGCTGTTCATTCTGTTTGCAAAGAAAAGAAAAATAATAATTCAAGAAAAAAACAAAAAAGATATAATGCAAATATAAAGGAGTAGGATACAGTAAGACTGAAAGCCTCAGATCCTCACCATCTTCCTCTGAAGATTTTTTTTCAAATTAAAAAACAGAACAAAAGGAAAAGCAACAAATGCAGTCAGAAATCAGAGGAGGCAAAATAAGATAATATGAAAAAAAAACATGAAATTAAGTCAGGAGTGGAGAAGTGGTCTAGTGGTTAGGGTGGTGGACTTTGGTCCTGAGGAACTGAGTTTGATTCCCACTTCAGGCACAGGCAGCTCCTTGTGACTCTGGGCAAGTCACTTAATCCTCCATTGCCCCATGTAAGCCGCATTGAGCCTGCCATGAGTGGGAAAGCGCAGGGTACAAATGTAACAAAAATAAAATAGATACTACTGGAGATTCTACATGGAATGTTGCTACTATTGGAGATTCTACATGGAATGTTGCCATTCCACTAGCAACATTCCATGTAGAAGGCTGCGCAGGCTTCTGCTTCTGAGTCTGACGTCCTGCACGTACGTGCAGGACGTCAGACTCACAGAAGCAGAAGCCTGCGCGGCCACATTGATGATCTGCAAGGGCCGACTTCTACATGGAATGTTGCTAGTGGAATAGCAACATTCCATGTAGAATCTCAAATAGTAGCAACAGTGGAGGAGTGGCCTAGTGGTTGGGGTGGTGGACTTTGGTCCTGGGGAACTGAGTTAGATTCTACATGGAATGTTGCTATTCCACTAGCAACATTCCATGTAGAAGGCTTCTGCAGGACGTCAGACTCACAGAAGCAGAAGCCTGCGCGGCCACATTGATGATCTGCAAGGGCCGACTTCTACATGGAATGTTGCTAGTGGAATAGCAACATTCCATGTAGAATCTCAAATAGTAGCAACAGTGGAGGAGTGGCCTAGTGGTTGGGGTGGTGGACTTTGGTCCTGGGGAACTGAGTTAGATTCTACATGGAATGTTGCTATTCCACTAGCAACATTCCATGTAGAAGGCTTCTGCAGGACGTCAGACTCACAGAAGCAGAAGCCTGCGCGGCCACATTGATGATCTGCAAGGGCCGACTTCTACATGGAATGTTGCTAGTGGAATAGCAACATTCCATGTAGAATCTCAAATAGTAGCAACAGTGGAGGAGTGGCCTAGTGGTTGGGGTGGTGGACTTTGGTCCTGGGGAACTGAGTTAGATTCTACATGGAATGTTGCTATTCCACTAGCAACATTCCATGTAGAAGGCTTCTGCAGGACGTCAGACTCACAGAAGCAGAAGCCTGCGCGGCCACATTGATGATCTGCAAGGGCCGACTTCTACATGGAATGTTGCTAGTGGAATAGCAACATTCCATGTAGAATCTCAAATAGTAGCAACAGTGGAGGAGTGGCCTAGTGGTTGGGGTGGTGGACTTTGTTCCTGAGGAACTGAGTTCCATTCCCACTTCAGGCACAGGCAGCTCCTTGTGACTCTGGGCAAGTCACTTAACCCTCCATTGCCCCATGTAAGCCGCATTGAGCCTGCCATGAGTGGGAAAGTGCAGGGTACAAATGTAACAAAAATAAAATAGATACTATTGGAGATTCTACATGGAATGTTGCTACTATTGGAGATTCTACATGGAATGTTGCTACTATTGGAGATTCTACATGGAATGTTGCTATTCCACTAGCAACATTCCATGTAGAAGGCTGCACAGGCTTCTGTTTCTGTGAGTCTGACGTCCTGCACGTACGTGCAGGACGTCAGACTCACAGAAGCAGAAGCCTGCGCGGCCACATTGATGATCTGCAAGGGCCGACTTCTACATGGAATGTTGCTAGTGGAATAGCAACATTCCATGTAGAATCTCAAATAGTAGGAACAGTGGAGGAGTGGCCTAGTGGTTAGGGTGGTGGACTTTGGTCCTGGGGAACTGAGTTCGATTCCCACTTCAGGCACAGGCAGCTCCTTGTGACTCTGGGCAAGTCACTTAACCCTCCATTGCCCCATGTAAGCCGCATTGAGCCTGCCATGAGTGGGAAAGTGCAGGGTACAAATGTAACAAAAATAAAATAGATACTATTGGAGATTCTACATGGAATGTTGCTACTATTGGAGATTCTACATGGAATGTTGCTACTATTGGAGATTCTACATGGAATGTTGCTACTATTGGAGATTCTACATGGAATGTTGCTACTATTGGAGATTCTACATGGAATGTTGCTATTCCACTAGCAACATTCCATGTAGAAGGCTGCACAGGCTTCTGTTTCTGTGAGTCTGACGTCCTGCACGTACGTGCAGGACGTCAGACTCACAGAAGCAGAAGCCTGCGCGGCCACATTGATGATCTGCAAGGGCCGACTTCTACATGGAATGTTGCTAGTGGAATAGCAACATTCCATGTAGAATCTCAAATAGTAGGAACAGTGGAGGAGTGGCCTAGTGGTTAGGGTGGTGGACTTTGGTCCTGGGGAACTGAGTTCGAATCCCACTTCAGGCACAGGCAGCTCCTTGTGACTCTGGGCAGGTCACTTAACCCTCCATTGCCCCAAGTAAGCCGCATTGAGCCTGCCATGAGTGGGAAAGCGCAGGGTACAAATGTAACAAAAAAAAAAAAAAAAAAAACTGCTACAGTCTTTGCTGGTTAGTAAAGTCATAAAAGAACGGAGAGCATTAACCCTAAATTGTTTTGCAACCAAATTTTGCTTCTTGGGCTTGTATTTCCATGTTAGTAGAACACACATTCTTGATATTACGTACTTGCTCCAACTCCTACCATAGAGTATACGTTAAATTTGCATTTTCATTAGGAGTCAATTCAAACTGGTAGTTTCAGACTAATTCCTGGTATGCAGCTGATATACTGAAAACATCAATGTAAACTTGATTTTTTTTTCCAAATCTTTATTCAATGTTTAATAAGTACATCATCCTGAGTCTAAAGCATTACATGGACATTAATCTTTAATTGTGGAGATAAATGATATGAGCTTATATGTTTTCTTATACACAGGTATTTAAGCGCTGTATTTTGTTATCTGCAGCACCTTTTCTTACCACTCCTTCCTCCCCAAATTATTTTATCATCACTGGAAGGAAGCTATAGACCTAGGAGGTTTTTCAGAAGCCCAAGTTCCACTTCACCTTATCTCACCCAGTAAATCTGGCTACACTCTCCCACATGGGCACAGAGCGTACTACTTGTAGAGTGCTCTTAGAGGCCGATGATCAAAGGTAAATGCAGGCGCTAGAGGCCACTACCGCACACATTTACCAGCATGGGATGAAGAAAGGGCTGTGGCGCAACAAACAAGCACACCAAGGAATACTGCAGAGCTCATTTAAATTATATTTAAACGAGCTCTGCAGTCTGCGGTATTCCACCAGTATGATCAGAGTAAGAGCCTTAACCCTATGCCAGCTCAGAGCTGGAATTAGGGTTAAAGTTCCTCTCTCTTCCCCATCCCCCATCCAAGCCAGGCAGCCTGGATTGTCACTGTCAGTCCTGGGGGGGTAAGACCCCCCCCCCCCCAAGGCCAAGGCCCTGGTGGTCTAGTGTCCCCCCAAGCCCCCAACCAAGCGCAAGCTCCCCCAGACACAAGGGGGAGGAGCTGGAAGTCCAATGGTCTAGCGCCCCCCCCCCCCGAACCCCCTTTGAAATGAGGGAGTAGCACTCCTTCCTCCTTCCAGTGCTGCCTCCAAAAAGCGCCCTGCCCTGCTCAATTTTGGAGGCAGCACTGGAAGGAGGAAGGAGTGCTACTCCCTCCCAGTCATCATTTCAAGGTACGGGAAGGGGGGGGGGGGGGGGGGCCCTGGTGGTCCACTGGACATTCAGCCCTCTCTTCTGTCGGGGGGGGGGGGGGGGTCGGGTTCAGTCTTCTGTCAGTGTTAGGGGAGCACATGCTCTTACCTCTAATCATATGGGCATTATTTCCCCAAGCTGTTCTGGCACTAATTTTACAGCACTGTTTGGAACAGCACAGGGAAACTGATCATCAGGGCCTTAGCCTGGACTAGCAAAAAGCACAAGAATTAAATATCAGGAGATGCAGAGCCTTCATACACACAAGACAAAACATATCTGAAGCCTATGTTGCTGTCCCATTGATTTAAAATAACTGAAATGTGATCACCAACCTCTCTTCTTAACTTGCTGTTTTCATTTTCTGCTTCTTCATTACGGAGAGCAAGCTAGGAATACATAAAAAAAAAAAAAAAGGTTTTCCGTTATGATAAGTACTTCATTATATAATTAGAAACTCGAGGGGCAATTTTATTACCTCTTGGGAGCTTACAAGACCACGGGTTCTTTCATAAACAGTACAAGTACATGCAGAAAGCGCACAAGATGATTTCAAAATTAAATTCCACTGCATACGCTTTACCTTTCCCAACCCCCTTTCACTACAGACACAATTAAAACTATTGTAATGCTGAAGTGAAGGCAACATTAAGCCTGAGAAATTTAGACAGTAAATGCTCAGTGATCCAAGCAAAATGCTAGAAAAAAAAAGTCCTACATGTGAAACAAACTAAAAACACAACGATCTATCCTTTTACAAAATCATTCAAGTGCTACCTACTCAAATATTTTATTTTGCAATATGCTTGTACGGGCACACTAAGCCCATTTCTTAGTGCTGCTTAATAAAAAGGACCCCTCAATTAGTTAATAGCCCTTGTGTACTCAGCGATTTGACTCCATTTCATCTTACCCACATTAATATTCAAAAATGGTGCTCACTTGTTCATTTACTTTCTTCTCTTTTTCCAGCTCTTTCTCCATTTCAGTTAGTTCCTTATCTTTTTGCTCCAGCTGCTTTTCCAGCTGCCGGATCTCATCACGCAAAAATCGAGTATCACGTCCACCAGTGGACAGCTGTGCCATCTCGGGAGAACGGTACAAATAAACATTTAGTAATGAAACAAAACCCAGGTGTTCTGGCCAAGGCTCACAACTTGCATCTTTATCAACGTAAAAGGTCGTGTTCACGCCATGGCGAATCTTTCCCTTTCTTTTGTGTTCCTCAGCACGTCATTCCATAATATAGATACTCAGCCAGCAGCAGTCAGCACTTTTTGGCTGCTGCTGCTGGCTTTATATCCAGATATTCAATGCAGGCCACATGCGGGCACCGGCACTGAATATCAGAGCATACGTGGCCAGCTAACACATAAGCAAAACTTAACCACATAAGGTGAACCGCATAGAGATAAGACTGTGCCTCATTAGTGCCCACTCTGCCTCCGGACAACCCACAAAATAGCTTAGGCACCAGCCTGGCATATTCAGCGGCACAATCTGGTTAAGTGCCACTGAATATGCTCAGTTAGCCTCCAGCCATTTAAATGTCCAGGAGCCCCTACTGGCCATTTAAATCACTTTGATAACAAACGCTCGGAGTAGCCTAGTGGTTAGTGCAGCGGACTTTGATCCTGGGGAACTAGATTTGATTCCCACTGCAGCTGCTTGTGACACTGGACAAGTCACTTAACCCTCCATTGCCCCGGGTACAAAATAAGTACCTGTATGTATATAATATGTAAACTGCTTCGACTGTAACCACAGAAAGGCAGTATATCAAGTCCCATCCCCCTTATATACTTGCTAGGAGGCTGAAAACAAGAGTGGCAGTGGGGGCTCCTTTCAGTAAAAGTAACCAGAAATCTTTGAATGGGAGAGGGGAATGGATGCTTTAACAGCACTCTTTAAGCCTTCTGTTTATACAGCAGTAAATGTTTCACCTTTGGGGCTACTCTCAGGCCATAGCACCAAATGGGTGCATTTGAGGTAGTATCGGACAAGTTTAAGAGAAATAGGAAATAAGAGATGCAACTTTGCATTTTCCAGTTCTGCAAATGAAGGTCTCATAGTTCACTTTTCTAGTCTCATCTTAAAAATGGGCAAGGGAGAAAACATTCATTTCTTAATCTCCTTCAGCTTCATATATGCTACTGACTACAAGTTAGCTGAAAGAAGGAAGCACTGCTGCTTTAACGGAATGGAAGCCACAGGGAAGCGATTGCATTTTTAAGTCTGAACTTAAAACTAGGCAAAAAAAATGAAAACTGACTGCATCGAATCATAAAGAGGGTACGTTTCATAAGAGGACACAACAGGCCACAGAAAAATAATAAGAGTATTAAGGACAAGCATACCTCAAGTTCATTTTCCAGTTTCCTAACTTTGTTTTTCAATTGACTTTCTGTTTGAACAAAATGAAGCCATGATTTACTTTTGTAGAATAACCTAACACATCTGAATACAGTGTCTCAAGAAAGAATTAAAAATAGCTAAAACTGTTTAAGCTTCATAACATGCAATCATATAGTTAGCTAAATTCAAACAGTTGAAACTATAAATCTCAAATGCACATAAGAAGAGGGTCATATTAATAGTCCATCGAACCCAGCATCCTATCTCCAACAGTGACCAATTCATGTACCCAATAGATCTAAACAGGGAGATACATTAGTTGTGAATATTTATTTTTTTTATAGAAATAAAGGATAATAATTTTAAAAGGAATATAAAGTGATATCTTTTTATTGGACTAAAGTAATACATTTTTATTTCCCTCCTCTTCCATCATCCTCTCCTGCCTTTTCCCCTTGACCATCACTGGAATTTTTTTATATATTTCAGTATTGTCTTCTTTTGCTTATTTAGTCCTGACTGGAAGGGGTCGTATTTGCAAATTTTACTAAGGGGCCCTTTTACAGAACAGTGGTAAGCTCAACAAGGGCTTACTGCTTTCTCTTCCGGGACTATCGCCGGCCCAACATGCCCACTGGCGATAGTCCCACCCCAAGCACATGCCATTTCCGAAGAAAAAAGAAAACCCCCAGAAATGGCTTGCGCGGTGGTAATCAGTTACTCCCGGGTTAGCACGGGAGCCCTTATCACCACCTCAATGGGTGGTGGTAAGGGCTCCCTGCCACATGTGAGAGAAGATCCGCTAGCAAGCGGAAAACTCAAACACGCCACGGTAAAAACAATAATGTGTAAAAAGTGGGAGTACGACCAAGGATACCAGAAACTGGAAGATGTTCTTAAATAAAAAACTTTATTGAAGGTTTGAAGACTCGACACAACGTCGTGTTTCGGCCGTCAGGCCTGCATCAGGAGTCTGCTGTGCAGAGTGCTGCAGAGCAATGATGATGGAAATCCTCTGAAGATTTTACAGCAGTCTCTTGCACGGAGAATTGCTAAATAGTAATGAGGTTGGTTCTTCAAAAATGACGTGGTAGTCTTTAGAAAGACTATTTAAAAAAAGTCCGTCAGAAGCGCTGCACGCACTATTGATAAAATCTTCAGAGGATTTCCATCATTGCTCTGCAGCACTCTGCACAGCAGACTCCTGATGCAGGCCTGACGGCCGAAACACGACGTTGTGTCGAGTCTTCAAACCTTCAATAAAGTTTTTTATTTAAGAACATCTTCCAGTTTCTGGTATCCTTGGTCGTACTCCCACTTTTTACACTCCCTGCCACATGACCATGCGGTAAGAGTTCTCTTACCGCATGGCCATGTGTGTCTGGGTTCTTTTTACCTGCTGCGGTAAAAAGGGCCCTGGCGCGTGGGAAAAATTGTCCCCGCTGCTAGTGCAGGGCCCTTTTTCTCACAGCTTGGTAAAAGGACCCCTCAGTCCAATAAAAAGATTATACTTTTTTTTTTTTCTATTAGCCTTTATTTCTATACTTTCATGTGGACTAGCACAGCAACCACTGGGCATAAGCAGGGCTACACAAATGTAATAAAATCCATGAGCCAAAGACCTCACAACCTATGTAGGTACCTGAGCCAATGGAATGGAACATAGACTGACTTGATGCAGAAGTGGTACTTTAACATCCCTGGTTCTTCACCCAATGCTCTAACCCACCCCTCCCTGTTTCTTATTTCAATGCAAATGACATAATGCATTTGTTATCTAAATGTGTCTAAAAGCCTTGCTTACCAGTTTTGGCTTGCTCCTCCCCTGCCTTTTCAACTTCTTCATAAGCAAGCTCTACTTCTTGAGCTTTCATCTAAAAAGTATAGGAGAGCAATTTTGAAAGATTTACGGTGACATTTGCCCTTTGTAGCAGCATGAGCGAGGGGTGCGGATGTGGAGCCTTAACAACCACAGCCACTCAGAGGGGGTGATATTAAAACAAAATATTTTATATTCAAAAGAATGTTAAATCCCGTTGCCTTCACATGCATGATAAACTTAACAATAAAAGTCTCTTGGATTGCAATTATCTTCCTGCAGCCCAGTCCCTGTCAGGGCCATAGTCTCAGCGTGCACCAGGCCTAGTTCTAACCTGGCTTTCAGGATTAGGATTGTATAGGGCACTCCCTTCTTGCCTCTAAAAGGGGGGAGCTGAACAGAAAAGACTGAAAGAAAGCAAGCCCTTCTGGCAAAGAAAAAACACTTGAGAGTTCAGTTTTTCTGTTTTATAATAATGCTAAAATTTATTAGAATAAATAAATGGTTACAATAAAAATTCTTTTATTCCAGTGTTACAGAAAATTTAATTCTTATTTATATCAGTCCAAATTTCAGTATAAGGAAAATAAAATCTCTCTCTCTCTGTTTTTCCTTTGGAAGCTTAACAAAACCTGACTGCCACAAGCTGTGCTTGTCAGATTACTGAAGCCTAAGTTTGTCCAATCACTTAATGCCTTATATTTTCTCTCTTACTTATCTGGTATTCTTCAACTCTGACCTCTAAGGTCACCTTCACATAATTCTATTTCTTTGGTATTTTTCTCAAATAATCATCATTTGCCCTTTGTAACCTCCTTCCCTCGAATACTTATCAATCATACTTGTCCTTCACTGAAAATGTCTGTGTTAATTCAGAGTCTGTTTGAAACAAACAAACAGACAGACACTTGATAAAGTTTATGGCCCATTACTAGGGCTAAGCAAGCCTGTCTATGGTCTGTGAGAAAACCAAGACACAAGCTAGCTAACTGCCCTACTAGATCATAAATAAGGGGATAAGTTATATATACAAGTACATAAGTAAGTAATGCCACACTGGGAAAAAACCAAGGGTCCATCGAGCCCAGCATCCTGTCCACGACAGCGGCCAATCCAAGCTGACTGATCTGAAAAATCAGACAGCTCTATACTAAACAGGATTTAACAAAGTTCCATGGTAAAACTTGACCTATCTACATTAAACTTCTGTACATGCATATCTGTGGTGATAGCATATACTGGAAGGCTGCTCTGGTCTTCCCTGGGCTTCTCTAATCTAGCTGTTCTCAGAGTTTTTATCTGGTTGCCTGAACTACACCCTCCCTGCTCTGCCTTGCCCAAGCTGCATCCTTTGTTCTCTGTACTACAGGACTGAATATGGTTCTGCGAGGGAGTGTTGTTAAGAGGAGCCAGTAACTTTCTATACACTCCATAACATACCCTCCTTCTTAGTTCAACCATGTCCTGTTGAGCAGTTGCATTAAATGGAGCGCATCTTACAAAAGAGGAAGTCAGCATTCTGATGCTCCCATCAGCCCAATGCTGGAAGGAGCTGTAGATTCAGGAACCATCTGATCATTTGGCCACTGGAATCCTCATGGTGGGCCATCCACTTGAGGGGCTCATAGTCCATTATCAGAGTAAAAGGATGCCCTACCAAATAGTATTGGCATATTTCCAGTGCCCACTTGACAGCTAGGGTCTCCTTCTCAATTACAGTGTAGTTCTTCTCACGAAGAGGCAACTTCCCCATCAACCTCTTGGACCAGGACTGAGCTGAGGCCTATGTCAGATGCATCAGTTTGGTTGATTTGAAGTTTGTTAACAGTCAGTGTATGGTAATTTACTCGCTAAATGCTTTAGCACACGGTAGTAAACAGGGCCCTTATGGGCCGATGCTCAGAACCTAATGCTGGTGCTAGAGCCGATTAGCGCTGGACTAGCGCCAGCATTCATTTGAACACAATGCTCAGAGAGCTGTAGTGCAGAAAACGTGTGCGCCAAAGATTAGCGCAGATTTTATTTAAATGTAGTCACCACAGATGTAAAATGAAGTCATTTGATATTCCCTCCCAATGCTCAGAGAACAGTGCACAAAGAAACCCTATCCTTATCGCTGGAAACCTAACGCCAACTCAAGAGCTGGCATTGGGGTGTTTGAAGAAAGGATTTCTAATTTTTCTCAGCTTAAATATCTGCCAATTTTAATTTATTGTTTAACATTTTTTATTGGTTTTCAAGTATAAAACAAATGCATATAACCATAATCTACAAAACAACCTTCCAAAGTACGTAGAGTGTCTGGTTATATCAAGTAACAGAATACTCCCACTAAAGAATAATACGGGCACAAAGTTTGTCCTTGTGGGTTCTGTCTCCGTCCCCACAGACCCTGACTCTGTCCCCGCCTCGTCCCTGCAGGTTCTGTCCCCATTCCCGTCCCAACCCCATGGGCTCTGTCCTCATCTGCAGAAGCCTCGAACAATTATGATTTTATATTTAAATCTTTTTATTAAAGTATAAAAAGGAACAATATGCTGTGCAACTATTGTGTATCAATTACAAAGAGAAAACAATAATAACAGTGAGCAGCTATAATAACCCTCCTCACCACCACCCCCTACCCTTCCAACCCCAACAATAGCTGATTTCTACTACACCAAGGAATCCTAATCCACCCTGTTAAAATGTCCAAGGGTACAAAATACAACCCGTTCTGTATGTCCTAGAGGGGAGAAATATGCCCTGTGAAGCACTGTTATGATTTTTTAATCTGTGGATGAATAAGAAGTCATCAACAATCTCAGGATTAAGTCTAGCTCTCCTGTCTTCCACAGTCCTTCCTGCAATAGAAGATGTCTTCTTAGAAGATGTTCTGGTAGCAGGATGTACAGGATCCCCCATGCAAATTTTGCTAGTTGTGGCCAGCATGTTTGCTTGTTTTTCCAAAAAAATCAAAATATGGTTGTCTCCATCGCTCAAACATAAATAACAGTCCAGTTCATTAACAGGCTTCAAAGTAGAAAATGACACAGGGACAAAGTTTATCCCCACCCCGTCGGCTCTGTCCCCATCCCGTTCCCGTGTGATCTGCCCCCGTCCCCATCCCAGCGGTTACTGCGGGTCCCCGTCCCTGTGTCATTCTCTAACTCCTACCTAGCACTTCCAGTTTTGATTTATTTCAGAAACAGAAGGAAGCCCCTGCAAGCCTCTAAGTGCTGGGAGCGAAAAACAAATGTGTGTGAGTCAGGGCAAACCTGAAAGTGAAAGCACACATTGGCGCCCATTTTCTGCACCGTGCTTATCACAGAACTCTTCTGTGCATGCGTCAGGCACGTTATCTCCCCTTTACTTTCAAGTCTCCCAGCGTGCATACAATTTGCATATCATTAGCCTTGAACATTAGGGAGCTAAGGGCCCTGTTTACTAAGCAGCGTTATAAGCACGTTAACATTTTTAACGCGCGTTAACCATGTAAGTGCCTACAATATCCCTATAGGCGCCTACATGGTAAGCACGCGCGCTAAGTGTAGGCGAGCTAAAAACACTAACGCTCCTTAGTAAACAGGGCCCTAAGTTTTGGCGCCAACATAGTGCGGGAGTTCTGAGCAAATTGGCCCATTAGTCTCTTAAGACTGACAAACTAATAAACACTCAATATAAAAACTGCTAATACAAACCTTCATTAAAGACTGTGTAATTTTTAAAAGCTGTAAAAGGTTTTCAGGTTTTTCATCTTTTATGTCTTTGATGTCCACCTAAAGATATAATTATGTTTAAATTATTAGTGTGTCATAATTTCAAGATACAACAACAACCAAAAAAAAAAAAAAAAACCCCAAAACAAATAGTGCTGTTACTTGAGCATTCTAATAAGAAGTGGGAAATGGACCAATGACTCCAGAGAAACCAGACTATGATGATAAAAGAAACAGCTTTATTCACAGACTCAACACAGTACTGTGTTTCGGCCACAGGCCTGCCTCAGGAGTCTAAAATGTTGACAAAAAAAAATAAATAAAAATTAATATAAACACAATAATTTGTAAAGAAAAAAAAACATAAAAATTAATATAAACACAATAATTTGTAAAGAAAAAAAAAAACACATAAAAATGTGATACTGACACAATATGTTTGAAACCTATGTCAATACAATTTTTGGTCCATTTCCCACTTCTTATTAGATAGCCTTTTTTACGTGGGAGTTTGTGTTCATCCACCTAGGTGGATTGCCTTTCCCGTTACTTGAGCATTAAATGGTTTGAACAGATGGTTGTCTTCTTAATGGAGAAACCAATAGCATTTGAGCTTGTATACTTTTCTGACTTCCAGTTCTTTAATGGTCAAGACAGTGAGGCCTAACTCAGCAGTTTATTCCCACAGTCACACTAAAGGCAACTCACTTGAAAAATCAGACCACCAGCTAAAATAGCAAAGCATGGAGTAATATCTAACAGGTTGACATTTAACGTGATTTAACCAGCCAGAAACAGCTCCTGGCTGGTTAACGTGCCTGTTCGGGGCTAAACGCTAATTTTCAGCGGCACTTAACCAGTCAGTGCCAAACTGAAAACCAACAATTTTCAGGGCACTCTGGGGACGGAGTTGGCATTTGGCCAGTTAAGAACCGATATTCAGCACAGGTTAACAGCATAAATAGGACTGCATAAAAGTCAAAACATTTCTGAATATTGCACTTAACTGGCTATGAGTTAGCTGGCCCTGCTAACCTAAAAATTCAATTCCAGTGTCCGGACATGGCCCTGCATTTAATTTCCAGCTTTAACGCCGATTGTCTCTGGCTGAATATCGGCCCCTAAGTCTTTCTTCTTTTGCTGACAGGCTGAGCAGCAGGGACAGTAGCTGCAGATATGTAACATAGGGGTCCTTTTACGAAGATGTGCTGAAAAATGTGCTGCGCTAGTGTACGCGCGTGTTTGGGCTCACGTAGATCCATTTTTCAACGCGCCTGTAAAAAAATGCCTTTTTAAAATTTTTGCTAAAAATGGACGTGCAGCAAAATAAAAATTGGTGTGCAGCCATTTTGGGTCTCAGATCTTACCACGAGCCATTGACTTAGCGGTATGGTCTCTCGCGTTAACCCAATTATCGCCGCGCACCAAAAAATCAAATATATTTTCTGCGCACATAGCGGACGCTCGTAAAAATGAAATTACCACACAGGCCACGCAGTAGCCGGGCGGTAACTTCAAATTGACGCGCATTGGGCACGCGTAGGCGTCTATGCAGCTTAGTAAAAGGGCCCCATACTTTGTATTGTTATTTGAATATTTTTACTGCTGTAATTGTCTATCGCTTATGTTTGATTTATTCTTACTGTACACTGTTTTGAGTGAATTCCTTCAAAAAGGCGGTAAATAAATACTAATAAACAACTAAATATTCCTTCACTTTTGTTTCTTTAAATTCTAATTTTTGGTTTCAAGAAGCAATAAAGGGAAAAAACAGTTGGTGACATTTGAACGAATCTCTATAATTTGCAGCGTCTTACTGGACTGATCTTTCTCTAAATGCATACTATATTCCTCCCCCAAGCCCGACCCTAATCTCTTCATCTCTACACTTGCTAATTGTGGGGTCCTTTTACCAAGCTGCGGGAAAAACAGCCCTGTGCTAGTGGCTGGGGCCGTTCTTCCCGAGCACCAGGGCTCTTTTTACCGCAGCAGGTAAAAAGCCCCTAGACACACATGGCTATGCCTCTTACCGCATGGCCATGCAGCGGGAAGCCCTATCACCTATTGAGGTGGCGATAAGGGCTCACACGCTAACCCGGTGGTAATCAGGCAGCGCGATGCCCGATTACCGCCAGGTTACCACAGCGCAAACAATTTCCACGGGTTTTCTCCCCCCCCCCCCCCCCCCCCCGAAAATGAAACGCGCTCGGGGCGGGACTACCGCCAACAGCCACATTGGGCCAGCACTAGTCCCGGAAGAGCGAGCAGTAAGCCCATGTTGGGCTTACTGCCACTCCGTAAAAGGGCCCCTCTACACTTTGATTACAACACTGATGGTTGTTCATCAGGATATAAACTTTAGTAATATTTGAGACGGTCCTGTTCCTATATTTCAATCAAATCTCTGGAGCTAACAACTATAAAAATTCATGGGAGCAATTCCTTTCAAGTTGAAGGAAAAGGGCCTCTAGAGTAATAATTCTTCGTCTTTTTGTAGTCATAACCCCATGATCACAACCAAAAAAATATGTGAGAGTCCTCCCTCCTGGGGAGGTACAGTATAAAGATGCACCTATGGCGAACCTACCCAGGTCTTGACCCCAAATGAGGGTTTTGTGACTTCATTTGGGTCCCGACCCACAGTCTGGGAAACTCTTCTCTATTGGCTAGACCTGTACTATATTTTTTTAAAACACATTGTCTCATCCTCTCATCCCAACACAGCGTGGACAACCCCACAAGAACTGACACACCAGACTACACCCTTCCTATCTCAGATAGTCTGAAAGTCCTCAGCATAACAATGGACCATAACCTAACACTGGAGAGCCAAGTGGCATCCACAACAAAGAAAATGTTTCACTCAATGTGGAAACTCAATCGCTTAAAACAATTCTTCCCGAGAGAAACATTTCGCACCCTGATACAATCAATGGTACTAAGCCACGCAGACTACTTCAATGGCATATATGCGGGATGCAAAGAAAAAACCTTAAAGAAACTTCAGACCGCACAAAACACGGCAGCTAGGCTTATATTTGGAAAAACGCGATTTGAAAGCGCAAAACCCCTCCGCAAAAAGCTATACTGGCTCCCAATCAAAGGACGCGTTGCTTTCAAAATCTGCACCCAGGTTCACGAAATCTTCTATGGTGAAGCCCTGGGATACATGACAGACCTGATCGACTTACCAACCAGAAACATATCCGAATCAACACGAACATTTCTAAATCTTCGCTACCCAAGCTGCAAAGGTCTTAAATACAAATCAATCTACGCATCCAGTTTCTCTACGTAAGCACGCAATTATGGAATGCATTACCAAAAGCCTTGAAAAAGACGTACAACTACCTAAACTTCCGGAAATCACTAAAGACTAACCTGTTCCAAAAGGCATACCCTACCGACCCGACTTAAATGCCTGAACTCTGCTACACAACAAAATTCAAGTACGTAATGGACATAACTCTTTCGCTGTACGACTCCCTAATGTGACAGTGCTACATGAACTCTATCCTATCACAACATTACCTTGTATTTGTTCACCAGAGACATCAAAACCTCTCCGGTACTATGTAAGCCACATTGATCCAGCAAATAGGTGGGAAAATGTGGGATACAAATGTAACAAATAAATAAAAATAAATAAATATAAAAGTGATCATCTGACTAGGAGATATCCCTGCAGAATCTCTCTTACCAATGAAATGAGCAGCAGAGATAGTGGCTGCAGTAACATATTATTCTTGATTCATGTACGGTGTGTTTAAATTCTAACTTTTCATTTCATGAAACAGTAGGAGGAGTGGCCTAGTGGTTAGGGTGGTGGACTTTGGTCCTGGGGAACTGAGGAACTGAGTTTGATTCCCACTTCAGGCACAGGCAGCTCCCTGTGACTCTGGGCAAGTCACTTAACCCTCCATTGCCCCATGTAAGCCGCATTGAGCCTGCCATGAGTGGGAAAGCGCGGCGTACAAATGTAACAACAACAACAACAAGTAAAGAAAAAACTGATAGTGGACCCCACAGGGAACGTGCTTATTTAGATCTGTTTACTCTAATTAGAACTGTATAGATACCAAGGAACAGCAAACCAGAATTAAAACTCACCAATGCCTCCTGTGTGCCTGCTTTTCTCCTTGGCACTATACAAGCCCAAATTCCAAACCCTTAAGATTTTGTGCCCCCTTATTTTCAAGGGTCCACTTAACTGTAGTTAGTCCTATTCATTTTTTCAATAGCTTCAGTGATTTCTCCCTTGAGACAGCAAGTCAATAAACAGGTTTAGCCAGCCTATAAACTGCGGTTTATCTTTTGAAATCCCACAGGCTCAGAATACAAAATGGGGCTGCAAGTACAAACATCTTTCAATGCAAAGACACAACAGTAAACTGTAGAAGTCTGTGGTTCTGCATCAGGAATAGGCAAACTAGATGGGCTTTGGAATGCTTATCAACTGTCATAGCAGGGTAGCAATTTGTAACTTTGTTGCCTGGTTTGGAAAAACCATCACATCTTATATGTTAAAGAAAAGTAATGTTTCAAACAGAGAAGGAAGAGGAATATATCTGATCAGAGATCCTTTGTTTTAATCCAAATGCTATAAAAGCAATCTCTGAGTTATGGGAAGACCACTAGCTGACTGTCCTGTTTAGCAAAGGTATCTCCTTTTTTGGATGATACTGTTTAGAGTCAAGCTGTGAATTAGTTTCCTGTTTAGTTACAATGCTTTTTCATCTGGCTGAACAATGTGGTATCTTAAAATTAAAGGATTTCATTTCATTTATCTAACTGCAATTTAGTACCACTAGTATTTTCCTTTCCTACCTCACTCTTCTGGGGACCATGAACAGGTCAACAGGCATTACAATCTCTACTACCCCGCCCCCTCAGGTAGCTGGATAAATGCACTATAATTTTCAGCAATGTTTATTAAATAGCTAACATTTATATTAATATATGCTAGAGCCCTACCAATTTTTTTCTAATCCTTGATAGCAGTTCACTGCAGTATTCCGGTAAAACATCAGCAGGTTTAATTAAATTGGGCTTATGAAACAATTTTCTTCAACAGTCTTTGAATCTAAAAATAAAAAATTATGATTTTGCATAAACTATTGCCGTTGACATCAATAGATAACGTACCTTTGAAATGGAATCCAGCAAACTATCTACCAGTTTCTCTTGACTTGGAAGAATATCAGGGTCAACCTTCATCAGCTCTGCCCAATCCATTTTAAATTAGTTTCTGTGAACATAACATACTTAAGATCATAAAAATATATATAAATGCAACCAGATGCCAATACAACAGAGATTTTATAATTAAAGACTCCAAGCAGTGGCGTTGCTAGGTGGGGCGAAGCCGCTCCCCCAAAGCTGCTTTGGAAAAAAAAAAAGCTCGTGCCAATACATTTTTCTGCTCCCTCCCTCCCGAGTCTTAATCTTTTACAGTCTCTTCTGCCCGTCTCTCTCCCGTGCGCGTGGTCACCTTTTACTTCCCTGAAGTCTTCAGCACAGCAGCACCGTCCGTACCGGCGATTGACAGTCAGCCTTCTGCAAGCGTCGGGGGGGACCTTCCTTCTTTCCTGACGCGCGTCCCGCCTACTCTATTGCACCTTCCTGTTTTCCATGGGCAGGATCTTCTAGCCACACCTCTGAATTACGCCACGGGGACGTGCGTGACCCAGCCATCCAATAGGAATGCTTAAAAGTTAAGCACATTAGCATTAGCGCATTCCCGCCCAGACACGCGCGTCCTGAAGAAAGAAGGCCCCCGACGCCGGCAGAAGGCTGTCTGTGAAATCGCCTGGTGCGGTGCTGCGCAGGAGGGAGAACGCTTCAGGGAAATAAAAAGTGACCACGTTGCCCGGAGGCAGAAGAGAAAATGAAAAGATGCAACGGGGGGGAAGGGGGAGCTGGCGAAAGGAGAAGGCTGCCAACCAAGGGAGGGTTTAATTGACCGGAGTGGCGCGCGTCCCACCTTTGCAGAAAACAGGAAGCTGCAAGAGTAGGCGGGACGCGCCTGAGGAGAGGGAGGCCCCCGACGCTGGCAGCAGAAGGCTGTCTGTGAATCGCCCGGTACGGTGCTGCTCAGGAGGGAGAAGGCTTCAGGGAAGTAAAAAAGTGACTACGCGGACGGGCAGAAGACTGGAAGAGGATTAAGACTGGGGCGGAAGGGAGCAAAGAAAAATATTTATTGGCGCGACGAACATTTTTTTTTTCAAAACAGCAGTTTGGGGGAGCGACCGCTCCCCTTGCGCCCCACCTAGCAACGCTTGTAGTTTGTGACGGCGGACAAGGGCAACCGGGCAGAGCCTCTGGAGCCCCTGGGCACTGCCCGAATGGCTAGTCCGCCCTACTGAGATTTGGGTGAGGAAAGCATGCTGTGAACAAATTCTGGTAAGAAGGTGATGTAGGGAAAATCAAAACTATCTTTGTTTTTATGTAATCTCTATCTGTGACTGGAGGCGGTTTTTTTGTTTGTTTTTTCTTTGTGTCAGGTTTTGAACCTGGGGATTCTGGGACACAATCCTTTTGCTCCGCTCATTCTGCTTCGCCTCACCCTATGCTTGGAACAACCTTCCTGAGCCCTTACGCCAAGCCCTCCCTGCCCATCTTCAAGTCTTTGCTTAAAACCCACCTCTTCAATGCTGCATTCGGGCACCTAACTCTTACCGTTCACTAAATTCAGACTGCCCCAATTTGACCGCCTCTATCGGACTGACCACTTGTCTCTTAGATTGTAAGCTCTTTGAGCAGGGACCGTCCCTCTATGTTTAAATTGTACAGCGCTGCGTAACCCTTGTAGCGCTTTAGAAATGTTTAGTAGTAGATTTTAAACATGGGACTCCTCGCTGCATAGTGGTTAGGGTGGTGGACTTTGGTCCTGTGGAACTACTACTTAGCATTTCTATAGCGCTGCCAGGGTTACGCAGCGCTGTACAAGTTTAAACATGGGGAAGGACAGTCCCTGCTCAAGAGAGCTTACAATCTAAAGGTAAAAACTATGTAGTCAGTGTAGGTATCAGGAATGGGAAGGTGGTTAGGCACCAAAAGCAAGGGAGAAGAGATGGACCTTGAGTAAGGACTTTAAAATGGACAGGGAGGGCGCATGGCGTATAGGCTCAGGAAGTCTGTTCCAGGCATAAGGTGATGCGAGACAGAAGGGGCGGAGTCTGGAGTTAGCGGTGGTGGAGAAGGGTACAGAAAGGAGTGATTTGTCCTGAGAGCGGAGGTAACTGAGGAACTGAGTTCGATTCCCACTTCAGGCACAGGCAGCGCCTTGTGACTT
The DNA here is from genome assembly GCF_901765095.1 of Microcaecilia unicolor. NCBI lineage: Eukaryota > Metazoa > Chordata > Amphibia > Gymnophiona > Siphonopidae > Microcaecilia > Microcaecilia unicolor. Next base: position 18,594,823 of record NC_044039.1, read on the forward strand.
TGGGCAAGTCACTTAACCCTCCATTGCCCCATGTAAGCCGCATTGAGCCTGCCATGAGTGGGAAAGCGCAGGGTTACAAATGTAACAAAAAATTAAAAATAAGTAGTGCCATACTGGCATCCTGTTTCCAACAGTGGCCAATCCAGGTCACAAATACCTGGCAAGAGCCCCAAAAAAGTACAAAACAGCGTGCGTGGGTTTGTTAGATAGAAGTTCTCCTAGAGTGGGAAATGACTCTCACAAATATTTTCAGAATAGCTATTTTAGCAGTTTGTTACCATCACTTTAAGTTAAATAAGTAAAAATTTATCACAGAAGGTCTAAGGCGCTCTGCATTTCTGATTCCAACATATGTACACCTATGTTAACTAAGCGGCACTATGGGCGGGTTAGCATTTTTAATGCATGTTCATGGTTTATGCGCGTTAAATGTTAAAGTGTCCATAGAAATGTATAGACGTGTTAGCGTTTAAGACGCCTTAAATTTACAGGCGTGTTAAAAACGCTAATGCACCTTAGTAAACATACCCTGTAATGTTGTGGCCTACTAGGAGTAGTACTGATATTAATGCACCTCTCTACATATTAAGGTTGCCCTCCCTTGGGCTGAGGTAAAGGCAAATATCATTATCATGTGATCAGTGTTTGCCAAAAAAAATCAGAACTTGTTAAATGCAGGATACCAGGAGAATATTATAGTCTTCCAGACTTAAAATAAATCATTGAATGACAGATTTCCATCTGCCATATTGGGATGGGGGGGGGGGGGGTTATTTCAGAAATTATTTTTAAATATAGAATAGTAAACATGCACTTGTATGTTTGTTTTCCAGTCACTGACTCAATCATCATTGGTGGAAGATGGCTGGTGTTAATGTGAAGGAAATAACACTGATAGTGATAGTGGTGGTGGCCTGCTACTGGAACAGCCTATCGTGTGGCTTTGTTTTTGATGATGTTTCTGCGATTCTAGACAATAAAGATTTGCATCCTTCAACTCCTCTAGTGAACCTCTTTCAGAATGACTTTTGGGGGACCCCTATGTCTGAGGTAAAAAAAAAAAAAAAGACTTTTATTTGCATCAATAATTATATATTGTGCCTGACTGAAAGCAGTAGTTCAGGTGAGTGATATTGCAGAAGAGCTGTCTGGTAAGGTTTGTCTGTTTGCAGATGATACTAAACCGTGTGGATGACATGAGGAAGGACATTATGAAGCTTGAGGAATGGTCCAATATTTGGCAACTAAGATTTAATGCTACAAAATGCAGGGTCATGCACTTGGTTTACAAGAATCTGAAGGAACAGTACAATATAGTGGGTGAAGTGCTTCTATGTACGAAGTGTTTTAATTTCCCCCTCTTGGACCTCTTTCTGACTCCAGATCACACGGGGGACTAAAGATACCTATTTTACCTAACAGGCTCTGTATGGTTTCTCCAACCTCCATTGTCACCCAATCACAAGGAGGTCTGCTCTGGGTTTGCATTAGGGGCTGTAATCGAATTCTAATTCCCATAACTACTGCTTTCTGTCTTCCTGGATCTAGGTATACTCTGGGCCATTTATGTTCCCAGATAATGCCTAATAAAAATCTGTCTAAGTTTCTCCAGAGACTGAGTGTATGTAATCTGCCTTGTAAACTAAATGTAAGGTAAAGAGAAGATAGAATAAAGACAGAGATAGATTTGAATAAATAGATACATTTTATTTCTTACCCAAAGACAAGTCTTCAAGTTGGTACAAGTACAGACATCAGACTTTAATCAGGTACATTCAGCAGACAGATTCTTGGTACAATCGGACAGAGCCCTGCCGTCTGAGAGAAGCGTTGGGGCGGATACCAAAGCTATGGCAAATTGTCCCCTCTTTTATACACAAACTCTCCATAGAAGTCAATGGTGAGATACCTAGCTCTCAATTTCTGAGATGATACTTTCCCATGCAGTGTTATCAGCATGTTTTGGGAAGCTTTGAGATAACAGTTCCACATCTGTCTGTGTCGCAATACTTTTCACGCCATCTTAAGAACCCTGTATAACCTTGTATAACCCTGTATAACCTCTGTTGCCTTTTATACAAAAGTAATAGACTCCATTTTGTTCATCTGATTTAAAGTGACAGTTGTACCAGTTTGTGTCAGGACTCATTGTTCAGACCTGCTTTTTTTTTTACAGATTCTGAAATATTAAATCATTTACTTGTTGTTTGGCCTAGTCAGTACTTTTTCAGTTATTTTAGCTGTTAAAGGTATGTAAATTGACCCACCACTATTCCAGTGGATGGATCCCAAGCGGGGACACATATTAACTTACAGGAAAAGCAAGTCCTTGCGCAGCCAGTCATAGATTTTTAAACCTGGCTGGTATTTTTACAGCCTGGGTCCTAAAATCTGGCCTTCCCACCCTTCCGGTGGGCATCCAGTGAGGGTCTCTTGCTGTACTATAATTATACAGAAGGAAGAGCGGGACTTGGGGGTGATTGTGTCTGATGACCTTAAAGCTTCCAAACAGGTAGAAAAAGCGACGGTCAAAGCCAGGAGGATGCTTGGGTGCATAATGAGAGGGATGACCAGCAGGAAGAAAGAGGTTCAGGTGCCCTTGTATAAGTCTCTGGTGAGGCCCCATTTAGAATACTGTGTGCTATTCTGGAGATCACACTTATGGAAAGATATAAACAGGATGGAGCCGGTCCAGAGGGCGGCTACTGAATTGGAAAGTGGTCTTGAACATAAAACATATAAGGACAGACTTATGAACCTCAACATATATACGCTGGAAGAGAGGAGGGAAAGAGGAGATATGGTAGAAACATTTAAAATATGCTGGCAGTGTTCAGGTGAAGCAAGATGTTGGAATATTTCAAGGCATGGCGTTTTTCAGCCAGTAGTTCCTCCTTGGTGCCAGTTCTACAACTTTATGTAAAGTGAACGTAAAAGGGTCCTTATCTCAGGGTAGGCCATTTATGTGACACTTATCCCCAAGAGCTCTCGGGCACTTTTTTTTTTTTCTCCTGGTATTTTCCTTCTTTAACTGAGCACATGTACACTTTTCTCTGAAGGGGAAAGATTGGGGTGTGGGGGGGGGGGGTTCTCTTCAAAGCACAAGTATAGATTTCACACTTCACTACAAATACAGGTATAGGTGCTCCAGCTGACTTTACTGAAGACTGTGCATAACATCCTGTATTGAAGGTGATCTTTCTTTCCAGAGGTTATACACTACATATCACGTAACTCCTTCATTTGTGTATGTGCTCCCTTTCCACTGTTTGTCAATTCTGTTGGGTTCATGGTTCCCAGTGCTGGGTAGACCTTTTTAAAAAGCTCAGCTGAAGGAAATAGCTGTTAAAACCACTATTGGACTTCCTCCAGGGCTGCTTTAACCACTTATGGAGCCCTGGGCAAAACTTTGAGATTCCTCTTTTCTCCCCACCCTCACATCAGGCACCAGCAGCACAGTTTTACCCCCACCAGTAGCACTTCTAGACAGACATATTTGGGGTGGCAACAGGGGACAAGCTAAGTCCTGAGGAGTGCAAGCCAAAGTGACATTTATGCACATGGGCCCTTTTACTAAGGCGCATAGGCACCTATGTAGGTCCAACGTGCATCAATTTGGAACTAATGCCGGTTACCGCGTGCCTTCGGCGGTAATTCCATTTTTTACATGCGTCCAATACACGCAGCAGAAAATATTTTTCATTTGCTACCGCTTGGCGCTAACCGATGTACGCACGTAATGATTACTGCCTGGTTAACGCGTGAGACCTTACCGCTAAGTCAGTGGGTTGGCGGTAAGGTCTCAGGGCCAAAATGGATGTGTGCTGATTTTTATTTTGCCGCACGTCCATTTTCGGTAAAAATATTTTTAAAAAGGCCTTCTCTGCAGGTGTGCTGAAAAATGGATTTGCACATGTCCAATACATGCATCTACACCAGCATAGGCCATTTTCAGCACACCTTAGTAAAAGGACCCTATAGAGGGGCATAATCGAAAGGGGCGCCCAAGTTTTCCTGAGGACGTCCTCGCAGGACATCCCGGCGAAGGGGTGGGGAAACCCGTATTATCGAAACAAGGTGGGCGTCCATCTTTTTCGTTTCGATAATACGATCATGGATGCCCAAATAGCGAAATTTAGGTCGACCTTAGAGATGATCGTCCTTAGAGATGGTCGTGCCCGATTTTGACCGATAATGGAAACCGAGGACACCCATCTCAGAAAATACCAAATGCAAGCCTTTTGGTCATGGGAGGAGCCAGCATTCGTAGTGCACTGGTTCCCCTCACATGCCAGGACACCAACCGGGCACCCTAGGGGGCACTGCAGTGGACTTCAGAAATTGCTCCCAGGTGCATAGATCCCTTACCTTGTGTGCTTAGCCCCCCAAAACTCACTCCCCACAACTGTACACCACTACCATAGCTCTAAGGGGTGAAGGGGGGCACCTAGATGTGGATACAGTGGGTTTGTGGTGGGTTTTGAAGGGCTCGCATTTACCACAAGTGTAACAGGTAGGAGAGGGGATGAGCCTGGGTCCGCGTGCCTGAAGTGCACTGCACCTACTAAAACTGTTCCAGGGACCTGCATACTGCTGTCACGGAGCTGGGTATGACATTTGAGGTTGGCATAGAGGCTGGAAAAAATATTTTAAAAGTTTTTTTTTTTTGGGGGGGGGGGGGGGGGGGGGGGTTGGTGAGCACTGGGGGAGTAAGGGGAGGTCATCCCCGATTTCCTCCAGTGGTCATCTGGTCAGTTCAGGCACCTTTTTGAGGCTTGGTCGTAACAAAAAATAGACCAAGTAAAGTCGTCCAAGTGCTCGTCAGGAACGCCCTTCTTTTTTCCATTATCGATCGACGACGCCCATGTGTTAGGCACGGCCCAGTCCCGCCTTCGCTACGCTTCGGACACGCCCCTGTGAGCTTTGGCTGTCCCCCGTGACAGAAAGCAGTTGAGGACATCCAAAATCGGCTTTCGATTATGCCGATTTGGGCGACCCTGGGAGAAGGACGCCCATCTCCCGATTTGTGTCGAAAGATGGTTTCCCTTCTCTTTCGAAAATAAGCCTGATAGTCTCCCAGGGACTTGTATGCATAAAGACCTTCACCTTCAGCAAGTTTGAGTCACCTAGTACAATTACCTTTCTAGTTGATAGCATCTTTTAGAATGTTAGATCAACAAGCATATTTGTGTGTGTATATACAGTGCACTCCGCTTATGTGCAAGGGTCTGGGACCAAAGAAATGCATGCAGTTAACCGGAGCGTGCACTTAACCGTTGTGACCCAAAGAAGCTTGACGTCTGATAAACATACGTACAGTACTGTTTATTATTATATACACAGTATATAGTCTCTGTTAACTGACGTTAGGCATACTTGAAGTAATCAGTTATAGTCCTCTGTACACTATTGGGTCTGTGAGTTCCATAGACTACGTCTGCCAGACGGTAAAATCTGTCATAGCACTGACATCCAGTGGCCTCCAGATAGGCCCACACGGTGTTGAGACTCTCCAGCGGTCTTGCAAAAGTGACAGGAGGAGGTTGTAGAATTTCGTCAGCATGTGTCTCGCTGCTCATTTTATCATCTGTTCCGTCATCAGTCGTTGTTGCCTACGTGTAGGCGTATATCTCGACATCAGTGCTGTCATCAGCTGTTTGTAGATCGTAATCAACAGCTATGTAGCGATGGAATTCCTCTTCAGTAACACCGGCTGGGATGTCAATAACCTGTTCATCTGACGTGTTTGCAACAGCTGCATCTGTTTCGTCCCTCTCCACATCCTTAACAAAGCTTGCCCGCTTGTAGCAGTTCACAATGGTTGCCTGACATCATCCCTGTGTGCAGCACAATTATCACAAAGCAACAAAATCTGACACTTTCGTTGCCCGCATTCTAGTGTCTAACTTCTTTAGCCACTGCTTCCAAATTTCCACAGTCATCCATGAATTTGCGTTAGCCTCGTATGACACAGGAAGTCGCTTAACTTCCTTGAAGGAACGGGGCTGTTTGCTCTTTCCAGTGACGAGGGGTTCCAACTTCTCACTCCCATCCATGTTGCAGATGAAGGATTGTCAGTCGGTCCTTCGATGTTTTACCGCCAGTAGTTTCGGCATGTTTCAATGCAAGTGTTCCATCAGGAATCGTTCGCCAGTAGAGACCGTTTTCGTCAGCATTGAAAATGTCACGAGGTGCAAACTCGTTCAAGATGGTAGGAAGAACTGAAACAACCCAATTTTCAACACCAAAGTCATCAGCGTCTTTTTTTCTCACCATGCTGTTTCTTCAATTTTATGTTGTTCCTCTCCTTCCATCTTTCCAACCATCCAACAGTGGCTTTGAATTCAGTTAATCCAAGCCTTTCAGCTAGCTGGTTAGCTTTCTCCATAAGCAGTGGACCACTGACTGCAAATTGTCTGCTTCGGACTTGAGAAAACCACCGAAGAAGAGCATCTTCTACCTCCTCAGCTTTTCCCGCCCATTTTCCTTTACGTTGTGGATTTGTATTGCTTTGTCAGTCTTCCAGAAGCTGGTCTTTCTGCTTCAAGACACGTGAAATTTGACTGGGATTGACACCATATTCTTTAGCAATAGATGCTTGACTTTGTTTAAAAATTTTTAAGAACTTCTATTCGTTCAGCCAATGTTACTTACAGTTGCGCCACGACGACGACCCCAATGTACACTGTAACAACATTGTTTCGCTTATTCTGCCTGTGGCAACTAAAGGGACGGTAAATTTGAAATCTCGGTTGTCACGCGCCAGTCGGCTTCCATATTCCTTGTGCGCGCTTATGCGGGGTCTTTCCTGCAGAGGAGCGGTCTTAAACCATGCATGCAAGCGAATCTTGCACTTATCAGTGGTGCGCTAAAACGAAGTTTGTCCCCATAGAAATTGATGGCACCAAAAACAGGACCGAAGTACGGCATGCAGTTAAACAGAGCATGCGCTTATCCGACGTGCACTTAAATGGAGTACACTGTGTATATATATATATATATATATATATATATATATATATATATATATATAATGTAAACTTGTTATATTATTAATCCATACAGGTAAAACCCAAAGTTAATATAACAAACGCCTTTTAATTCAAATAGTGATATGGGGTATTTGGGGACCACAACAGAAATACAATTATTTTTAAAATGTTTCTGCACAATAATGTGTTCTAATAATATTGCTGCCCTGAGTAACAAGCTAGGCAGCAAATTGCTGAAATGCCATCTGATGATTTGGATAGCAGAAAAATACCTCAGACTGTCTGTCTGATTTAGGGTTAAAGCAAAAAGAGTATCCTGGTCTGGCCCACATTGGGGTCATGAGATTCTCAAAGGGATCCTTTCATGGAAAACTACATTTCCTAACTTATATGAATAACTTAAACCAAAAAAAGGGGGGGGAAACCCGGAAACCACTCATTCCCTAGTTTTTATAGATTTTAAATTTTTGTTCTAACTTTAAATATTCAGCAGTGATCTCATGACTGAGGGTTGCGCATAAGCATTTTGGGAAATTTTATGATTCTGCACCTGCTTGGACTTAATTCTGTTTAGAATGTCTGTTTTAATTTTTTTTTTTTAAATCACAAAATGCTTGTTGACTAAGAAATCCACTTGAACTGAATGACACCTTTTTTTTTATTATTATTTTTTAATCTTCCCTAGGAGAGGAGTCACAAGTCTTATCGGCCTCTCACAGTATTGACATTTCGCCTAAACTATCTGTTCAGTGAACTAAATGCTGTCTTCTATCACCTTCTCAACCTGATTTTACATTCGCTGGTTTGTGTGGTTTTCCTCAAAGTGTGCAAGCTCTTCCTGGACAGTGAAAGCAGTCTGGTTGCATCCTTGCTGTTTGCAGTACATCCGATACATACTGAAGCGGTAAGAGACAGGTCAAGAACCGTTTGCATTTATTTGACCCATCTTCAAACTTTGTTTCAGTTTTTTCCTAATGAAAAATGTTATTGAGGGTGAAAACTAAATCAAACTATAACAGCTATGTTAAGAATACCCATGCATGATGTTATACTTTAGATGGAATTTTTGTGCTTAGCATTTATCAAATTACCACAGGCGCATCACCACTGAAAAGACTGGCTAAGTTTATATTTAAAGTCTGTGGCCAAACGTAAGAGAAAAGGCACTTATGCTGTAGTATTTTAGATATAAAACGACATTCTATTCATATGAGTAGAAGTCTGCTTAGCCATGTGTAAGATAAGATAAAATGCACCATCATTTTTCATATAGTATTTTTCTTTTCCTGGTTGATCTTCATACATAGAGAAACATGGAGGATATTGTCAGATAAAGACCATTGGCATATCTTTTCTGCCTATCCATACCAACTACCTATTAGGTTAATGCCAAAATGTATGTGTTTTCAGATTCTCTTTCTCTGTGAAAAAAAAAGAACAAAGATAAGACTGGAAAACTTCTGTAGGTTGACAAATTCATCCCCCTGCCTGCAGCCCATCCTGGTCAAATGTTTAACTTGATCTTTAAAACATCTAGTGCCCTGTTTACTAAGCCGCACTGAAGGCACGCTAGACATCCATATATTCCTATGGGTGTGCTAAAAACGCTAGCGTACCTTAGTAAACAGGGCCCCTAGTGATGAAGATTCACCATCTCCCTAATATATTTTAGTGCTTAATTACCCCTTAAGTAAGAAATTTCTTCTCAGTGTCTTGTGAGGTCTTTACTATTGCTATTGAGTCCATTACTAATTCTATTCCCACTGGGGATGGAGAAATGTTGGTCATAAGTCTGTCTGAATATTGATAGCAAGTCTCCATTCATTTTGGTGTACGCTAAATTAAGCATCTTTTATCTTATCCCTTGGTATGACCCTCTGAATTTTGTACAGGTTTTCTATAACTTGAAACATGGAACCAGAAACTGGGATTAGGATCAAATCAATTTATTAATATGCAGTATTTAAAAACATTTCATAGATTCAAATATCAAAAACCAAAGATGGTCCAATAAATCAGTGCCTCATCTGATTTTTGTAAAAGTCATTCAGTGACCTCACGTCTTTCAGCATGAATGCCTGCATCAGAGTCTCTTGTCTTCATGAAGTTCTTAGATAGCCAGCCTGCGGTGATGAGTAATAATATGGGAACCCCAACTGGTATGTGGGTTTTTTTTTTTAAACTTAAGTGGTCCCCCTTGTAGAGGGGTTACCTTTCTCATGAAGATTGTCAAAACCTTATTATTTCACTAACATCAAAACCGTCCACCTAATACCTATATGTACTTCACAAGAGATGAAGCGTTGATTCATTGGTCTGTTCGCTATTTTAGATAATTTCAACTCTGTTGCTTTTAAGCATTGATTATCAATTCATTGATGCAATCCTAGATATTGTGAATTTTCTTCTGTCCTGCTTGTCATCTCTGATGCATTGGGATTCCTCTGTGGTTTAGTTTGATGAAAAACTGGAAACCAATATGTCGCCAAAGGCCATAAGTAGTATTGCAAAAGTGGGATAACTTTTTTTTTTGTTTGTTTTTAAATTTCTTAGGGCTGCAATTTTCTGTCTCTCTTAGTGTGTTCAATTTATCTTGGTTCCATAGAATTAATCTGAGTTATAGTGACACTTGTGGAAAGGAGCATATTTCTAAAATTCCAAATTGTTTTGGGCTATCTTCTATTGTGAGTGTCCCTTGGAAAGCTTATAATCTCATGTAAAACCAAGCCCTCCACGCTCATAATTTTGATGAAAGAAGCTTTGATTTTCAGTGCATGGCAATTCCATGCTTTTACCACATGAGGGCACTTGAGGCTGTATGATTTGAAAGCAGCTGTGTTCCTTGCAGAGTGTGCATTATACAGCTTTGTTTGCCTTTGTCTTACTTTGAGTATATTGGAAGGATAATGCACACTTTTTTTCTCCACAGGTAACAGGTGTGGTGGGACGAGCAGAACTTCTGTCATCCATTTTTTTCCTAGCTGCATTTTTATCATACACTAAGTCTAAAGGTCCAGACAACACAATAGGTAAATATTTTGCTGTTATTGCTTCTTAAGTACTCTGCATGAGCCAGTTTTGCTGCATGTTTCTACAGCATGGGTCCATGATAGAAAAGCAAGGCAGAATAGCAGTCTTAAGGATATTTTTACAAAGCCGTGCTAAAAAGTGGCCAGCGGTAGTTGTATTGAGTTTTTATTTCTGCCGTTAATGGCCTCATGCTAATTTTCAAGTTAGCACATGGCCATTACTGCCTGAGTCCTTACCTCCTCCTATTTAGTAGATGGTAAGGGCTCACGTGGTAATCTGCCCAGGCTGCCAGATTACTGCCGGGAACGCTTACTCGTCGCTCCCCACACTAGAAAATAAAATTTATTTTCTAGCTCGGGAAACAGCGCATGCTGATCAGAAGTACCTCAGGAAGCCCGCGGTAGTGCTGATTCTGCACACACTGTCCGTGCGGTGGCCTTTCTGCGCTTTTGTAAAAGGGTCCCTTAAATAGCAAATACCCTTCAATAGAGGAGCCTGCAATACTGAACAGTGTCGCATAGTTGAAGATAAAGATTAACAAACAAAAGCAAAAAAAAAAAATAGTTGTAACCTTTTTATTAGACTTAGCTGCAGAAGCTACTGAGGAAATGTACTAACATAATTGAAGGAGTTCATTAATAGTAGAAATGATAAAACAATTCTAAAGTGTCATCTATCCAAGCTGTAGTTTTTTGCTGCTGAAATAAATATTTTCTCATATTCATATATATATACAGTGGGGGAAATAAGTATTTGATCCCTTGCTGATTTTGTAAGTTTGCCCACTGACAAAGACATGAGCAGCCCATAATTGAAGGGTAGGTTATTGGTAACAGTGAGAGATAGCACATCACAAATTAAATCCGGAAAATCACATTGTGGAAAGTATATGAATTTATTTGCATTCTGCAGAGGGAAATAAGTATTTGATCCCTCTGGCAAACAAGACCTAATACTTGGTGGCAAAACCCTTGTTGGCAAGCACAGCGGTCAGACGTCTTCTGTAGTTGATGATGAGGTTTGTACACATGTCAGGAGGAATTTTGGTCCACTCCTCTTTGCAGATCATCTCTAAATCATTAAGAGTTCTGGGCTGTCGCTTGGCAACTCGCAGCTTCAGCTCCCTCCATAAGTTTTCAATGGGATTAAGGTCTGGTGACTGGCTAGGCCACTCCATGACCCTAATGTGCTTCTTCCTGAGCCACTCCTTTGTTGCCTTGGCTGTATGTTTTGGGTCATTGTCGTGCTGGAAGACCCAGCCACGACCCATTTTTAAGGCCCTGGCGGAGGGAAGGAGGTTGTCACTCAGAATTGTACGGTACATGGCCCCATCCATTCTCCCATTGATGCGGTGAAGTAGTCCTGTGCCCTTAGCAGAGAAACACCCCCAAAACATAACATTTCCACCTCCATGCTTGACAGTGGGGACGGTGTTCTTTGGGTCATAGGCAGCATTTCTCTTCCTCCAAACACGGCAAGTTGAGTTCATGCCAAAGAGCTCAATTTTTGTCTCATCTGACCACAGCACCTTCTCCCAATCACTCTCGGCATCATCCAGGTGTTCACTGGCAAACTTCAGACGGGCCGTCACATGTGCCTTCCGGAGCAGGGGGACCTTGCGGGCACTGCAGGATTGCAATCCGTTATGTCGTAATGTGTTACCAATGGTTTTCGTGGTGACAGTGGTCCCAGCTGCCTTGAGATCATTGACAAGTTCCCCCCTTGTAGTTATAGGCTGATTTCTAACCTTCCTCATGATCAAGGATACCCCACGAGGTGAGATTTTGCGTGGAGCCCCAGATCTTTGTCGATTGACAGTCATTTTGTACTTCTTCCATTTTCTTACTATGGCACCAACAGTTGTCTCCTTCTCGCCCAGCGTCTTACTGATGGTTTTGTAGCCCATTCCAGCCTTGTGCAGGTGTATGATCTTGTCCCTGACATCCTTAGACAGCTCCTTGCTCTTGGCCATTTTGTAGAGGTTAGAGTCTGACTGATTCACTGAGTCTGTGGACAGGTGTCTTTCATACAGGTGACCATTGCCGACAGCTGTCTGTCATGCAGGTAACGAGTTGATTTGGAGCATCTACCTGGTCTGTAGGGGCCAGATCTCTTACTGGTTGGTGGGGGATCAAATACTTATTTCCCTCTGCAGAATGCAAATAAATTCATATACTTTCCACAATGTGATTTTCCGGATTTAATTTGTGATGTGCTATCTCTCACTGTTACCAATAACCTACCCTTCAATTATGGGCTGCTCATGTCTTTGTCAGTGGGCAAACTTACAAAATCAGCAAGGGATCAAATACTTATTTCCCCCACTGTATATACGCTTTGAAACTTCAGGGCGGACTGAGAATACGAACATTTCTAAACACTAGTCAGTTATGAGCTTATCAAACCTCTCAAGGTGTTTTGTTTTTTCAAGTGTTTGTATAGATTTACTTGATTACCCACTGGTCATTTCTGCACAGTTGTGTCTAGTGTTGAACGCGGACTGAGAATACTCTGGGCCCCACCGCTGCCCCTGCCCACACACCGCCGCTGCCCCCCTACAGATGCTACCATTGCCCCTCCGACGCTACTGCCACCCCCACAGCCCTTACCTTGAAGGGGTGGTCTAGTGGCTTGTTAGGGGCAGAGACGCCAAGGGTGGCCCATCCCAATGATGGAGATTTACCACCGCAATGCTGGAGATTGAAGACCAAATGAGTGAGATTTTTCTCACGGGTCCCTGCCAAATCTTAAACCAGCTCTAGCATATGTACATTCGTAGAACTGACACATTCTATTTCATAAATAGAAAATAGTTCTTTTATTTGAAAATTTACTACACAGTACTTAAAAAGAGATTGACAAACATCACAAAATCTACATCAATGAGGCGAAGAAGAGAAAACCAAACATTAAGGAACACAACAACATAAGCTCTCTCCAGTAGCAGGCGTATTATGAATTTATACAAAACCCTACAAAAGTCACTCGGGACCTGTATGACACAAATCTACCATTCCATAACAGCACCAACGAGGACCTTCCTAGGAAAAGGCAGCATTGGAAATATCGCGGCGAGGCCAGAGTATCGATACACTTATTGGAAAAATTGAACAAGCAGGATTACTACTACTGCTACAATCAATACTGACAGAATATCTTGCCTTGGTCACACCTGCAAACACAAATACAAGATATGTGACCACAAACTAAGGGGCCCTTTCACTAAAGCTTAGCGAGTGCTAATGGAATTAGTAGCGCAGCTCTAAATGCCACACAACCTATTTTATAACTATGGGCCAAAGGGCACTTAGCGCACACTAATTCCCATTAGCACACACTAAGCTTTAGTAAAAGGGCTCCTAAGAGTAGAAATATGTAAACAACAATTGGCTTGAAAGCTCAAGACGCTAGAATCTACATGCAGCACAACACCAGAGAAATGGAAATGTTGCATTTCCTTGTACAGTGCAAAATATAAGATAGCAAATGTCAATTCCCAAAACTGACACATTGCAATCAATAAATGGAAAATAAATTTATTTTTCTACCTTTATGGTCCCAGTCTCTGCTCTTTCATATCTCTTAGATCACTGTCCAGGGCCTCCTGTCCATTTGCCATGTTTTTCTCTCCTATCTTCTTAATTTCTTCCACTCATTGATTTTTATTTTCATTCTCAGCATGTCACCCTAATCTCCCTTTCCACCCTCCTCCATGCCCAGTATGTCCCACGATCTCCACTTCCACCATGTCCCCCTCATCTCCCTTTCCACCCTCTCCATATCCAGGTCAGAATGTTCCCCGATCTCTCCTCCCCCATTCCTCTGTGCCCAGCATGCCCCCTCAAACTCCCCTTCCACCATATCCGGCAAAATGTTATTAGAAATAACGGACTGCCTATGCGTGGTCCATCTTTAAAAAGTCTAAAGCTGTTCTAGTTGGATAGGCAGTGCCTTAAAAGGTAGAGGACAAAAGTTTGTTTGTTTGTTTTTAACTTATTTGACAGCTTTTTAATTCATTTGAAAACTTCCCATATGTAGATATAAATATAATGAAATAAAAATTGAATATCACTAAAACAGCTTCAAAAATTATTGTAGCTGGTAGAAACAGCAATTATAAACTCTGCATTTTATGTGCTCATTTTTCTACACTGTTCTAACTTCTATACAGTACAGATGACCAAATTTCAGTGAGGATATCCTGTTTCCTGATGGGTTCTTCATCTTAACTGTTAAATCTGCACTGGGAAGTCTTATAATATACCGTTGCATTCCACAAAACATGCCATCCCCTGGACTGTTCTCAATCTAACCTCCTTAGTCGGGGTTCTGGCTCCTGCAGGCCGTCTTCCCCCAACCCGTTTCAAACCAGCTTCTTATCGCAGCACTTCTGAGCACTAAAAAGAAAAAGATATAGCTGCTTCTCCGACACTGCAGAAGGAAGTGTGTCACAGGGCGAGGTTCTGGCAAGCCTCCCCGTCAGTGTTGTAAGCACAGGGCTCTGTACTGGCTCTGCAGCTTTATCTTTTTCTTTTTAGAGCGTGCAGTGGTGGCGGTGGCCACTAGACCACCAGGGCAGCTGACGGCTGTAGTGGGCAGCAGCAGCAGGCATGGGCAACCGGGCAGAGCTTTTGGGCACGGTTGCCCAAATGGTCAGTCCTCCCCTGATTGATGATACGTTGAAACTCTCTGCTCAGTGTGCAGCATCAGCTAATAAAGCAAATAGAATGTTAGGTATTGTTAGGAAAAGAATGGAAAACATAAATTAGGACGTTAAAATGCCTTGGTATCGCTCCATGGTGCGACTGCAGCTTGAATACTGTGTGCAATTCTGATCACCGCATCTCAAGATATAGTGGAATTAGAAAAGGTACAGTGAAGGGCAGCAAAGATGATAAAGGGGATGGGGCGACCTCTGTATGAGGAAAGGCTAAAGCAGCTAGGGCTCTTCAGCTTGGAGAAAAGACGGCTGAGGGGAGATAAGATAGAGGTCTTTAATCTACTGAGTGGACTGGAACAGGTAGATGTGAATTGCTTGTTTACTCTTTCCAAAAATACTAGGACTAGGGGGCACGCGATGAAACTACAAAATAGTACATTTAAAACAAATCGGAAAAAATATTTCTTCACTCAACGTGTAATTAAACTCTGGAATTCATTGCCAGAGAATATGGTAAGAGCAGTTAGCTTAGCGGGGTTTAAAAAAGGTTTGGATAACTTCCTAAAAGAAAACTCCATAGTCCATTATTAAGATGGACTTGTTAAGCAGCATAAAATGTACTGTTTTGGGATCTTGCCAGGTACTCGTAACCTGGATTGGCTACAGGATGCTGGGCTCGATGGACTTTCGGTCTGTCCCAGTATGGCAATACTTATGTTCTTATGTAAATCGTTTTAATCTAGGCAATATGTGTTTTTGGATCTCAGAAATAGAACCAAGATGAAATTTGAACCTGTGTGTTATATGTAAAAGGGGTGTATATGTGTGTGGGTTTTTTTTTTTTTTTCTTTCATGTATTTATTTTACATTGCAGTTTGGACTCCAATTGCAGTAGCAGTCTTTCTAGTTGCTGTAGCAACTTTGTGTAAAGAACAAGGCATAACTGTGGTGGGAATATGTTGCATCTATGAAGTGTTTATTGCCCAAGGGGTAAGCATCAATACATACGTAAACAATTTCTCTATTTTTCAAAGTAATAAAGGTAATGCATTGTCTTTCCCCAATACTCATATGCTCTCCTGCTGCAGTAGTAGGTTTCCTGTATACAAATATGCATAGAGAAAATTCTTGGTAGTGAGCTGCAATACTGCAGCCAATCAGTCTATGATATTTTGTTAAAATGCTGATACGTTACGTTGTTTAAATTGTTTAAAACCATACCAGAGTAGTGTGTGTTCAATGATACATGAATCAAAGCACAAAGGTCTAGCTAAACAACTTTGTTTAGCACAGTTTAATGTATAATGTTTTCGTGAAGCGACAAATCAACGCAGTGTCTGATCAAATGCCAGGTTAAGGCCAAAACAGGAAACTTGTTTTCCTATAGCTGAACTTTTGAAGCATTTGTTGTCTGAAGGTCTACAGCCCCATCTCCTCTCAGCTCCTTCCTTTCAATATTCCCAGCAGATGGTTGTCTTTTGCAACAAATGCTTCTGGGGCAGTTATGCCCAGTGCAGAATCTGCACAGAATTCCTTCCCTTGCAAAATATATATTTTTTTAAATATCCCACAGAATGAACATCTCACACGGGCCAGGGTGGTGGAGGGAGTGATGGGATGCAGTGGAAAGTGAGAGCTATGATATGTATAAGAAGGGTTTAAACACATTACTTTTTAATAAGTACATGATTAAGAAGTGATTACTTGCAATGCTTATGATTTTTAAATCTTGCTCTGTTTTATCTGTTGTATCCTAGGTGTTCTGTGCTCTATAGTTTTCTTACTGTAACCTGCTGTGATGTGAATTGCACTGGCGAGCTATAAGTTAACTGTAACTGTAGTGAGGTCTGATTTGCTATCATTTCTATTATTATAAATAAATCCTTGTTAGTGACACATCTTTTTTTTTTGTCTTTCTCCCAGTATACTTTGCCTGTGCTTTGGGGCACACTTATGCAGATTCTTCGAGGAAAAGGAAGTATTCCTTATTCAGTCCTCCAGAGCTTATTGAAGCTCATTGTTTTGATGTTCAGTACATTGCTCCTAGTTGTGGTTAGAGTCCAAGTCATTCAGTCCCAGCTTCCAGTGTTTACCAGGTAATGGAAGATTTTTGTTTTACCTTCTTCTTTTAGTGGCCTAAGAGGTGCATATATCACAATGGGGAGGCTAAGCACAGTCTTATTTTGTTTCACTACATATAGGAATTTCTAATTCTGCTTTTCTTAGCTACTAGAACTGTGAATCATCGATTGCTGAGGGGTAAAATCAGGTTTGACTCCCTCCATGTTTCTTTTATGACATAGGCATTGTTTGATAAATTGAATGGACTGTGGAGCTGTTGGGAAAAAAAATGAAAAATTTATGTTGATTTTACTCATAAACATTACACATATACCATCATATGCTGAAATTGGGTTGGTTTTGTTTTGTGGAGTAGGAATGCAAATTATCCTTCAAAAAAAAGTTCAGATTGTATAATGTCTGCTCAAGTTCTTTCCCCCAAAGGCTAATTATTGTTTTTTTTCCAAAGTACCAAAAAAGCAAAACAGCGAAGATGACTAACAAAAACAAAAATAATCCAAAATTTACAAAAAGATCAAATTTGTATTTAAAAATACAAATACATAAAAGAATTAAAAAATGAAAAAGACGACACTTGTTTATAAAAAAATTAAAACACTTTATTAATTAAAGGATAGCAGGGAGAAAGGGACTCGACGTTGCTCTGATACTTTTTGCCTCACTTTGTTACAAGGATCATTTAACGCTATAGCTTTAAAAAGAGACACACATATTTTCTTTATAATTGGATAGAATTAAAAATCAACACACGGTGAGAAGACTCCTGACGCAGGCCTGCACGGCCGAAACACAGCTGTGTCGAGTCCCTTTCTCCCTGCTATCCTTTAATTAATAAAGTGTTTTAATTTTTTTTATAAACAAGTGTCGTCTTTTTCATTTTTTAATTCTTTTATGTATTTGTATTTTTAAATACAAATTTGATCTTCTTTAAATTTTGGATTATTTTTGTTTTTGTTAGTCATCTTCGCTGTTTTGCTTTTTTGGTGTTTTTTGCGAAGACTGGTTTCTTCTGTTTTTTGTACTTTCTCCAAAGTACAAAATGAAGCAGTGCAAACTGGCAAGAGGTAATTACGAGCAGAAATAAAATATTGTCTATTCTGTGATTAAAATGTTGTTTTCTTTTAAATAAGTTCTTCCATTACGGAGCTACCCACTATTCCAGAACCTGTGGGATAGTTGTGTCCATGAATCAGCAGGTGGAGATAGAAAATACTGAGGAGCTGGACTGAATGCCAAGAGAGATGTCTCCAGCAGGTGGATGGACACACTTGTCAGCCTCTGATTCTGAGTGATTTGCTCTGGATCCAGTTGGTCAACTGGTCCCCAGTTGAGGTTTGCAGATGGATTGAGTCTGCAGAGTCATATCTTGAGGTCTTCAGATCCCTGTCTATGGTGCCCTGTGAATTTACTTCTCTCCCTTCATCTTTCCCCTGTTTCCTGTGGAGCTCCCCTTTTTCAGCACAACAACCTTAGGGGGAAAAATAAAGGATCACATTGCACCGGGGTTGGATAATTCTCGTAGCCCCGGATTGGCTGTGGAGGCCATGATATGTGGGCCTGATTCGACTTCTGGACAAGGATCCTCTTTCTTCTGCAGGTACAAAGGCTACTGAAGCAAGGTCCGGTGCTGATGGAGGATCTGTACCACTTTAGTCTTACGACTTGACCATTGAAAGGGCTCTGAGATGAAGAGGTTATTTTGATTCGATCATTGCTATCTTGCTTCAGGCTTGAAAATACTTTACATCTGTGATGTATGTGAGGGGGTGGAGGACGTTCGAGGGCTGGTGTTCTGGGTGCAGGCTTTCTCCCTTCTCTGCTCAGATTGAGCACATCCTATCATTTCTCTAGGCAGGCCTTCAGAAAAGATTGGTGTTAGGTTCTGTAAAAGTTCAGATTGTGGCTTTGGCCTATTTCAGGGGCTGACTACAGAACACATCTCTTGCGGATCACTCGGATATCATTCCATTCTTGCAGGCAGTGGGCCAATTTAGGCCTCCATTTCATGAACCATGTCCACAGTGGAACCTTAACTTAGTCCTTCGGGCTCTTCAGAAGCTGCCTTTACAGCCACTCCGGAAGGTCTCCTTGAAAGATCTTATGCTAAAGATGGCATTCTTGGAGGCTGTTGTGTCTACATATAGGGTGTTGAAGCTTCAGGCTGTCTCTTGTCAAGATCCCTTTCTTCACTTTTCAGAGGCTGGGGTCTCTGTGCATGTTTCTTTCGTTTCTTCCAAAAGTAGTAGTAGCATTTTATCTCAACCTATATGTGGAGTTTCCATCCTTTTGCAGAGAGGATGAAGAGGCTCAGTATTCCTTGAAGCTTCTCGATGTGCATAGAGTCCTCATTCCATATTTGGAAGTCAGGAATGAGTTTTGCAAATTGGACAGACTGTTCGTGCTTTTTAGTAAACAGAGGCTTGGCCTCATGGCTTCCAGGCCCACACTTGCTAGATGACTGAAGGAGACTATTGCGTTGGCTTATTTGTTTATAGGGAAGCAGGCTTGTTCTACAAGGCATACAGCGACATCCTGGGCAGAGACGATCTTACTGTCTCCGGATATTTGCAAGTTGGCGACATGGTCAGCACTACATGGTGGCTGTTGCAGTGCGCTCGGAAGCCAGTTTTGGAGCTTCGGTCCTCAGGTCTGTGGTGACAGGATCCCACTCGCTTGAGGGATTGCTTTTGAACAACCCACGTGTTCTGGAATAGTGGGAAGGACTAATGGAAAGAAAATTATTAGATAAGACCTCATTTTTCCTTGACTTATACTATTAGGGAAGGGACAAACTGACCTCAGACTTCTGAACTTAAAAATGTTGCTGCTACCAAGGTTAGTCATCTAGCGACAGACTTTGCCTAACAGGCAGCCTTTTTTTTTTTTTTTTTTTTTTTAATTATTATTCTGCTCGCCAGAGGGAGAAGGTGGCTTATGGGATTGATGTGAGTGGTGGATGATTTCGTACAAACCTTTCTGTTTGGTGTCTCCTCCACTCCACATTTTTCCAAGACCTATTGAACCCATTCATATGCCCAGTCTGCAGAGGTAGACATACATGTGCCCCAGAAAATAGGCTTCTGCTAGTTATAGGTGGAATGTGTGTTTGATCATAAGAACATCACATTTGCGTGCACACAATTTTCCTTCCAAAGTTCAATAAAGCACCAAAATGTTGGTTAAAAGATCTATTAGTTATTTGTATAGTGCTTCCAAATAGTACACAGCACTCTACTGTTACTCATAAGAGATACAGTCCCTGCTCCAGGAAGTAGTCAACGCCATAAGAGTATATGGGGTACAGTATAATCAGATAACTCCTTCCTGAAACTGAACATGGCCAAGACCGAGCTTCTTGTCTTTCCACCCAAACCCACTTCTCCTCTCCCTCCACTCTCTATCTCAGTTGATAACACCCTCATCCTCCCCGTCTCATCTGCCCGCAACCTCGGAGTCCTCTTCGACTCCTCCCTCTCCTTCTCTGCGCATATCCAGCAGATAGCCAAGACCTGTCGCTTCTTTCTGTATAACATCAGCAAAATTCGCCCTTTCCTCTCGGAGCACACCACCCGAACACTCGTCCACTCTCTCATTACCTCCCGCCTTGACTACTGCAGCCTACTCCTCACTGGCCTCCCACTTAGCCATCTATCCCCCTTCAATCCGTTCAGAACTCTGCTGCACGTCTTTTATCTTCCGTCAGGACTGATATGCCCATATCACCCCTTCTCAAGTCACTTCACTGGCTTCTGATCAGGTACTGCATCCAATTCAAGCTTCTCCTACTTACCTACAAATGCACTCGATCTGCAGACCCTCATTACCTCTCTACCCTCACCTCCCAAAACCTCCGCTCACAAGTCAAATCCCTCCTCTCAGTACCCTTCTGCACCACCGCCAACTCCAGGCTCCACCCTTTCTGCCTTGCCTCACCCTATGCTTGGAATAAACTCCCTGAGCCCATACGTTAAGCCCCATCCCTGCCCATCTTCAAATCCTTACTCAAAGCCCACCTCTTCGATGTCGCCTTCGGCACATAACCACTATACCTCCATTGAAGAAATCTACTACTACTACTTAACACCCCAACTTGACATTTCGTCCTTTAGATTGTAAGCTCCTTTGAGCAGGGACTGTCCTTCTTTGTTCAACTGTACAGCACTGCGTAACCCTAGTAGCGCTCTAGAAATGTTAAGTAGTAGTATAAGTAAGGACTGTGAAGATGGGGAGGCTAATATCTAAATTTTGATAACCATCCCTATCTTTTTTTTTTTTTTTTTTTTTTTTTTTTTTTTTAATTCTTATGTTGGTCCAGTAACATAGCCCGCTTAGATAATGAATGATCTGTACTGCAACTGCTTTAGACTGAACTGGAGGCAAAATAGTGTTTCTTTTCAGCTTCTGAGTAGGTTTGTCTATTCTGTCTTCATGCCCTTCTTTCATAGTACTGCTGTATTTTTACCCTCTTGCACTGAGATTTTGCTGAATTCCATTGCAAGAAGGGATGGAACAAATACACAGGATCCCATAATGCGGAGAAGCCAAGGTAGGCCTGGGGAACAAAAATAGGCTGCAATATTCTGATGCAAAGGGAAAATGAGCAAACTAGAGGGGTCCTGGCAGTTTTCATCTGCCATAATGTTCCAGCTCCCTTTGTATTTGAAGAAGAGTAGAGCACAGTTAGTAGATAATTAAGAATATATAGTGTGGTTATTTTCTGCCAGAACTTAAATAGCAATAGTGAATATTGACAAAGCCCTATATAGTTGTTACACCCATCGTGGTAATTTTCATCATTGTATTACTGTATATGCACAACTCAAAATTGCAGTTTTGATCAATCATCATCATTATCTTGGTAGTGAAGTATTGACCACTTTTTGGATATCCTCCCAACACTATTACATTACACTATTTGAGTTGTTATGCCACTTTTCACTGTGAGCAACAAAACACAAAGTGGACACACAGAAACAACCAACAATTCAAAGCAAACATAAGTCACAGCTAAAACAGCAACCACACTCGAGTGAAGGAAAACTAAGAAATTGAAGTTAAATTTTGATACAAGAATCGTGTCCTTTTTATGTTGTGTTGCAGAACGTTCTGTGAGGTTTGGACATTGCTGTCCAGAAGAAACATTTGTTAGCTAAAATTTAAGTTTCAGCATGATTTTCATTTTTTTTCATTATTGTTTCATGATCTTTGAAGATCAGTTTGTATAGACGTTCCATAAAGCGCTTACAGTGCAGGACATTTTGTAGTTAAATTTTCATATCCTGTATTTGAAATGAAATTATTTTAATTTTTCTTGATTTAGGTTTGACAATCCAGCTGCAGTAAGCCCTACTCCTGCAAGGCAGCTAACCTTTAACTACCTCCTTCCCATCAATGCATGGCTTCTCTTGAATCCTTCGGAACTGTGCTGTGATTGGACAATGGGAACAATTCCACTGGTGGAATCTTTGCTGGATATCAGAAATCTTGCTACCATTGTATTCTTCTGCTTTTTGGGATCTTTAATTGTTTTCAGCGTCAGATATCCTGGGGATTCCTCAAAAGCTGTATTAATGGTAAGAATGATGAGCGCTTTTTTTTTCTCCATAGCAAATTAAATTATAACTTCTCTTCCTCAGGAAGTTTCCTTTATAGACCACCCACTAATTTGGACACCACACTGGTTCTTTTGTTTAGACTGGGGAAGCACTGAAATCCAACATTTCATGTGGTGACATGTCAGATATTCACGTAGATGGTGGTGCTCATCAGCCAAGACTGTAGGCAAAGTACAGATTGACTTGGTAGAAACTCCAAAATCACTTTAGGAGGGGGAAAAAATTACTAAATTTGGTCCTAGTAGCCACCTTTAAATCTTGTATAGCTTCAAAAAGATTTTGATATTGTTAAAGCATGTGGTCTGAATTAAAGGTTAAAAGGAAAGCTATTAGAAAAAATACCTCTAGCATGTATAGCTATTGCTTGAAAAGGGAGGAGGGGGGTCCACCAAATAGTTTAAGACCCAGAATGAATGTGTATGTTGATTTGTGATCATTAAGCTCTCAAATGTTGGAGCCTTATGTGGCTGTAACAATTTCATGGGCAAAAGGATAGGCAAGGATAATGCTGAACTTGAGGGCCACTAAGATAATAAGGAAAAGCTCAGTGAATGCTTTGATTTCCCCCCCCCCCCATGGCTTTTTCTGCAGGAGTCACAACTTCACTGCTGTCTTCTCTAATCAATCTTTGAGCACAATAACCCATATGCTGCCTGCATATTTCTCAGTGAAAGTTCATTCTTCGACACTACCTATAGAAGAGTTACTAATGTAATTGCCCCCCCCTCCCCCCCCCCCCCCCCCCCGAGTTCCCTGCCTTTGTCTGTGTCTTTGCCAAGACTGCAGCCATTATGCAGGAGAGAGATCTGGGTCCGCCAAAGTTTCTCAGTATTGACAGCCTTCAAGTAAGGTTGGCAACTTTTGCAGCAGCAAGTCCAGTTACATCAGGGTTTGGGTGAGAAAGGTGACCTTGAACATTTTCTAGTGGGAGAGTCTGGGGGTGAACAAGAGCAGCCATCATTGGACGGTTTTATTGAGAGTGGTGGCATTCGTATTTGAGTATGAATAACACAAAAATTGTTGGCATGAACATTAG
The DNA here is from genome assembly GCF_901765095.1 of Microcaecilia unicolor. NCBI lineage: Eukaryota > Metazoa > Chordata > Amphibia > Gymnophiona > Siphonopidae > Microcaecilia > Microcaecilia unicolor. The sequence goes on from NC_044039.1 coordinate 18,618,238, forward strand.
TGGACTGTTGTGGCAAGATGAGAGAACTGCTGGCAGTTCGGTAGAGATTTCAGTCTCTTATTTAAAGATGATCTGACCATAAAGGAAAGGCTAGAATGTTTAGAAAATTCAATGAAAAATAAGAATCTACCATAAATTATATTAGTTTTCCAAATGTTAATGGTACAACATCAGGTCAACTAATCAAACAATATTTATTAAACCTTTCCTGAAATCCAAATGTGTATCCACACTTAAGATGTCTTAGTAGTAGTAAAGATTCTTATCTGAAAGATATTGTTGATGTAACTTGGATAGTTGAAGGTACTGAAGATCATTTAATTGGTAATGCTTCACTGTTTCTTTTATTCATGTAACAGTTGTAGTTGGATATCAAAGCTGTTTTTGTAATTAAGGTGTTTTTTGAGGTATATAATTTGTATTTTAGCCCCCTCCGTGTTTGTGTCTGGGGGTGTGTGGGAGCTTGGGGGTGTCGCTGTCACCGGGGCCATGGGGAGTGGGGAGGTCCACTGGACCCCCAGCTGACACAGCCCGGGCGGAGAGCTACATCCTGCTGCCTGGATGCTGTCCTGCTGCTTTTCCTGTCCTAATACCAGCTTCAAGCTGGCGTAGGCTTTTGAGCAGTAGAGTGCCGTTCAGCGTACTCTACCGTTAATCATGGGGGCGCCAGAATGAAAGAGCACACAGCATACATTAGCATGCTACTTGCATTGATCTGCTGCTTGCTCTTTAGTTCCAGCGCTATGGGCTCTATCATAAGGCGCAGGTAAATGCGGGCTGTAGTCCAGCGCTAATGGCCTCTATCATGTGTAATCTGAAAACTACATACTATAGTATTTGACTGTACTTTCATTTCGTATCCATTTGCCAGTAATCATATTTATATTGTATTAAATAGGTAGAAAAATATTTCCAGTTTGGGTTTTAGGATAGCGGTTGAGGAGCGTGCTTTATTTTTGTGATCAGTAATGGTTTCATTTCTCTGTTTCTTTTGAGGCACTCTGTCTTATAGTATTGCCATTTATTCCTGCATCAAACCTTTTCTTCCCCGTTGGATTTGTAGTGGCAGAACGGGTGTTGTATGTCCCCAGCATGGGATTCTGCATTCTCGTTGCACATGGTTGGAGGAAGCTATCGAGCAAAAGGTGAGTAAGGGTATCAAGTCTAACTGTGAAATAAAATCTTCCAGGGCCTTTAAGGATACTCAATAACACAATAGTTTCAGTTATGCACTGGGACATGCCTCCAGACCTTGGTACTGTTGTTGGACAGGGTGTACTGCTGTTCCTTGAACTGTTCATAGATGTCCATGTTTAATCAGCAAAAATGGGTTTTGCTGTTACGTTATCTGTTTCCTGATTTTTGTTTTTGTTGGTTGCAGCCCCACTTTAAACAACGCACTGAAATTTCATTTCAGCTGACATGGCAAACCAGAGTTGTGATTTAAGTTGTTCACTCAAGCCCGTTATCCAATCAATTTATAGGATCAGACACAGTAAGGATTTTCCTAGATACTAAATGTCATAAATCCCTTTGTGCCTCTGAACCTCGTAGTTTTAAAGTTTTTTTTATTTTCCTTTTATTGCTCCTTTATTTTAAATTGAGTCCATAGATGTCCCAAAGAGGGATTCGTGTCTGTGAGAAACAACTCAAATAATTTTTCAGTGCAGATAAGTTCAGTCCATTGAGTTTGGTATCAGAAACTTGAGTCGTGGAGCTGCAGTGGATACTGGAGATGCGTATTGTCAAGAGCAAGCATATATGAGAGAAATTTGCAAACATATAAAAAACTTTCTTGGAGGTTTTGCCAATGATTGGTCTTAGTCAACGGGCTGCTGTGGTATTTCTGTCATAGTGACTGGATTTTGTTTCCACAGCAAAAGCTTGAGCGCTGAGGCTTTTTTTCCTCCTTTTAGTATTCACATCGGTGCATTAAAGAAGCAAAAATCATTAAAAAGAAGAAAAAATTATAGTTGAAAATATTCAGAAGGTGATTTTGGTGATTGCTTTTGCAACTTTTTTTTATAGGTGACTCTAGTTCCACTAGTTTGGGTTTTTAAGTTTTACAAAGACCACCATACTGCTGATGTGGAAGAGCAGTGCAGTATCTGCTATGGTTTTTCTGCACATTTTGATGTCTCCTTGTACTACTTGAAGAAAAGAAGCTGTCTGCTTGCTTGCCATAAAGTACGATACGGTACAAGACAAGGCAGTGCCTTGTGTGATTGATGAGTCCCTATTCAGGGCAAGGCTAGTCAGCTTAATGAAGATAAGATAATGTTAATTGCTTGGTGGTACAGTAGCTTAGCTTATATTTTAGCCTGGAACTGCTGATTTGATTGAGCACAATGAAGAACAGAACCAAGCTTTAATTTCCTTTCTGGGGAGGCAGGATGAGATAAGTTGCTGCTCTTCACCCCTGCTTACGAGAGCCAAGGACTTGACTGGGACTTTATTCAGCTAATGAATAAATCCAGATGGGACTAAACAAAAGTAAATTGCTTATTAGCTTTACAGAAAATGAATTTGCAGTCTCCATGGAAAAATAAGTATTCTGGTACTGTTGATCAGTATGTGAGATGAGATCACCTTCAGTCTTTAAATGTAAAGTATTTTTCTCTGCTTAATATCTGGTAGCCAGTGTTTTAGCAAATAGGTATTAATGATAAAGGAGCAAAAGTTACATTTTATCCTTCAATTTTCTGCTCCATTCCCCTAATTTGCTCCTTAATTTGTAGTGCACAGCAGAGTTGTTGCCAACCCTCCAATTTTGGGGATGGAGGGAAGAGAAGGACTGAGGGGACAGTGCATTTCCTCCTCCACCCCAGTGCACTAAAAATACTTTTTGCTGGCGGGAATGTGGAAGCCCATCAGCCAAAGAAATTCCCTGCCAAGCCACTGCTGGAGCAACCTGGAAGTCGATTGGAATTGAGGATGCTCAAGGAGTCCTGACGGCAGCTGGAGGCACCCCGCCGACTTCTGGGTTACTGCAGCAGCATGAGGGAGGAGGGGGAGCGGCTCGGCAGGGAATTTCTTTGGCTGATGGGCTTCCGCATCCCTGCCTGCCATTTAATGGGTGAGGTGCAGGTTTGGAAGGGGCCTGAGGTCAAAGTGTGTGTGTGTGTTGGGGGGGGGGGCAGGTCTCCACCCTCCTCATGACTATGAGGGGCATAATCGAAAGGTGCCGGCGAAATAGCTGGTCGGCCATCTCCGGCACCGCAAGCAGGCGGAGCGAACCGTATTTTCGAAAAAGATGGCCGGCCGGGGTTGGTTTTCGGCCATAATGGAAAAAAATGCCTGCGATCTCAAACCCGGCGAAATCCAAGCCCTTTGGTCATGGGAGGAGCTAGCATTTGTAGTGCACTGGTCCCCCTGACATGCCAGGATACCAACTGGGCACCCTAGGGGGCACTTCTAAAAATTAAAAAATAAAAATAGCTCCCAAGTGCATAGCTCCCTTCCCTTGGCTGTTTAGCCCTCCAAAACCCACTCCCCACAACTCTACACCATTACCATAGATCTAAGGGGTGACGGGGGGCCACCTACATGTGGGTACAGTGGGTTTTGGAGGGCTCCCATTTACCACCACAAGTGGAACAGGTAGGAGGGGATGGGCCTGGGTCCACCTGTCTGAAGTGCACTTGCACCCACTACAAACTGCTCCTGGGACTTGCATACTGCTGTCAGGGAACTGGGTATGACATTTCAGGCTGGCATAGAGGCTGGCAAAAAAGATTTTTTTTTTTTGGGTGGGAGGGGGTTGATGACCACTGGGGGAGAAAGGGGAGGTCATCCCCGATTCCATCCGGTGGTCAGTTGGGGCCCCTTTTTGAAGCTTGGTCGTGAAAAAATAGGGACCAAGTAAAGCCGGCGAAATGCTCGTCAAGCCTGGCTTTTTTTCCATTATCGGGCGAAGCCGGCCATCTCGTGAGCACGCCCCCTTGATGTTTCGCCGGCTCTGCGACGGAAAGCAGTTGAACCTGGCCAAAATCGGCTTTCGATTATACCGATTTGGCCGGGTTCAGGAGATCGCCAGCCGTCTCCCAATTTGTGTCGGAAGATGGCCGGTGATCACTTTCGAAAATAAGCATGTATGCTACTGGTATATAGAGACTTGCCTTAATTCTAGCCTTTCTAATCCATTCATATTTATTCATTTGAGATATTGCATCTTTCAAAATAAAGGAACATACTAAGATTTTTTAAAAATTAATTACCATGCTTTCTATTTTAATGTTGCTGACAAACTCTTTCTGAGACTTGATTTGTTTGATCTGGTTATAATCCACAGACGAATGACACATTATTTTAAAGGTAACTCGTGATTATCAAAGATTAAAGAATTTCTTTTAAAACTTATGTACCAGAAAACTTGACAAAAGTGAAATAAACTGGGTAATCATATTGTCTTTGTCGTATAGAACCTCAAGTAATAAAGACTGCATTAAAAATCAGTTTTAGATGTTTAATGCTGCAGTTTTTTTCTTTTACTTCTGTGAAATTTCTAATTCTGATTACTAACCTAATTATTTTATTTTAGTTAGTTATTAGGATTTATTTACAACCTTTTTGAAGGAATTCACTCAAGGTGGTGTACAGCAAGAACAATTCAAACATAAGCTATAGAAAATTACAGCAGTAAAATTATACAAACAACAATACAAAATATGGCATAGTATGCTACATGACAATGTCAACAGAAATGTATACAAAAAACAGCAAAGTAAAAGTTAGGGCCCTGTTTACTAAGCCGTTCTAGAGGCGTGTTAGCGTTTTTAGCGCACTCTAACCGTGTAGATGCCCATAATATTTCTATGGGCGTCCACACAGCACACGCTAAAAATGTTAGCGCACCTTAGTAAACAGAGCCCTTAGTTTCTTAAGCTTTAACTTTGGAAGTGTCCTGACCAGGGTAACCTAGGGCTGGGACCCTCAGAGATCCTCCAAACCACTGCCATATTTGAGATGGCAGTGGGAAAAAGTGGACCCAGGGAAGCAGCTTCCTTGACCAAGTATATACTCCTGGAGTAGTTGGAGGGGGGTAATTGGAAGCTACTTAGTCCAAGGGTCTTATGATGTCGGGGCCTAAAATATTGGGGCCGTGAGTCCCCAGTTTGGGAATCCATGCAGCTGAGGTTCTAAATTCACAATGATTTTCACAGAAGTCAATAAGAGTCGTGTTTACTAAGCCGCGCTGTAGGAGCGTAAAATTTTTAGTGCGTGCTAAAAATTAGTGCATTCTAATGCTAGAGACACCCGTAGGAATATAATGGGTGTCTCTATCGTTAGCGCACGCTAAAAAGTTAACACGCCTACTGCGCAGCTTAGTAAACAGGGCCCAAAGATTTTAAAACTTCACCTCCAAAGTTGAAGGAAAGTTTCAGCATTAATAGGGAAATTTAAAAAAATAAAAAGAGAGAGAAACTGCACTAATCTTTAGCTCAGTCTACTGCATTGGAAGTAATTCCATAAGCAGCTCATTAACATGCCTTTCCATGCTTAATTGCATTAGGATTATCACAGCAGTTTACTGCCAGGATAGCGCTGTGTTCTTTGTGTACTGTCATCTGAAATCTTATGCAAAGAAATTAGCACTAAACTGGAAGTAAACCATTGCTTCAAGATCAGCAAAGTTTTATTAAATTGGTCCCATAAAATTTAAAGGGAAAATAGACAGAAGAGCCAACACTCTTACTAGGACTGATTAGTTGTCATAAGGAACAAGTTAATCCAATTATGGCTTTACCTTGTTGCAGGCATGAACTTTTAGTGCTGACAAAAAGCAGGAATGGATTAGCCATTTCCCATATGACATGGAAAATTGAGTGAAACATCCACCACTCAAGATAAAAACGTCAAAAACAAACAAGCTTGAGATAAGTGGAGTGCAGGAGAGCCTAATGGTTAAAGCAGTAAAAATCAGGAAAGCTGATTCAAATCCCATTGCAGTTCCTTGTGACCTTGAGCAAGTCACTAAGAGGCAGATGCAGCAACCAAACGTAAAAAAATCAAAATCGTTAAAGTCCCTAACGATTTTTAAAAAACGAAGAATGCACCAAAAAAAAAAGTCACACATGCTCAGATCGGTATTCAAACGTACAATGTATCAAAGAATCACAATACACATCGGTAATCGGCCCCTAAATCATGCGCAGAGCAGCCAAACGTTTTGCTGGCTGCTCTGCGCATGCTGCAAACGTAAAAACAAACAAAAAAAAAAAAAAAACAAATACACGTGGCTACCCGGTCAGCAAAATCCAAAAACAAAGGATCGGGAGGGGGCAAGGGCGCTCATCAGGAGCGTCCTGTATGGACGGCCTTGCCCCCCCCCCCCCCCCCCCCCCGCTGCTGCCCACTTTCCGCCGCTCCCCCCCCCCCCCCCCCGAAAAAGCAAAATGCTAGCTGCCCCGGTCCCCCTCCCTTCCTGTTCCTGTGTTCTGCAGAGCTAACTCCGCCTCCCGTCATTCTTCTGCCCCCGCTGCCCCCCCTGAGGTCGACTACGCCGCTCCCCCCCCTCCACCGAGACCCCCCTCCCTATTAACGACCCGAGCAGCGCCTCTCACCTCTTTCAGAAGCGCTGCACGGGCAGGAAGATCTATTGTGTTGGTTGTAGAGTCTCCATGACGTCTCTTCTTCCCTGGCCCAGGCCCCGCCTCCTTCTGACGTATAGCACGGGGCAGAAGAATGACGGGAGGCGGAGTTAGCTCTGCAGAACACAGGAACAGGAAGGGAGGGGAACCGGGGCAGCTAGCATTTTGCTTTTTCGGGGGGGGGGGGGGAGCGGCGGAAAGTGGGGAGCAGCGGGGGGGGGGGGGGGGCAAGGCCCGTCCATACAGGACGCTCCTGATGAGCGCCCTTGCCCCCTCCCGATCCTTTTTCTATTTTTTTTATTTGATGTGTTTGCTGACGTCCTTTGGACCAATCACAGCACTTTTAGCTCTGCTAATGCGCTGGGATTGGCTCAAAGTTTGTTTATTTTTTCACTTAATGATTTTTCCTGGCACAGAGCTGTCCTAACGAGAGGTCCAGACCTCTCGTTAGATTTCCTGCCTTTTTCCTGCGTAAAGGCAATCGGAAAAGGTTAGTGCATGTCGTTTCAATGGGGTTTCACACTAATTGCTCATCTCCATTCCGTTTTCGTTAGCTGCTGGCTTCCTCGGTAAAAGCCCTTTGATGCATGCAACGGATCAAATTTTCCTCGTTGGAGGGTCATTAAAGGCTCATTTAGCTTTAGTGCATCTGCCTCTAAATCCCCTGCCCCCCCCCCCCCCCCCCCCCCCCCCCCAGTTGCCTCAGGTACAGAACAGCCTAATGGTTATGGCAGTGAGCTAAGAACCAGGGAAGCTGGTTCAAATCCCACCGAAGCTCCTTGATTACGAAGTTGCAAAACAAACAGCGTTGTAAAGATTGAACACACAGATCTCTTCTCCCCTCCCCTGTGAGGCCACACGCTTTATAAACATAAAATCCAGTCGTTGTCGCCTCCACACCACCCCTGATCAAGTTGTGAAATAATTGATGAGCAGAAAATCATAAGTTCTGTATTGGTTCACTCAGATATGTGGAAATAAAGGTCAACAGCCAAAGTGTAACATAATAAAGGATGGCAGATAAAGACTTGAATGGTCCATCCAGTCTTCCCAACAGTCACGCTCATTTTCAGTTCACGATTAAACCAACAGTGAATATGATATAAAATACTTGATCATGGTCTTTGACCGGCACTGTCCTCACGTTCCAGCTACTGAAGTTGCTGTAGAAGCCCTTTCCAGCCCATCCTATACAAGATACAGACCATGCAATTCTGCCCGGCACAGAGCTTAGTTCTTCACAGCTGAAATTGTCATTTAAGCGCCACTCGACACATGCAGCCATTTACCATCCATTTTATAATTAGAGATTCCTCAGCGACCCTCCAGACCGGTCAAGACGCTTGGGTTATGCACGCCTACCAGCAGAGGGAGACTGAGAACACAAAAACTGAACCAAGTATAAGCCAGCAGCCAACCCCCAAGCAGCCAGTAAATCTCAGTCTCCAGCAGAGGGTAGAACGTGCAGCCTGAGCAGTCAGTCTGGTCTGGTAGGATTAGAGATTCTGATTTTTATACCCTGTACTTAGAATTTGTGCTTCGGGGAAGCGGGTCCGGTGGGGCTCCCTGTTCCCCTAGGGGTTTGCACCCGTGTCCGGGTTTTGCCCCTGCTGTACCTTGTGTAAAGGCAGCCTGGTGCCTCGGCTCCTGTGCTACAGGAACCTTGAGAGCCTTAGCCCTTGTCAGTAGATAGCAACTGGGCTGTTTGCTGTGTGTGTGGGAAAAAAAAAAAAAAAAAGAGAAAAAGGAAAGTAAGCAGCAGACAGTGCTGTCCTGCATCAGAACATTTTGTTGTTTCTCTTTTTGGGGGCTGGCAAGGGTTTTAGTGTGGTTTTGAGGAAGGGAGTAGAGCTGGGGCGATTTTGGCGGTTTGTGTGTGTACCGCTTTAAATTTAGCGATGTCGGCGGGAAAAGCGGCTCGTTGCCGTTCCTGCACGCGTCGGGGGATTGAAACGCCCGGAGCTCCGTGCAAGTTTTGCGGTGAGCCTAAGCACTCTCTCTCTTCTCCTCCGGTTTTGTCTGCTGAGGTTTCGGGCAGCAGTAAGGGCCTCCCGGGGTCTGATTCAGGTTCTGGTGCGGTGACGGCGGTCCCGATTTTGGCGGGAACCGCCGCCATCTTGGATTCGGCTCCGATGGCGATCCCGGCCAAGCAGGTGGTGGAGGGCCCGGGTCAGAATGTTGGGTGCTCTCCAGGGCCTTCGGGGGCTATGGGTTTCCCACCGGAGTTTGTCTGGTCGATGTTTCAAGCCTGGCAGGCAGGTGCTTCTCAGCCGGAGGAACAGAAGGGGGCAGCTCCTTTGGGGGGCAAGCGCCCACGGCTAGACTATGTGGAGGACCCTGATTTTTTGTCTTTCCCTCCCTCGGAGGATGAGGGTAGTGGATTGGGTGATGAGTTCCCTTTAGACGTTGATCCTGAAGAGGAGGG